>NC_134715.1:127599696-127902727 GCF_049634645.1 Pelodiscus sinensis
CCGGGATTTGAATTTCCCAGGCTTCATTTGCATAAGCCGGACGCCGCCATTTTTAAATCCCGGCTAGTTCGAACCCCGTGCCGCGCGGCTACACGTGACACGGAGTAGCTAGTTTGGATTCGACTCCACGAGGAGTACAGCTAGTTCGGATTAGAAGCCTAATCCAAACTAGCTACTCCATGCTGCGTGTAGCCGCGCAGCACGGGGTTCGAACTAGCCGGTAGGGGGACCTGGGCCCACCCACTCTCACGGGCCCCAGCCCAGGACCCTAAGAACAGGCTCTATTGGTGTTCTGTCAAGTCCTATGACACCCTGCCCTGGGCTGCTTCCTACCCCTCTGGTGTCAGCATCGCACCACCATACACCCTTCCCCACCTACTCCTCTCCCCACCTTGTGTTCCCATTGCCCCTTTTTAATCCCCTACCTGGGTCGCCTCCTGATGCTGTCACCCTCCGACCCCAGGGTCAAGGGCATCCCACTGCGTCCGGCATAGTTTCGGCGTGGAGGGCTCCATGGCTGATGGCCCCCATGCCAGTCAGCTGGGCCGCGGCCTGAGAGCAGCACATGCAAGCACCTCTCAGCCTACTCCAAGGAGTGTGTGTGCAACCGCGGGCAGAGTGTGGGGCAGATTGGCCCCATTCTGGTGGGGTATCTCCGACCCTCACAGCTATATATTGGTAGTTTGAGATGATCATGCAAGACAGCATGAAAACCCTTACTAAATCCAACATATTATCATGTCTACCACTTCCTCCCATCCACAAGGTTTGTAACGCTATCAAAAAAACAACCCTATTAGGTTTAGACATTAAGCTTTTCTTGACAAATCCACATTGACTGCTACTTATCTCCTTATTATCTAGCTCAGTGGTTTTCCAACGGGGGTACATATACCCCCTGGAGTGTGCAAGCTCTCATTATGGGTTATACATCATTGGCTTCATTTATCTTATCATTATCTTATCTTATTGTCATTGTTCTGCCTCCCCAGTAAGACATACAGGGAAACAGATCTCAAATAATAAATCTAGTCTCAGCTTTCCAAGTCCCCAAAGCGCTTCCAAAATTAGTACTAGCAAGGCATTAAAGGCACTTTTCTGTGCAGATTTATATATTTGGAATCGTGGAGTGATTTGAGCTGGAAGGAACCACTGGTAGATCATCTAGTCCAGAAATCATTGTGCTATTAGTATTAATTATTTATATGAAGGAAGCACATGAGATCTAGTCACTACTAGGGCACTAGGCATAGCGAACAACAGCTCGTTTCACAAAGAGTTTACAATCTCAGTACAAGACAAGAGACAATGGGTCATGTTTACATTAACTTGTTGGCTGAATATATCTCACAAGGTTATGTGAGAACTACTCAGTCAGTGGGCTATAACTTGATTGTGGGTTTTAAGGGATTCCCACTGCATTGAGCTACAGTGCAAGAACTGTAGAATATTGTCCCTGTTAAATAGTTCTTCAGAGTCATGTAGTCCCATCCCTCCGAGGCTCTTGATTGTTGTTTGTCAAGTGCTTTAAGTTTCACGCCACTCTTACGAGGTGGGTACAGATGAACAATTTAAGTCTGTGTGGATGTGTGCATATTTGCATGCATATATGCTGGGGGACAGAATGCGTCTCTTTCTAGCACAGGTTGCTTATGCTCAATGCCCACCAGGTTCTGGAAGAAAATATCCCACGTCTCTTCCTGAGACCTATGGCAGCACCTGCTCAGGAATCTGAAAAGAAGATGGCAGCCAGGAAGTTCTTGTGGTGGGAGGAAATCCCCATAGCTTCCAGTATGGCCAGTAGTAGGGTATAAGACCCTAATCTCTACCAGGCAAAGGATCCAGATTCTTAGATCATATTAGTAACTGTGCCAGGTATCAATGCTGAAGAGTAAGGCCTTCTAGTCTGAGAATGAGAGGTAGAGGAGCATATTTCTGACTAAGGAAAATCATCACCCAACCAGAGAAGCATGGAAGGTTGCAGTGCTGAAAACCAGTGATGTGTCTGTGGAAACACTAGTATGAAAGAATACCCCCTGTCCGAATATAACTATTTTCTTAATGCTGATGGTGAGAGCAAATGCCTGACAAGCACTTGCAAGATGGTCCTTGAGTTCTTGTAGTAGACCTTTATCATAGACTATGAGAGTAGGGGCAGCAGCAAACGGAAGTTCTCTGATTAGCACCATTGACGCTTTAGTCATTGCCTTAAGTCAGTGGTTCTCAACTTGTCCATGGACCACCAGGCCAATCAAAAAATTTTCGTGGACCACCTCCAGCACACGTAGCACAGGATGAACAACACAGCAACCACTCAGCACGATGGCAGCAGCTACACTGACACTCAGAGCCCTCAGACGGAAGTTACTGGCAACACAACGCAGTTACGTCCTAGGTGATGCTATGGATGACGCACCGCAGGCTTGTGAACACGGCGTAAAACAGCCAAACGGTGGTGCCTGCTTATGCCATGTGACTTTGGACAATGTTCCTGTGGACCACCGAAAAAGTCACCATGGACCACCAATTGAGAACCACAGCCTTAAGTAGTGACAGATTGAGTACAGTAAAAAGCTCAAATTTAACACAATCAAATTAGGAGTGAATAAGGATATAGAATGGCTCTCATTACAAAGGTAATTTTCCCTTGGTATACACACCCCTCCGTCAGCCTGTGGGGGTGAGCTAAATCCACCCTGATTGAATCGGCCTCTAGCACTGGTCCTATACTTGATATACGAGAACATATGATACATGTATAGGACCAGTGCTTTGTAATGAGAGCCATTCTATATCCTTATTCACTCCTAATTTGATTGTGTTAAATTTGCAAATGAATTGCAGCTCTGCTGTTTCTCTTTGTAGCAGGTTGGCTACTTTTAAATGTGACCCACATCCACCCTGATTGAATTGGCCTCGTTAACCCTGGTACTACATGTGATAAGTAACTTCTTTAAATTATAAAATTATATCCCTGCCTCCATAATTTCTACTCCAATGTATCTGATAAAGTGGGTTTTACCCATAAAAGCTTATGCCCAAATAAATCTGTTAGTCTGTAAGTACCATAGGGCTCCTCGTTTAGTCAGATAGGGTATGTCTACACTTGCACCCTAGTTTGAACGAGGGATGCAAATGCAGGCATTCGAAATAGTCAAGGAAGCAAGGATTTAAATATCCTGTGCTTCATTAGCATGATCTCGTCGACGTGTTACTCCGATCAACAGCTGTTTCAAAAGTGAAAGTGCGCACCGGGATGCTTAGTTCAAACCAAGAGGTTTGGTTCAAACTAACGCGTCCCAGTGTGCACTTTCACTTTTGAAACAGCTGTTGATCGGAGTAACACATCGATGAGATCATGCTAATGAAGTGCGGGATATTTAAATCCTTGCTTCCTTGACTATTTCAAATGCCTGCATTTGCATCCCTCGTTCAAACTAGTGTGCAAGTGTAGACATACCCACACAGAGTAGCACAGCTATCCTTCTGAGACTCAACACTGAGGAAACAATTCATTTCAAGTCAGATGGAAGGGCCATGCATATACTTCCATCTCTATCTTCCCCCTGCCTCTGCCCACATACCAGCTGCAGTACTGTAAACTCTAAGAAATTAATGTCATTTCAATGTTTATCTGAATGACAGACTCCAACCCAAATGTATGAGTTTACATATTGTGGAGCTAGGGCATTCACTTCTGCCAACTTCACTGGAGGGAAGGACAAACCACATCACTGACTTCCTTTTGGAGGGGTTTGGCTTTCAACTGTTTTTATATTCAGTCTGTGACTTTAGACTAGGAAAAGGGGAAAGATCAGGCCAGGTTTAGTTAAGATGTGCTAGCTATGTCTGACCTCAACCTAGCCTGCTACAATCAATTGCCCTAGGTCTATATTAGGGAAAGGGGTGGTGTTTAGGTCAGGCCCAGGTTTAGGTAGAGCTTCAGTATAAGGCCGTGTCCAGACTCAGGGGTTCTTTCGAAAAAAGTACCCTTTTTTCGAAAGAACTTCCCCTGCGTCCAGACTCAAGCCACGTTCTTTCGAAAGTAAATCGAAAGAACGCGGCTTTTCTTTCGACGGCGGTAAACCTCATTTCACGAGGAAGAACGCCTTTTTCGAGGGACATCCGTCGAAAGAACGTGAGTCTGGACGGGGCGAGCCCTTTCTTTCGAAAGAATTGGCCTCCAGGAAGAAGCCCTGGTGGACAATCTGGGGCATGGGTTGCACATCTGTGGTTCCTGGCTGCAGCCATTCCTTAAAGGGACAGGCACCCTCACAGACACTTGTTGCAGACAAGGAGCCAGAGCACACGGCGACCTTGCTGCAGCATGTCCCAGCCCCAAGACCATCCTGGCCCTTCCACCGAGCCTTCTGAGGACCCAGCCAAGGGCTCCAAGCGCCGGGCACCATCCTGGTCCGGCGCAGAGATCAAGAGCCTGCTGGAGCTGTGGGGAGAGGAGGAGGCCTTACAGGCCCTCAAAAGCCGGCGGTGAAATGCCAAAATTTATGGCCGCATGGCTGAAGCCCTGGCCCAGAAGGGCCACTACCCCCGCACCCAGGACCAGGTGCGCTCCAAGGTAAAGAGCTGCGGCAGGGCTACGCCAAAGCCAGGGAGGAGAGCTCCCGGTCTGGGGCAGCCCCCCACTACTGCCCCTACTACCCAGAGCTGGACCAGATCCTGGGTGGCAGTGCAGAAGCACGCACACCATGGAGGTTCGTGCAGTCCGGACTGGCAGACCCCGTGGTGGACGCTCCAGAGCGGGAGCTACAGCACTCTGGAGACGGGGACATGGGCCCAGAGGAGGAGGAGGACACCGAGGAGACGGCGACCCTCACCACCGTGGAGCCAGTCACCCAGACCTCTGAGGCCTCCCAGGCGTCATCTGGCGCAGGAGAGGAAGCAGCAGGTGAGTACAGTGAGGTTGTGTCACACCCGGGGGGGGGGGGAGGTAGGTGGGTGCACAGTAGGTGATGCACAAGGGAAACCTGTCATGCTCAGGCTGATGCCCAGGTCTCTCTCTCTCTCACACACACACACACACACACACACACACACACACACAGTGTGATCTTCAGAATGTCTGCTTCCCCTGTCTCAAGGGAGAGGGCATGCCCTTTTGGACAGCTGTTGCACACATGACTGATTGTGATAGAAATGTAGCCATGTTACTCTGATCTGAGGAAGTGGGTCTGGCCCAGGAAAGCTCATCCCCTAATAAACCATCCTGTTAGTATTGTAAGTGCTACAGAGTCCAGTTTATAGGACTGATTGTGTCTTCTTCTTTTCCTCCACAGCCGGACAAGCCGTGGAAGAGGGCCGCAGCATCCCAGCCCCACCTCCATCTCCATCTCCATCTCGGGGACATGGGAGCCACAGACACAGGCGTGTCTACGCGGACATCCTCAGACAGCACGTCGAGGCTGTGCAGGAGCAGAACTCCATCCTGCAACAGAGGGCGGAGGCAGAGGAGCGCTGGCGTGATCAGCTCATGAACGAGCTGGTCCTGCAGCGCACGCTCCTGTACAGCACCCTGAGGGAGGTCAGCGGCTTGCCTGCTGCTGTGCCTGGTCCTGCTCCTCCAGCACCCCATGACCCCACCCCACCAAACCCCCCTTCCACAACAGCATCCCTTTCCCCCCTTGGGCCTTCCTCTCCCCCAGCCCCCCCAGTTCCCCAGCCCCTCTCTCCTCCTGGCCCTCCTCTCCCCCAGGCTTCCACGTCCCAAGAGCCCCCCAGCAGCCAGCCAACCGACAGGTACATCACCCGATCCCGTAGCCGGGGAGCACCCCAAACACGAGGCCCAGGCAGGAAAGGGAAATCTGCCAAGCCCCGTTCAACCTGATCCCCTTCCCCCCTCCAGGTTTCCAGTCCCCTTCCCCCCTCCACGTTTCCAGTCCCCTTCCCCCCTCCAGGTTTCAATCACCCCCATCACCCCAGTTATAAAGCACAAACAAAGGGTTAAACAAACTGTTTCTTTATTGTATATAGTTTGGCAACAACAAAAATGAAACAAAATTTTGTTATGTTTGCAACATTTATAATTTTGTACATATTACCTAAGAAGTAAAGAGAACATTTTATTTTGAAACACACCCTGGTGTAAATGATGTGTCCAAACTGGGTCAGGAGATGGGTTGTGGAGGGAAGCTTCTATTGGGCCAGGGCCCAGTCCCCAGGCAGAAGCCCCTCAGTGCACTCAGTCTCAGTGGCCTCCACTGGAGAATTGCTCCCGGAGGGCCTCCCGGATGCCAACTGCAGACCGGTGAGCCTGGCGGATGGCAGCTGTCCGGGGCTGGGCAAAGAGCCTCTCCTGGGCATCAGCAGCTCTCCCCCACCCTGGTAGGAAGGCATCCCCTTTCCTCTCCACGAGGTTATGGAGGACGCAACACGCGGCCACCACCTCGGGGATGTTGGTCTCCCCCATGTCGAGGTGTGTGAGCAAGCACCGGAATCTGCCCTTTAAACGGCCAAACGCACATTCGACCTGCTTGCGAGCCCGGTTAAGGCGAGCATTAAACTGCTCCTTTCTCGCATCCAGCTGGCCGGTGGAGGGCTTCATCAGCCACGGCATCAGGGGATAGGCGGCATCAGCCACTATGCACATCCCCAACCGCAAACTGGCGATGGGGGAAAAATGTTCCTGCCTGAAGCCTCCGGTACAGGTACGAGTTCCTGAAGATGCGGGCATCGTGTGCCCGCCCTGACCACCCAACACAAATGTCCGAAAACTGTCCACGATGGTCGACCAGGGCCTGGAGGACCATAGAAAAGTAGCCCTTTCTATTGATGAATTGGGCTGCTCGATGGGGCAGTGCACGGATGGCAATGTGTGTCCCATCGAGCGCTCCTCCGCAATTCGGGAAGCCGAGGGCAGCAAAGCCGGCCATGACGCTGTCCAGATCCGGTAGACAGATGAGCCTGTTGAGCAGCTCCGAATTGATGGCCCTCACCACCTGCAGAACGAGACAGACAACAAAGTGTTAGAAGGGGTGCCTTATGTCTTAGGAGGAGAACCCACCGCCCACCTTCCCTCTCAAACACCCCGGGAATCCCCTCCTCAGAACCCCCCCCCACACACAATTCAGGGTGAGTGGAGAAGCTCCCTCCCACTCCACTTGGCCCTTCCTGACAGTCTCCCTTCCCCCCACCCCAAACTGTGACTGTCCCCAGACAATGACTTACCTCCATCAAGACGGCCCCAACAGTAGATCTCCCCACGTCAAATTGGTGTCCCACGGAGCGGTAGCTTTCAGGGGTTGCCAGCTTCCAGAGGGCAATGGCGACCCTCTTTTCCAGGGGGATGGCGGGCCGCAGGTGGGTGTCTTGCCGTTCCAGAGCAGGGGCGAGCCAGGTACACAGCTCCTGGAAAGTGGTCTCTCTCATGCGGAAGTTGCGTAGCCAGTCTCGGTCATCCCAGATCTCCATCACGAGCCGGTCCCACCATTCAGAGCTGGTGTCAAACCTCCAAACACGCCTGTCCACGAAAAAGTTCGGAGGCAAGGGCAGTGCGGCTGCCTGATGGAGGAACCCCTCGTCCCTCTGGTCTGGGAGCAGCTCGGGAAGGAGCCTCGTGACTGTGTCATGAAGATGCAGCAACAGCTGCAGTATGGTGGTGTGGGGCCATCGCCTGCCCAGGGGCAGCTCTGGCTCCATGCCAAAAATAAGGGTCTGCAAGCAGAAAAACCTCAAAAGAAAAAAGCTGCTGGGGTGTCCCAGGAAGCTGAGCACTCCAAAGCAGCACTGCAATGCCTTGCAAAATTCCTCAAGGGACAGCAAAGGCAGCTGCAGGAGCAGAGCAACGGGTGTTCAGGAGTGTCCCTTTAACCACGCGTCTCTGCAAAGGGCAGGCAGGCAGCACCCGGAAGGAAATGCTGCCCCCATGCCCTGGCAGAAGCAGTTCCGGGTGGCTTTGAATTTCGAAAGAGCGTCCGGCAGTCTGGACGCTCTTTTTCAAAATAGCGGATCGATCTTTCGATCCGCGCATTGTAGTCTAGACGCGCTCTTTCGAAAGAGGCTCTTTCGAAAGAAGCCTGCAGTCTAGACATAGCCTAAGTGCGCATCGTGGGAAGAAACAGTGCTTGTGATACTTTGAGGTAAATTGGTTTTCTCCTCAGCAACAGGAAATCTCTCTTCCATGAATGTGCTCCCACTGGGCCTCCAAGGACTGACTACTGAACTTGGGAACATCTGAGATACAAAATTAAGGAGCTTTCAGGTCAAGTTTTTTTCTGTCAATTTAAACTTATCTGCATGTGAAGCCCATTTGGGAAAACCCTTAACCATGGGTGTCCTGAACTGGCCTCAAACAATCTGTAGAGGTTGGCACTAACCCAAGAGTGATATCACTTCAAGTATCTGTAGCTCTCTGGCCCATGCTTCCCAGCAAATCTGGATTTATACTTGCTGGGCCTGGCTCTCACTATCAGGTTATGTCCACACTGCACTATGCAGACCTGCTGACTCCACTCCATGACTTAAGCGCCATCTATACCACATAATGGTAGGGCACTGCCGGACTCAGATCCATCCTCTACCAGAGTCCTAGGACGCAGACCCTGAGTGCTTGCTGACTGATTTACGTGAGGACAGAAGAGGGGCTCAAATTGGAGTCAGACTCTGTTGTAGACAGGTCCTCAGGCACCCCTGCATCGGAGGCAATGCAGATGCTAAGAGGGGGTGGGTAAAAACCTCTCAGCAGGCTGGATCTGGCTCACCTAGGGCTTTCATCTGGCCTGTGAGGCAGTTCTAGGCTCCATCCTGGGAGCTAGAGATGCATGAACCCTTTCAGCTGCTTCTATTCAAAGGGATCGTGCTTACTGGGTGGCTACGTTGCCTGGGAGCTACCCCGCAAGCACAAACCCTTTAAAGAGAAGCAATTGAAAGGGCTCGCAGCTCTCGGTCCCACTGGACTTCTATTCATAGGCCTTGTGCCTGCCAGGCAACAGGTTAGCAGCAGGGCCAGGAGCTGAGAGCTATGGTATGTGAATTCTAAGCCTCCATCCCAAACAACTCCGTGTGGAGGCTAGCCCCCAGAACCTTCCCATCTGCTCCAAGTCCCTGCCATTGGCCAGATGTCAGGGACCCCAGGCCAAGCAAAGCATCCAGTAGGGTAGTTCTCAACCCCGCCCCTTCCGCCCGAGGTCCCGCCCCTTACGCATCAGCCCCTGGCCACTTCAGAGATTTGTGAAGTGCCCCCCCCTTCAAAAATTGTCCACCCCCGTGCTAAGACAACACGAAGGGAGGGACAGTCCCCAATGGAGGGGCTAGTATGCAGCGAGAAGGCACATGTTCTATGCCAACAATGTGCTGGATCATCTCATTCCTGCCTACCCTTTTTGAAACCAATTCTCATCCCAAGGGGGTGCATGGGGCGAACAATCTCTGGGCTTCCCCCTAGCATAGGGACTACAATTATTCCTTGCCTTTATGAAAGCATCTTGAGGAGGGGGAAGATTCTTTGTCCCCCCTCTTCACTCACCCCCAGTGCGCCTATGCAGCTGCGAGACTTTGTATTATAGTGTTCACACTGCTGCATGGACAATTGCTGTGTAGACAGCGTTTCAAGCTGCGGCTTGGAGTAGACCTTGAAACTTACTCCACTTCCCAGGCATCAGAGTCTGAGTACCATCCCAAGCCACACAGTAGCATGAGCCTGAGTTTGTGAACTTGGGATCAATATGGTGGGGGTGCATACCAGTGAATCTTACACTGAGAAACTGAGAGGGATTGCCACTTTCCCAGGAACATCTCTCAGGGAGCATCTACTTCAACAGTCACATCACATCCAAAGCTTGCTGCTTGACCAACAGTCTAGAAATCTATCCATCTGCACCTCTGATGCTCTCAGCATAATATCTAAGTGCCAAAGAAATACTTAACCTTGGCATATTAACTGAAATGAGATGCTCAAAAAAAAAAAATCACTCATCCTTGGCTCAGTTCATACCACTCTAACTCTGTGGCAGCAACTGATTTGTGTTCTATTGCTGCAGCTTTGTTTGAAAACATCCATGCCCACAGCTCTGGGATCTGAAACCATTTTGAAGGCTCTGGAAATGGAATTTGATGTTGTGAAGGCCGAGACTTTAACAGGGTTAAAAAAGGCGCTATATAAATTCATGGTCCATCTGTAGCTATTAACGAGGAAGGGCACGAATGTTAACCCTAGCCTGTTTGTTAGAAGCTGGGAATGGGTGACAGAGGAGGGATCATTTGATGATTCCCCCTTCTGTTCATTCCCTCTGGGGCACCTGGTATTGGCCACTGGTGAAAGACAGGATACTAGGCTAGATGGACCTATCAATCAAGAATGAACTTGGGATTTTGAATGACAAGGTGAACAGGTTTCTCCCCATCTTTGCTCTCGCAGTATGTGCAGAGAAGACGGCTACAAAGAGGTCTGAGTTCTATCCCAAAGAATAATCCTATTGCTGCACTCTGAGATATCTGTAGGTCACATCACTTCTGGCTGGTCACAAAGGCCTATTTGTCATGTCAAGTTTTCTATCACTACTTGCATAGCCATTGGGCAGCAGCATCCGCTGGCATTTGAATATGCATTGGAACCCCTTGTAAATTTTCAGTAGTACCACCTCTGGCAAAATTTTTGCCATTACTATTCATTGTTGCAGGAGCATGACTTTCTGGCATATGGAGATCATTACGTCTTTGTCAATGCAGAATCTTTTCAACAGATGGTTTTATCCTGTAACTCCAACTAGTTTTTTACAGTCTGACAAGTTCCTGGCAGCTGTCATCCGTATGTTGAACTACCATTATTTGCTCTAATTGGCTGGAGGGATAGTCCCTGTCATGGAGTTAATATACACTTGAACGCCTTTGAGATTTTTTTCCCCCTTCTTTGTCATAGATTGCTTAAGAATAGCCCCAGAAAAGGCGATGCTAGTTGTCAATTTCCTAAAAGTGCAGGTGTCTAAGAAGAAAAGTTTGGCTTTTCTGCAGAAGGGTTGCCAGAGTTTTGAATTTTAAAATGCCAACAAAGGCTTGTGTTTTTAGAGGGCAAACACATTTGCAACCCTATGTCACAGCAAGTTTTCCCCTCAATATGAGTATGTTCCCCCTGCTCTCCTTTATTCCTGTTTGGCCATTGGAAATTTTGGTCACGGCTCACCATGCTATCTTGTTGAAACTGCAAAAGAGTGACCCAGGGCAAAAGATGATCACAGGAGCAGATGCCTCTAGTACTTTATCTACAGCAGCATAATTATCAGTGTTCCTACTTTAATGGCAGTTTTCTTTGTGGGTTATTCCAAGTCCCTACACTATGGTCATGAAGGAGTTCTCTAACTGTGTAAATGAAGGATCAAATTAATTTGTTGTCAGAATGCCCACTGTGTGACCTGGATGTTAAGCCTGGTCTTTGTAAAGAGATACGTGCTTGGACACAGGTATACAACCAGGAGGTGATAGATGAAACTGGTATAAACCTATTTTACTAGTTTGAACCTGTTGTAAGGCCTGAGAAGGTCATGTGAAGAGGTAGGTAATGATTGGAGGGAATTTGGTGCAAGGGCCATGACCTGTGTATGCATGCAACTAAGTGGTCAGTGGGAAAGGGGTGATTACCATGTAAGGTAGTACAAAAGACATTGCCTTTTGTTTGAGAAGTTGCAAAACTTTTCCTGGGAGTATCCTGGAGATTTTTGCCCTGGAATGCATTTCTGAATAAAGCTGGTTGCTTAAGAAGGTTGTCTGGAATTAATTGGGACAGGCTTGGACCCCCATCCAAACCCTCGGATTAAAATTCTCCATCAGTAACTTGTGCAGGGTTAAGCATGGATTTCCCTACTGATAAGGATTTCAAAAGCACTCAGTGTAGACCTCACTCTGCTCTCTAGAAATCAGTTGAAGGTTTTCCATAGAATTTAATGGTAGCTAGTATGGGATACTTCCAGCGCATTTAATTAGCCTAATTAGCACTGGCCCTACAATCAATGGGCACCTTCTTTCCCCTTTTTTTCCTATATAAATTCTGGGTTCCTGTTATCCTTCTCCATCTCATCTGACGAAGTGGGTTTTGCCCACGAAAGCTCATGATACTGTATATTTTAGTGTTTATGGTACCACATGACTATTCCTTTTTAAAGTTACAGATTAACATGGCTACCTTTCTGAAACTTTTTAGTGGTAAAGTTAAGCTGAGTGCTTTTGGAATTCCCACCCATGGAATCTTACAGCAAAACATTCTGGGGGATTTTATGAAAGCACTATTTTATATATTGCTAAGTAGATTTTAGCAATGTGTGGAACAACTCACTGCTCCGAAAACTTAGATTAGCAACTTTTGAGGGCAGGGAGAGGCCATCCTTTTGTTCTGGGATCGTACCGTGCCTAGTAATACCGAAGTGTGTTTGAGTGTGAGAAAGCCTAAGATTGCTTTTATGTTGTCTGGATCAGTTCAATCCATCAGCTTCGGGAAATTGGATTTTGTGTTGTGAGCTCCTATTTTCAGTTCACAGTAATAGCTATCAAGTGTTACAAACAGCTCTCAGGTTCACATCTAGGCATGCTTTTTTGCATCGTGGGGGGCAGTGCCAGACATATGCATGTGAACTCTTTGAAATTGTTTAAGTATCTTTGCTCTACAGAACGCTCTGTTCCTTTCTGAAATGGCCGGGTGTTGATGAAGTGCAATAGAGAAATCAGAGGAAACAGTGTCTGCCAAAGAAAGTAATTAGGGTGGTTAGGGATGAAGTGTTGTTGCCAGATGCCAGCGGCAACACCTAATGTTGAGACTACTCCATGACAGTAGAATATTTCAACCAATGTGGGCAAACACAGACCTACCAAATTTGCCACCCCTGAGCTCCCAACCTCAATCCCTCCAGGCACAGCTAGCGCTCCACATGTCAATGCTGAAGCCCTAGATATAAGACCCACTGTAGCACCAAACACCAGCCACTCTGGTTTTCATCCAAAGCCACAACAAGATCATCCATGAAATCCTCCACTCCAAAAGAAAAAAAACGGGGCAAGCTTTGTGTTTGGTCAGCTGGGAGACCGATGGCCCAGAACAACATTCCTGGAAGCGTGAAGACACGTCCAAACTCATGAAGTCCAGTGACAAGTCCCCACCCCTCAGAGGTGCTATTGAGGTGGAGCTGAGCCCTCTGCCTCCCCAATCTGGGGTCCCTCTTGCACCGTGATGTTGTGACAAGCTCCAAAGCCCTCCAAGCTTGTACTCACGTGGATATCCACCGGCAGGGGCCACATGCAGCTGTGTTCATGAATGCTCTGTCCACCTATTGCGGAAACAAACAACAAGTTCCAGGCCTCACCCAGGTTAGGATCCCAGAGCTGTAGCGGCCTGTCCTGGTGAAAACCTGAGTATGAATGTATTACCCAGCCCACCACGTCTATAAATAAAGGTGGACGTGCCCCAACTCTTGCTCCTGAGCTGAGAGATCCCCTCCCCCCCCAGCATTTCACTCAAACCACACTGTTTTAGGTACAACATCCAATTGATCTGCAGTGATTAGAAGCGAGAGCGAACAGATCAAAGCCGATGACCTAGCAAATAAACACAATTGCACTGGAAGCCGAATATACTAGGTAGGATTCGAATTAAGCAGCGTCTCACCTGTTCCATGGTATAAAGAATCCATCAAACTTGTACACACCGGCTAGAAATCCCAATAGTCTGGGACCAGCATTTTCCCCAGTGCCGTCTTTGTTCCCAGGGGTGACATGAGAGGCGAGGGGGACAAGGGTCAGGTGCCCCCATAAAACCACTCTGGGACAAGCAGCCAGCGCAGAGCTGTCCCATCCGGGTCAACCACACTGGGCCCTGCACTTTGGGGTCCCCGCGGGATACAGGAGACTAGCAAGGGGCTGGGATCAATCCTGCCTTTGCACTCACTAGTAGTGATGGGAAGAGCAGCAACCCGGACCCAGCCCACTCTGCTCCCGACTCCCAGTCACCTCTTGGAGTAGGCGGCTTGCAAGAGAGGGTGGAACCATGCCCCCACTAGCTGGCGGCAGAAAGCAGAGTGTCCCAGCTAGGAGCCAAGCAGAGGTGCTGAGACTAGGGGTGTGGGAGGTGCAGCAGCTCCCCTTTTTTTAAATGTGTATTTGGTTTCCCACAGCTCTCCTCCCCTCCTCTTTGTTGTTTTTCACAATGCAGAAGCACAGCCCCATTGTTCTGCAACCTCCAAAGATGCGGAGGTGGGCATGGTCCCTTCCTTGAAGGGCGTCTTATCAGATTAAAAACAAGCCAAATTAGTAGGTGCAAGATGCAATGGGAGGGAAGAGGGGGACATGTGTGGGAGAAAGAACAGTAATAAGATCACCCCATTACATAGCCTCGCAATGTGCATAGCCTGCTAGCTCCATATCTTGTAAACCTTTTCTGATGGCAGGAGACACCAAAAGCACCCTGTTACCCCAGCCATTTCTTCCCTCTATTATTCCTGGGTGCAAATGCATGAACAGCTTATGGAAATGCTTTTCGTTTTGTCGTGCCTGAGGGCAGCCCCACTTATCCCCTGAATTCTGACCTTTTCCTTCGATTCTTGCTGCAAATTAAAAAAATACCAAGCAGCCTATTATAACACATGAATCATTTGTATTGCTGCATTGGTTTGTGCAGCGTAATTGAGCAGTTTGGAGTTCTGACACAGAGGAAAAGAAAAGATAGAAATGCCATCACCTAACAGTGTTGGGGGAAGGCACAGAAGAATATTCCTAGCTTGAAAGAGAAAAAGAATAAAAAGGATAACGGATAGGACATCATAAAAGCGAAAACATCAGCTCTACGGGCAGGAGGTCATCTTTGGAGGATTGCAAGGGGTGGAATAAAACCATGTGAGGCTGACTGAGCCTAGTACATAATTGGACAAACAGATAATACATTTCCCACTGGCTTGAATTGAACAAGACCACGTTTAAAACCAGCCAGAGAAAAAAGTCATTGGGCTGGAACACATCATAGTTTCTTATGGGTCGTTGGAAAGGCCTGGTCCTTGCCCGGAAGGGTTGACCGCACCGGTCAAACAGAAGGTTCTGGAATGCTTCCATAGCAACACCAAACATGGAGAGGAAAATACAAATGTGGCAAATCCTCAAAGGACGTGCTTATTTTGTCCCCCTCCTGTCACAGTGATTGTACCACCACAACCCTAGGAACCTGGCGGCTGATCAATGTCTGGTGACATTGGTCAAAGTCCCAGAATATCATGCTATCGCCAAGGTGTGGGGAGTCACCGGGCCCTGCACCCCATCTGTAGTCGGATGGGACTCTCAGTCAGCAGGTAGAACGGAAGGTTTATTGGTCCACAGGGACATAGCGCAGAACAGAATGGTTAGCACAGGAACCAGGAGCAAGTCAGTACAATCCATCTTGGGAACAGGGGGACTCAGAACAGGGCTCTGGGCCCCCTCCTCGTATCTTAAGGCAGACAAGACTAACTCTCGCCCTCAGCAACAGGTCCCGGCCCTTCCAGCAGCCTAGTCTCCTCATTTGTCCAGCTTCCTAGTTGCCCCCTCCCAGGCTCAGATTATAAAAAGCTTCAGACACTGTCTGGCTACGTCTACACTGGCCCCTTTTCTGAAAGGGGCATGTTAATTTCACAGGTCGTAATAGGGAAATCCACAGGGGATTTAAATATCCCCCTCGGCATTTAAATAAAAATGTCCGCCACTTTTTTCCGGCTTTTAGAAAAGCCGGAAAAGAGTGTCTACACTGGCCCCGATCCTCCGGAAAAAAGCCCTTTTCCGGAGGATCTCTTATTCCTACTTCAAAGGACCGAGGCACCTAAAATTCCCCTCCCCTCCTAGGCACTGGTGCAGTGCCCAGGGAAACTGAGGCATGCGCCCAGGGTCACCACAGGACAGTAGAAATCACGTGCAATGTAACAAGGGAACAGAGCAAATACAATCCCCACTTTGTCAGAGGGCTCGTAGGACAGAGCCCGATCCTAGCAGCACTAAAGAGAAAGGGGACAGCAGAGTAACCTGGAAGGGTATTCCAAGCGGTTTCTTCCCTGGAAAAGGATTTTTGTTCACTTTCTTAAAACGAAAATTGACACTTGGTGGTAGCAGCCATGGATGGATTTCAGGGAACCTGAAATCAGTAAAGTTTTTGTTTTTGTCTCTGGGAACTGCAGAGATAGGATCTCACAGAAAAGGGTTAAGCTAATCTTAAAGCTCTGCACCTGAGGCGGCGGGGCGGGGGAAAAGGGGGCCTTGGGCATTGGGCCAATGACATGCAGCTAAAGACCCATCTCTGCTATTCCCAGAGACAAAACAAAACCTTTTCGGGTTTCTGTTTCCCTGAAGTCCAGCGTTTGCTGCCACCACCAAGTGTTAAATAAAAAGATAAAAACAAAGGAAAGAAAAATCTTTTTCCACGGAAGAAACCACTCAGAATCCCCTCCCTGAGACAAAACTCCTCCTCCCCCCAAAAAAGCAGATCCGTAGGCTGGGAATCTGGGAGGGCGTAGGGAAAAGTTTCGGTATTCCATCAGATTCATTGGGTCTTCAATCCTGCTCCTGAATCTAGATGCATCCTTGCTGGGGACAGAGAGCCGGGAAGGATTTGCAGACCCATCCTGTCACAAGGTGTACACCAGAGACTTTTAAACTAGCAGTTTGTAACATCTCTGCTAAGAGCTTGCATCAAGAACTTGGTGATTGATTTATGTAATGTATCCTCTTTAACAATCTCACTCTCAACCCTTTTCTTTCTTTCTTTTATCGAGCCTCCAATAAACTTGATGGAATACCTAAACTTTTCCACTCTGCAGAGAACAATGAGACTGCTTTCGCTTGGGTAACGTGGTTTCAACTAGGCACATAAGTTAAGGACACACACAAAAAAGAATCAATCAATACTGGTTAACAAAACAAAAGAAAACCTTTAGATTCTAAAGGATTGGCATAGTGTGCGCTTGTGGGTAAGACCTGAAGTATAATTGACCTGGGAATGTCGCTGGTCCTTTGGGACTGGGAGAACCTGTTTGGTGTTGAACATAAGAGCATAAGAACATAAGAACGGCCGTACTGGGTCAGACCAAAGATCCATCTAGACCAGGACCCTCTCTGCCGACAGTGGCAAGCACCAGGTGCCCCAGAGGGGGTAGACCGAAGACAATGATCAAGCGATTTGTCTCCTGCCATCCCTCTCCAGCCTCTGACAAAGAGAGGCCAGGGACACCAATTCTATCCCCTGGCTAATAGCCTTTTATGGACCTAACCTCCATGAATTTATCCAGCTTCAATTTAAACTCTATTATAGTCCTAGCCCTCACAGCCTCCTCTGGCAAGGAGTTCCACAGGTTAACTACACGCTGTGTGAAGAATAACTTTCTTTTAGTTTTAAACCTTCTACCCATTAATTTCATTTGGTGTCCTCTAGTTCTTCTATTATGGGAACTAATAAATAACTTTTCTTTATCCGCCCTCTCCACACCACTCATGATTTTATATACCTCTATCATATCCCCCCTTAGTGTCCTCTTTTCTAAACTGAAGAATCCGAGTTGCTTTATCCTCTCCTCATATGGGACCCGTTCCAAACCCCTAATCATTTTAGTTGCTCTTTCCTGAACCCTTTCCAAGACCAAAATATCTTTTTTGAGGTGAGGGGACCACATCTGTACACAGTATTCAAGATGTGGGCATACCATAGTTTTATACAAGGGCAGTAAGATATTCTGGGTCCTATTTTCTATCCCTTTATTAATAATTCCTAGCATCCTATTTGCCTTTTTGACCGCCGCTGCACACTGTGTGGAAGTTTTCAGAGAACTGTCCACGATAACTCCAAGATCTTTTGCTTGATTTGTCATAGCCAGATTAGCCCCCATCATACTGTATGTATAGTTTGGGGTTATTTTTCCCCGATGCGCATTAGTTTACACTTATCCACATGAACTTTCATTTGCCATTTTGTTGCCCAGTCACTCAGTTTGGTGAGATCTTTTTGGAGTCCCTCACCGTCTGCTTCTGTCTTGACTATCCTAAACAGTTTGGTATCATCCGCAAACTTTACCACCTCACTGCTTACCCCTTTCTCCAGATCATTTATGACCTGATCTCCAGATCTCATTGGTGAGATTGGGTTTTAGAACTTCTCATGTGTGTAAGGTCTGGGTCTGATTGTGGCACAGGGAATGCTGCGGTATTTAAGGGGTTTGTCTCACAAAAGCTCATGATACCATATACTTTGTTAGTCTCTAAGGTGCTGCAAGACTCCTCAAAAAATGAGGATTACAGGATCTTTCGAAAACGGTTTGTTTTTGTTTTTGAAAGAACCGCATCTAGACAGTCATTTCGCTTTCGAAATATCCATGTTTGAAAGAACATGCGGCCATTATGCAAATGAAGCACAGGAAATTCAAATCCTAGCTTCATTTGCAATTTCGATCCGTCTAATTTTCAAAAGACGAGTATAGTCTAGACATTGCCTTACAGACAAACACCGCTACCCCTCTGAAACTCCAGAAACCAAATAAAATTCTATTACCACTTTAGATAGTAACCAACTTTCCATGGCCAAAACCCCCCAACCCTCCTCCGCTACCTCCCCCACACTGGCAAGATCAAAGTATTAATGCAGAAGAGAGCAAAAAATATTCTTTTACACAAAACAATCAGGTTAACTGATAAGTAAAGTCAAGTCCCTGATCATATGGGACAAAGAGACAGAGGGTACATCTATACTTCAAACTGGCGGTGTAGCTACAGGAGAATCTCACATTAGCACCGATCCAACGAGTGCGTTAAAAATAGAAATGTGGATACCTTGCATTGCTGATGGGATTGTACTAGTGGCTAGTCCTTTGTGTCTTGGTGGCTACACTTCTATTTTCAGCATGCTGGCTTGATAAGTGCTAGCGTGGAAATTTAAACCTCAAAGTGTAGGCTTATCCACTGAGGCTTCTGCCCAGGTCTGTGGTGACTATGAATGTATTGGCCATGGTATTTCCATATGACCAACAGACCATCAGCTGAGAATCTTTTCCTGTTTGCTTCCCTTTTGATCACAGAGGAGCAGGACAACTTTTTCAGCAGAAGGAAAACGGAAGAAATTGTGAAGTGCATCCATTTTACAGACAGAAGAGTTTCCAATATATCTGTAAACAGAATGACTAGAAGAACTCTAAACTTACATACTCACATTGTGTCAAGTATCAGAGGGAAAAGACCACTGTTGCATCTGACAAAGTGGGTCTTTGACCATGAATGCTAATGCTCCAATACATCTGTTAGTCTATAAGGTGCCACAGGATTCCTTGTCGCTTTTGCATCCTCACATCATGAATAGGAAGTTAAAAATAGGTTCCTCTGTTATACTCCATGCTTTTAATCTCCAGTCATACGGAACTCCTAGCCAAACATCTGCAACTATTGACAGACTTTGTCTAACCATCAAGGTCCCTGGGAATGGTTGTCTAATGTGAAGTTGTTGAAACGAGACATAGTCATTTCCATTACCTCATTTGACACTGTCAAGCGGGAGTGAGGTGCATCCGAAAGATGGGTGATGAAGCAGAAACCCCGTTCCATTCATATTATTATTTTCCTTGTACTTATTTTAGACAATTCATAGAAAATGGCCCATCTGTTGCAATTCCAAGGTGCCTACCTCTGTAGTAGCACACTCTGAACGGAAAATACCAATTACTAGGAAAGTGGAGTTTTAACCGTTCCGGATCAGTGGAGAAATAGTAATTGGTTTAAGTGGGGAGTGTTTTTTGCCTCGGGCCTTGTGCACAGGGATGAATTTCATCTTTGAATGTGTCTGTCTTGCGGTGTTAATGGATTTAAAGACAAGCTCTGCTGTAAATATTCTGAAGCGTACGTTCTCTAGTACTTGCTGTGACTGACTGTCTCTCAAGCTGACCCCTTGTCCCTAGCAGTAGATTCTGAGCCTGGATCCCAGGTCACATGATCAAGACCCTTTGCACGCTCTGTTACTACACTAGATTTCTTTCAAGTGGAAAGAAGAGTAAAGAAGAAAGAAGAGCAAAGAAGAGCCTATGCACAGTCACCTCACCTCACCCATCTAATAATATTTCCTTCAATGCTGAGAGAGATTCTTTCCCCTAATGGTTGGCAAGAGGGCATTTTTTATTGGAACAGTGACAGTAGCTTCCATTAGCCACATTGGAGCTGGAATTCTGACATCCTCTGGGCTATTAGAGGGCAAGGGGGCTGCCAGGGGCTACCAGGAAGCAAACTTAGGGTGCCAGGTGGGGTCTGGGCAGAAGGAAGTACAGGAGTTGCTTACTCCCCCTACCTGCTTCCTCCCCTTCCAACCTGTGGATTGAATCTAAACCCACATTGCCCGACTCTGGCCCTGGAGGCTCAGGGCTTCCCCACCACAGCAGGGAGCTGGTGTTCCAGTCCCAAAGGGATTGGGGCTGCAGGATTGGATTTGAGCAGAACTCAGCAGTTTTGTCGACACTGGTAAACCTCATTTTACGAGGCATAACGCCTTTTGTCGACAGAGTTCTGTCGACAGAAGGTGTTATTGCATGTAGGGTTGTGTCTAGACTACAGGGAAGGGTTGTGTCTAGACTGCAGCTTGCTTTGTCGACAGAACTGAATGTAGTCTAGACGCTCTTTGTCGACAGTATCTGTCGACAAAACTTCTGTCGACAAAAGCCTGTAGTCTAGACGTACCCCTACTATGCCACATTCCAAAGGCATAGATTAAACTAACCCAGTCTGACCATGTCAGCTCTGGTGGATCCAGAAGTTCTGCTTTGGCACTGTTCACTGTATGCCAATCCAGTCTTACAGCTCATCAGCAAATCCAGCACCTAACAGTGAAATACAACAGGCCAGATCCTCAACTGATGTCATATGCCTTTTGTTCTCCTATCTGTGTTGGAAAATGTTACATTGCAAAACTTGATCTATAGAACAAGAACAGGTTGAACCCTCCCTAGCCGGACCAGAAATTGCCAGACAAAATCCATGGTCTGGCATGACTTTAGTTTGCTGGATGTCCACTTATCCTGGGTGTGGCCAAGTTTCCAGCAGTCCTGTAAGGTTTGTTTGTAGCCACCTGGCCTGGCTCTCAGAGATCTGTGCTGTAATTTAGCTCCAATTTACCCCTCTATGTCTCTAAGAGCCCAGGGAGCAGCAGAAGGGTTGCTAACGCTGCTAGACAATATTGACCTCCCGTGCTTCAGCAAATTCTCTAGCTTGGCACCTGTCAGATTCCAAGGGTGCTGGACTAGCGAGGTTCAACCTGTATAATATACAAGCTTTAGCAAACAGCAACTAAAACAGCATTTCCCTTTAACGTGTGTCAGAACAGACAGGCTTGTGGTTAAGATGCTAACCTTGCGTGAACTCAGACAAGTTGCTTCCTTACTCTTAACCTTTTGTGTATCTTGCCTGTTTAGATGAGGGACCTTTTGAGGCTCGGGGGCCACTGACCCATGAAAAATCAGTGAGGTGGGAGGCAGCAGGAGATGTAGTGCCAGCATGGGTTTGCTAATGCTGGGGGTGGGGAGGAGCCCTGAGCTCCAGGGGCCGGATCTAGGCAAGCCGGGGACCGCATCTGGGCCCTGGGGTTGCCCACCTCTGATTGCCTTCAAAAGTTGATGATCTAAGAGGGCTCTCTGATAATTATGTTCTGCTCCATGTACAATGAGGTTCTTATCTCACTTGGGGAGTTGAGGTGATCCAGAAATGCAATATTAATCATACGAGAGAGTCAGAAAATGGGGTGTTTTCATACACACAAGCACTAACAAATTTTCATCTAAATTTTTCTAGAACATTTTGACTTTTCCCTCAAAAAAAGCCCACAAATTTTGAAAATGTTTTTGTTTTTGATGAAATGTCTGCATTTTCCCTGGAAAGCAAGCATTTTCCATTGAAAGAAAGCTTTCAGGGAAATTGTGACATTCCAATGAGACTGGACAGAAGCTCTATTAAAAACCGCATCATGAAACAACAATTAATGGGCGGCTGGCAAAGTTGTTTCCCCAATGTGTGCCCCAATTGGTTGCAGAACTGGAGCAACTTCAGCTGCACCTGTCTTCTGTTGGCCTGCTTCAGCCATAGGAGTGTCCCAGTCCGGAGTCCAGCCTGGGCACTTTGCAGAGTCCAGCAAAAAAGCCTACAAATCCAACCAGCAGGCCAACAGGGATCAGTAGGCAATCACTCGGCACAGGCATGCTGCTACTGCTGGATTCAATCAGCTCCCCAATCCAGCGGATGGCACGTCACTCCCCTCACTCGGGATTTCTGGCAGGCTCCAACTGATCATTCACATTCATCTTGGCTCCCAGCTGACAGAAGTATGTGGTCCCTGACACCGTGGGAAATGTTTTACCTCAAAATGTCTCTTCTGGTCAAGGCAGAGCTTTCTTTGGAAAGTCACCTAGCCCCCCAACACCACATTTTTGCAGCAAACCCATCCTGAAAATGTCACTCAGCGAATTTGGAAAATTGTACACAGTGCTGACCCATGCCAGAATGTGTAAATGTTCCTTTTAAGCTGTCCTGGAAAGCTACAGGAACAGGGGAAGGTTCTCAGAAGAAAGATCTACAGTAAAAGAGAAAATAGCAGTTTGCTTGTTTCATCCACCAGCTGCCTCTTACCTCTTTGGGGAGAGGCCTTCAGTTACTACATGTTTGCATAATACTTAGCTTTATGAGGCTCTAACCAGTTTGAAATGTCTAAGCGCTACCCCTCTATAAATGACAATAGATAAATATGGAGAAGGAAGGTATATCAGAGCATACAGATCACTTTTTGCAAAAACAATGATTAGGGATTTGGAACAGGTACCATATGTAAAGAGATTTAAAAGACTGGGACCTTTCACCTTAGAAAAGTGGAGACTAAGGGTGCATCTACAACCATTGTTCTGGAAAAACAAAATTAGCATTCACACAGCAATTGTGTTATTTTGAAAGAAAAATAGAAATAATGGAGGGCTTTTTCCGACATTGATAAATCTCATTCCATGAGGAATAGCATCTCTTCTGAAAAAGCTCTTTTGGTAGAGGGTGTTTGTGGATGCTCCACTGCTGCTATTTTGAAATAACTCCTCACCAGGGCCATTCTAAGTTATTCCTCCCCAGTGCCTCCTGGGGCTCTAAACTGAGATAGCACATTCACATTAGGGGAGCCTGCACCTCGGACTAATTTTGCGGATTTCCTGTAGTGTGGAGACACTCTTTTGAAATAAGCTATTCCAGAAAATATCCTCCATAAGATTATGACCATTGTGGAAAAAGTGAATAAGGAAACGTTATTTACTTATTCCCACAATATAAGAACTAGGGCTATGTCTAGACTGCAAGCCTCTTTCGAAAGAGAGCGTCTAGACTGCACGCAGAATTTCGAAAAAGCAAGCCGCTTTTTCGAAAGAAAGCACCCAGTGAGTCTGGATGCTCTCTTTCTAAAAAGCCTGTTTGCTTTCAAGAACGCCTTCTTTCGAAGGCGTTCTTCCTCGTGGAATTAGGTTTACCACCGTCGAAAGAAAAGCCGCATTCTTTCGATTTAATTTCGAAAGAACGCGGCTGCAGTCTAGACACCCGGCCATATCCGACAACCCGAGTTAGATTGCATGACGGGAGTCAGGGCGGGGAGCTGCGAGTGGCGATAACACCACGACTACCCTGCCCCGTGTTGTTAGGCAGAGACTGGCCCGGGCTGCAGCGACTCCTAGGGGAATGGGACCCCGACGGTCAGGGGGGCGCACAGGAAGCGTGGGCTACCCAAGAGGAGGATGAGGGGCGGATACCCCTGCAGGGGTCAGATAGGGAAGAACCCCGGGAGCCAAGGGCAGCCCTGGGGGTCGATGCGGGCGACTTTCTGGTCCTGCAGCGAGAAGACCCAATGCTGCAACACGCGTGGGAAAACGCGCTGACACCCAGAGAAGAGGGTGAAGGGGCCGAACGACGACCTGAACAGGGCCCTCACTTCGAAATCCAGGGGGACCGACTTTACCGGGTCACTGGGACAGAAGGCGGGGAGACTCAGTTGGTTGTACCTAAGGTATACCGGTGGCGGGTAATGGAGATGGCCCACGATAACCATTGGGCAGGGCACTTGGGGACAGAGAAAACCCAGCAGCGGGTGCTCCAGCGGTTCTATTGGCCTGGTGTGTATCAAGACGTTAAGAATTTTTGCAGGTCATGCCCGCAATGCCAACGAACCACCGAGGCCCGGGTACCCCGAGCAGCCCTAGTACCCATGCCACTGGTGGCGGAGCCCTTCGAGAGGATAGGCATGGACCTGATAGGACCCCTGGAGTGGACACGAAGAGGGCACCAGTACATATTGGTAGTGGTCGACTATGCAACACGCTACCCAGAGGCCGTCCCCTTGCGTAAGACCAAGGCAGCCACCATAGCCGACAAGCTTGTAAAGATGTTCACCCGGGTCTGTCTCCCTAAAGAGATCTTGACCGACCAGGGCACAAACCTGGTATCACGTTTAATGAAGGAGCTGTGTAAGTGGCTTCAGGTGAAGAAAATCCGCACCGCGGCCTACCATCTCCAAACGGACGGTCTAGTGGAACGTTTCAACCAGACCTTGAAAGCGATGCTATGAAAGCTGGTACAAGACGACCCACGGGACTGGGACAAGCTACTACCGCCCCTACTCTTCATGATACGAAAGGTACCACAATCTTCGGTGGGGTTTTCACTGTTTGAACTATTATACGGCCGACGGCCGCGGGGAATACTAGACCTGGTTCGGGAAGGGTGGGAAGAACAAACGTCCACCGCGCTGGGAGCGGTCCAGTATGTAATTAAGTTGCGGGACCGCATGCAAACCATAGGGAGGTGGGCTCAGGAAAACTTAAAAAGACCGCAAGAAACCCAAGCCCGCCATTACAATATGGGGACACGGACGCGGACCTTCAGTCCGGGCGACCCTGTGTTGGTGTTGCTACCAACGGGGGAGTCCAAACTGTTGGCCAAATGGCAGGGGCCATATCGGGTGACCAAAAGAATTGGGGAAGTAGACTACGAGGTCCAAGTGGGGGGTAGACGCCGCCAGAACCAGGTGTATCACGTCAACCTACTAAAGCGATGGGTACCCCAGGAGGGGCCCCTAACAGAGGCCCTCAGTACAGAGATTGAATTTGGGCCATGGGGCGAGGAAGAAGTCACATGGACCGCTAGCCCTGTGGGGATGGAACTAAATCATGACCAGCAGGAACAACTCCGGACAGTGCTGCAACGGTCAGTGGCCAACCTGACGAGCCGACCCGGAAGGACGGCCCTGGTGTATCACGAAATCACTACGGAATCTGGAAAGAAAATAAGAGACCCGGTACGCCCCATCCCCCGGAAGTTATGGGATACGGTCCAACGAGAACTTCAGGATATGCTACGGTGGGGAGTAGTGGAAAAGTCGCGAAGTGAGTGGTGGAGCCCCATCGTGCTGGTCCCAAAGAAGCATGGAGCCATACGATTCTGTATCGACTTCCGCAAACTGAACGCGGTGTCCAAATTTGACGCGTACCCCATGCCCAGGGTGGACAAGCTGCTGGAATGCTTAGGGCGGGCTGAGTATTTATCTACGATTGACCTTACGAAGGGTTACTGGCAGATACCCTTGTCACCAACGGCTAGGGAGAAGACGGCATTCACCACCCCGTTCGGGCTGTTTCAGTTTGTCACCATGCCGTTCGGATTACACGGCGCGGCTGCCACTTTCCAGAGGCTGATGGACAAAATCCTGGAAGACCACCGCGATTACGCTACGGCGTATATAGACGACATCGTCGTCTTCAGCAACTCTTGGGAAGACCACTTAGAACAGCTAGAAGCCATCCTGCGGGCGCTCCAACGGGCAGGACTCACGGCAAACCCAAAAAAATGCCAGTTCGGGAAAAGGGAAGTATCGTACCTAGGGTACATGGTGGGGAGGGGGCGACTAAAACCTTTGCTAGATAAGGTACAGGCTATTAGAGACTACCCCCGTCCCCACACCAAGAGACAAGTCCGCCAGTTCTTAGGCCTCGCTGGCTACTATCGGAGGTTTATAAACCATTTTGCCTCACTGGCAGCTCCTTTAACGGACTTCACAAAGAAAGATCGACCCCAACGGGTGGTGTGGACACCCCAAGGGGTACAGGCATTTGAAACGCTCCGCCAATGCCTGATATCGGGCCCGGTATTGCGACCACCCAATTTCGAAAAACCGTTCCTGCTACAGACAGACGCCTCCGATGTAGGGCTCGGAGCGATCCTCGCACAGGAGGAGAAGGGCACGGAGTACCCAGTGGCCTATCCAAGCAGAAAGCTGTTTCCAAGAGAAAAAAATTATGCGGTAATAGAAAAGGAGGCGTTAGCTATTAAATGGGCAATAGACTCTTTGCGCTATTTTCTTACAGGTAATCCCTTCACGTTGGTGACTGACCACGTACCCTTGAAGTGGATGCAGACCATGAAAGACAGCAATGCGCGAATACTACGGTGGTATTTAAGTTTGCAACCCTTTTGTTTCGAAGTCAAACAAACCAGGTAAAGACAACTTGAATGCAGACTGTCTCTCACGATTGCCGGGTAACGAGCAACCGGGGAGCATAAGGACTGAGGGAAGGGGGGAGATGTGTGACGGGGTGGAGCAACCCCGCCACTCGCCAGCGCCGCCAGAAACAGCCGGCGGCTGGGCGACGAACGACGCGGGCCGCCCGGCCCCGGGACGTCTGAACGGCGAGGAAGCGGCGCGTCATCACGGGGCGCCCGGGCATGCCGTTGATGACGTCACGAGCGCGACGCCAGAGGGGGAGGGGGAAACCCAGAAGTGCGGGCCAGAGGGGGCAGGGGATAAAGAGCGCCGGGGCGGCCAGAGGCAGGAGGTCGGAGCTGGAGGAACCCGGGGGCAAGGGCGGAGCAAAGGTAAACAAGAGGCCCGGGCGAGGAGGAGAGGCAGAAGGCAAGGACCCCGCTGGGGCTGGAGGGTAACGGTCACGGCCACTGGCCGGCGGAGTGGAGTAGGACCCAGGGCGGGCCGTGGAACCTGGGAGCAGGTGTGTTTGGGGTTAATAACCCCCCTGCTACCACTGAGAGTCACACTCTCAGTGTTAGGGCCCTGGGTCGGGGTCCGGAGAGAGGGCGGGCCCGGACCCCTCACTCCGCCCGGGAGGCCCGGAATCGGGCGGTGATCTGTACAGCTTTGAATATCCGCGGGTCGGGGCGTCTGACCACGCCCCTACCCTGTGACAAACGCTCACTCAGTAGCATATACTGTTAAAACACTCCCCTTTGTCTCTTTGGTGGATAGACATTCTAGTAGATCTTCTAAAATATTTCTCACCATAGACCTGTGCATGGACCTCCTTGGATTTCAAAGGCAGCCCCTGACACAGACAATGTCACACAGAAGAGTTTAAGAATATGTAGAAAGGGGAGGGGGACATAGCTTCCCTCAGACTCTGCAGGAGGAGCTACCCTCCATAACAAAAAGAGGTGTGTATATATTAACTGGAATTGAAACAACCAGCATCATTCTCGTCCCAGCAACTTCACTAAGGATACATCTGCACTGCACAGCTATTTTGTAATAAGCTATTGCAGAATAGTTATTCCAAAATAGCTTATTTTGAAATAGCATGTCTACAGTGCAGGGAAGCCTCAAAATTAGTCCAAGGTAGGCTTCTCTAATGTGGATGTGATACCTCTATTTAAAGCCCCAGGAGACAGTGGGGAGGAGTAACTTAGAATGGTCCTGGTGAGGGGCTATTTTGAAATAGCAGCAGTGGAGCAAACACACACCTTATTTTGAAATAGATGTTATTCCTCATTGAATGAGGATTACAGATTTCGGAATAATGGACATCTTATTTCAAAATTATTTCAAAATAACGGAATGGCTGTGTAGACGCTCACATTGTTATCTCAAAGTAACGCTCAGTCTCAAAATAACAGTGCAGTGTACACTCTCCCTAAGTCATACCGGGCTGAATGATGGGATTCTATTAAATCAGTTTTCACCCCCGTGAAGGTCGTGTTTGGACATGAAGGTGTTAGTAACTGGCAAGAGATTTGTCAAATTATAAATCGTCACAGGGGGAGGGGCAAATTATCTCAGTGCTGTTTGAAAATGGCATGAAGGCTATATGTCTTCAGTAAACCTCAGATGGTTATCACCACTGTGTCATCCTAAGGAATTTGAGCTGCAAGCTTTGTTCCTTCTGGCAGAGAGTGTGATTTTACAATCCTCATAAACATAGGAAGTCATAAGGCAAATAAAACTTACATCTCAACCCTACTTAGTAACAGGAAAATATCCGACAGCTTATTTTTGTCCCCAGTCTCCCACATCTACATAAATTCCAGAGACTATTATCCTGAGTGTTCTTCTGATACTGTATTAGGATGAGCGCGTTAAAATATTTAACTAGATGATTTGCTCAGGCCCTTCAGGGCAAGGGGTTGGGAAGTGTGGGGGGATTTCCCGAGGCTGGTAGCGGAGGTCAGGGGGAAGAGACATGCTACCTGGCTAGCACCACTGGTCCCTGGGGCTGGTTGGGGTGGTGGGGGCCACGCTACCTGGGCAGTGGCATTGTTCCCCGGAGTATAAATGTCCCTGCTCTGAGAGCTTTCCATTTGATGAGAAACAATTGGATTCCAGTCACATCCCATTGTCCTGGCACAACCAAACCCTGACCTTGCTTTTAAGTTATGATAAGAGGAAGCTGCATAAAAGCATTTGATGGTTGTAACTTACTGTTTAGGAGAAGATCTTGAACAAAGATTCAGAGACAGACAGACATACTTTCTCAAATATAAAATGGATGAACTGAAAAAGGAGCAAGCACTGAGGTGGCAAAATCAGGAGATGGTACCAAATTAGTTCAATAAGTTAGGTCTAGAGAAGATAACTGGGAACTTTAGAGGGCATGTCTACACTAGGAAATTATTTCGAAGTAACTAAACTCAAAAATAACTCCTGAAATAACTACTTTGAAATAAGCTTATTCCCCAAGGAAAGCAGGAGTTATTTTGAAATAACTAGCCCCGTATTTCAAAATAATGAGCTTCGTAGTGTGGATGCTCCACTTGTTATTTCGAAATAAGGAGAGTTATTTCAAAGTGACTCCCTAGTGTAGACCAGGGCAGAGAGACGTAAAGCCAGCAAAACTAATAGATAATGTGACAAATGCACAGTAATGTACAATGGAAAAAAATAACCCGAACATAACCTTACTGAGCATTAATGGGGGTATAGCCATTGTGAATAGCATGGTCCAAACTTTGCCCATGGTCAAAAGGGAAAACAAAATGTTAGGATTCATAAGGAACAGGGTAAGGTCATCAAATATATGGCATCATCTGGGTAGCTGTGTTCATTTCTGTATGCCCTATCTCAAAAAGACGTAGGATGGGGTACAGGGCACAGAGATGAAATGATCCGAGGCATGGAAGACAGATAAATAATTACTATCAGAGGGGTAGCTGTGTTAGTCTGAATCTGCAAAAGTGGCAAGGAGTCCTGTGGCACCTTATAGACTAACCGAGGTGTTGGAGCATAAGCTTTCGTGGGCAAAGACCCACTTTGTCAGATGCATGTAGTGGAAATTTCCAGAGGCAGGTAGCCTCTGAAAATTTCCACTACATGCATCTGACGAAGTGGGTCTTTGCCCACGAAAGCTTATGCTCCAACACCTCGGTTAGTCTATAAGGTGCCACAGGACTCCTCGCCGCTTCTGCAAATAATTAGTAGTGAAGGTAAGTTTGGGATCTTACTCAACCTCTCCTGTAACAGAAAGAAAGGGACATCCAGAAAATATTGCAGAATCCAAGAGGATTCAGAGAAAGGTGATAAGGATGAGAAACCTGAAGATATTCCCATAAGAACAGAGATTGGGACTGTTTACTTTATGAAGGAGAGGAATAATAGGTCTCATGGTAAAAGTATTATCATCCCTTTTGGTCCAGAGTGATTAATCAGTCTGGGGACGTAAGGATGTTCCAAATGGAAGTGGAAGTGATTGGATTCTGTTACATTCTTTAATGCAATCTGGTTTATTTACAAGGATGTATGAAACCCTGCTTCTCCAAATGTGGAACGAGCCAAGCACAAAAGGAGCAATGTGTTAGCTTACAGCTCTGAACCCTTTTAGCTCATACTGGATTCAAAGGTTCTGTCTAGCTTTTTCCAGAGTTACACTATGTAGTCAGCCTATTTCTTGACTTCCTTACGTTCTCTCATGCACACACTTGGAATCTTCCAGCCATTTGATGCTAATTTCTGGGCAGACAGACAATTAGGCTGTGATTTAGGTGAGGCCCCTTCACTTAAGTTTATTATAACCTTCTTCAGTGATGGCCACCATCACTTATTAATTTCATGGGGCTTTAACTCAACTCTTTTAAAAAAAAGCTTCTCTCCACTCTGACAGCATTTACATAGTAATGATCTAGAGGAGACACATAGGTCTGGAGAAAAGATTTTCATTTTCATAACACAAGGACAAAGGGGCATGAATTAAATTTAAAAGGTGGCAAACTTAAAACTGATGAATGGAAAAACTTTCACATGACAACAAACGAATTGTAGAGCCCCCTACAAAAGGATGTCATTGAGACAAGATTAAAAGATACTTTGATGGATAGACATTTAGATGGATAATATTGTCTAAAGTTATAATAGTTTATGGAGGGGGAGTTTAACCAATAGCACTGCTGAGTGTAACGAAGACTGGATACAAAGACCGGGTTAAAAAAAGAGCTAGATAGATTCATGGAGGTTAGGTCCATCAATGGCTATTGGCCAGGATGGGTAGGTATGGTGTCCCTAGCCTCTGTTTCTCTGGAGTTGGGTGATGAGAGGGATCACGTGAGGATTACCTGTTGTGTTCCCTCCTCTGGGGCATCTGGCATTGGCCACTGTCGGCAGATAGGATACTGGGCTAGATGGACCCAGTATGGCCACTCTTATGTTCTTATAGGAGTACTGGTCTGAAATGGAGATTCACTTCCTGGGTCCAGTCACATGATGTGTGTAAGGATTAGAAAAGTTTGCACCCTGGCACATGACAAGTTAGTATCTACTGATTCCAATGCTTGCTATTATTGACCACTCATATAGAGGTAATGCTATGAAGCCTCCAGCAGTCAGACGTGCCACTTTGCTAGGCACTGTGCATGTCAATGATGCAGTAAGGGAGGTTTAGGCTGAACATTAGGAAAAACTTCCTGTCGGGGTGGTTAAACACTGGAATAAAATTGCCTAGGGAGGTTGTGGAATCTCCATCACTGGAGATATTTAAGAGCAGTATAGACAGATCTATCAGGGATGGTCTAGACCGTGTTTGGTCCTGCCATGAGGGCAGGGGATGGGGCTCGATCTTTCGTGGTCCCTTCCAGGTCTAGTGTTCTATGATTCTATGGTCCTTAGAATCATAGAATCCTAGGACAGGAAGGGACCTTGAGAGATCATAGAGTCCAGTCCCCTGCCCTCATGGCAGGACCAAGTACTGTCTAGACCATCCCTAATAGATCTCTGTCTAGACTGCTCTTAAATATCTCCAGTGATGGAGATTCCACAACCACCCTAGGCAATTGATTCCTGTGTTTAACCACCCTGACAGCAAGGAACTTTTTCCTAACGTCCAACCTAAACCTCTCTTGCTGCAGTTTAAGCCTATTGCTTCTTGTTCTATCCCCAGAGGACAGGAAGAACAAATATTCTCCCTCCTCCTTGTGACACCCTTTTAGATACCTGAAAACCGCTATCATGTCCCCTCTCAAACTTCTCTTTTCCAAACTAAACAAGCCCAATTCTTTGTCCTCCTTCATAGGTCATGTTCTCTAGATCTTTAATCATTCTTGTTACTCTTCTCTGAACCTTCTCCAATTTCTCCACATCTTTCTTGTGAACATTGTGCCCAGAACTAGACAATACTTGACAAAGGACTTGCCACTTAAAAGACAAGACATGACAGAGGACACTACATTGCATGTTGAAAGGCTGGTGCATTTCATGGCCAAAAATAGAACCAGTTTATTTTATAACACTCCAGGAATTGCAAATCAGTAAATGCTGTAATTTAGAAGGGTTGATGAATCAGGAGATAGAATCTATTAATCTACTGACTCAGTCCAGATGGGTCCATTGTTATATAAGCTGACCTCCTGTATTACGCAGGCTATAGAACTTCCTAGGGCATATTTTTTTTAGAGAAATACCTTCAATCTTGATTTAAAACTTGTCAAGGGATGGAAAATCCACCATGACTCTCAGTAAATTGTTTCTATGGTTAATTACCCTCTCAGTTAAATATTCCCAGCCTGAATTTGTCTAGCTTCAACTTCCACACATTGGATCAAGTTACACCTTTCTCTGCTAAACTGAAGAGCTCATTATTAAATAATTGTTCCCCGGGTAGGTACTTATAGACTAATCAAGTCATCCCTGAACCTTCTGTTTGTTAAGCTACCTAGATTGATCTCTTTGAGTCTATTGCTATCAAGGCATGTTTCTCTCTAATGCTTTAAATGTTCTCATAGATCTTCCCTGAAAACTTCTCCAATTTATCAACATCTTAAAATGTGGACACCAGCACTGGGCAATAGTCCAGCAGCAGCTGCACCCTTGCCAAACAAAGGTAAAATAACCTTTCTGCTCCTACTTATACCCAGTGTACTAAGCGATCAGTGATCTAGATATAGGATACAAGGTATTTTTCCCCTTTCATTGACCACAGTAGTGTTGTCAGCTCTCAATTTTATTTCAGATCTTTTATATTAGGTGTTTTCTTGAAGTTCCAGTTCGTGATGTAACCCCTTATTTCCTCCTCGGGTTACTTGGGAGCAGGTCACACTCACAGGTGTGCCCGAGTGCCTGATGGTTTTAACATAAAAGGAGATCCTGAACACCCCAGTGGTGATGTTGTTTAGTTGGGGAAACCCTATCTACCCCCTTGCTCATAAAGAACATATAATGATGGTGCCTCCACCTGGCCGGCCCTGTAACACACTTACTGGTGTGCCTTGAGAACCTCCAGGAACAAACTTATTCCAACAATAACCTGCATCTAATTCCAGAACAATTACAAATCATAAATAATAAACATCTAATAGATTGCATTAGAATGGACCACCTTTTTTTTTTACTTAAAGAAACAGGATTTAACACATTAACAGTGAACAACATCAATTAACAAAGTACACAGAAGTAAAAGGAACTTATCTAGCTGCCATTTGCACTGCCAATATTTATCCCACTCCAGAGTGTGCACACCCCTGGACTCCGTTCCAGACTCTTGCTTGCATGGGCACGCTTAAAGAACTGCAGCTGTAATAGATCTCTGTAGATAGTGTGTATGTGGGTCCAAGCTATGCAGCAGCTCTGGTTCACCGGGTTGGCCTCTCTGCCTCTTTGAACCCAAAGTTAGTCTGTATCTGAGGTCTGTCCCAGGCAGCATTTTCCCAACGATGCCCAGTTACTCCCAGTCTCCTTCTGTGTGCTGGATGCAGAGTAGCTTCTAGCCACAAGTACAGCGAAAGGGCCTCCCCTCTAGGGCAATCAGAAGCAGCCTGCTAGATTCCAGTTCCAAAGACTCGCTGTCCCAGTCTGTAACTCCAACCTAGCAGCTCCTGAACTGGATACAAACTCCTCCACAGCAGCCTGGATCCCTTTAGAACATAAGAACGGCCGTACGGGGTCAGACCAAAGGTCCATCTAGCCCAGTAGCCTGTCTGCCGACAGTGGCCAGCGCCAAGTGCCCCAGAGGGGGTGGACTGAAGACAATTATAAAGTGATTTGTCTCGTGCCATCCATCTCCAGCCTCTGACAAACAGAGGCCAGGGACACCATTCCTACCCCCAGCTAATAGCCTTTTATGGACCTAACCTCCTTGAATTCATCTAGCTTCTCTTTAAACTCTGTTATAGTTTTAGCCTTCACAGCCTCCTCTGGCAAGGAGTTCCACAGGTTGACTATGCGCTGTGTGAAGAAGAACTTTTGCTTATTACAGGCAGTCCCCGGGTTACGTACAAGATAGGGACTATAGGTTTGTTCTTAAGTTGAATTTGTACGTAACTCGGAACTGGCTCCAGATTCAGCCACTGCTGCTGAAACTGACCAGGGGCTGACTACAGGAAGCCCAAGGCAGAGTTGCTCTGCCCCCAGCTTCCTGGAATCAGCCACTGATCAGTTTCAACAGCGACTGAATCTGGAGCCTGGGACAGAACTGCTGGGGCGCTGCCAGGTAGGTCCCCCCAGGACCAACCCAGCAGCACTCCAGCTGCTCTACCCCAGGCGTCCACAAAAAATGTGTGGTCTGCTGGGGGGGGGGGGGGCGCACTAGCTGCACCCCCCCCTCCCCCAGCAGACCAGGGACACCCAGAGCAAAGCTGCAGAGGCGGCGGGGTCCCGCGCCTCTGCTGCTTTGCTCCTGTCTCCCTGCTGTGCTGGGGGGGAGTCCCCTCCCAGCACAGCAGGGAGACCTGGAGTAGCTTTTCTCGCCCCGGAGGACGTGGTGGTGGGACTGCTGCGCTCTGGGCGGTTCCGTCGCCAGCGAGCTCCGGGGCGAGAAAAGCCCCTTTCGTAAGTCAGATCCGCGTAAGTCGGGGACTGCCTGTACTTATAAACCTGCTACCCATTAATTTCATTTGGTGTCCTGTAGTCCTTACATTATGGGAACTAATGAATAACTTTATTCACTCTCTCCACACCACTGATGATTTTATATGCCTCTATTATATCCCCCCTCAGTCTCCTCTTTTCTGCTCCAAAAGCAGAGGAAGAGTCCACAGGCTTCTGAATCTTCCTCCACACATACACTCATAGACTCATAGACTTTAAGGTCAGAAGGGACCATTATGATCATCTAGTCTGACCCCCTGCACAGTGCAGGCCACAGAATCTCAACCACCCCTCTTAGAATAATCCTGTCACCTATATCAAAGATATTGAAGCATTCAAAAATACTTGAAGGACCCAACATGCAGAGAGTCCTTCAGCTGTGATCTGTGCCCAATGCTACAGAGGAAGGCGAAAAACCTCCATGGCCTCTGCCAATCTACCCTGGAGGAAAATTCCTTCCCGACCCCAAATATGGCGATCAGCTAAACCCTGAGCATGTGGGCAAGACTCACCAGCCAGACACCCAGAAAGTTCCCTATAGCAACTCCTATCATCCCTCCATTGACCTATTTCCAACTGATAATGAATGGTCAATTAGTTACCAAGATCATGTTATTTCATCCAACCATCCCCTTATCATAGAATCATAGAACTGGAAGAGACCCCAGAAGGTCGTCAAGTCCAGCCCCCCGCTCTAGGCAGGACCAATCCCATCTAAATCAACCCGGCCAGGGCTTTGTCAAGCCGAGACTTAAATACCTCTAGGGATGGAGACTCCACTACTTCCCTAGGTAACCCATTCCAATGCTTCACTACCCTTCTAGTAAAATAGTTTTTCCTAATATCCAATCTGGACCTCTCCCACCACAACTTGAGACCATTGCTCCTTGTTCTGCCATCTGTCACTACTGAGAACAGCCTCTCTCCATCCTCTTTGGAACCTCCCTTCAGGAAGTTGAAGGCTGCTATCAAATCCCCCCTCACTCTTCGCTTCTGCAGACTAAAAAGACCCAAGCCCCTCAGCCTCTCCTCGTAGGTCATATGCTCCAGCCCCCTAATCATTTTGGTTGCCCTCCACTGGACCCTCTCCAATGCTTCCGCATCCTTTTTGTAGTGGGGGGCCCAGAACTGGACCCAATACTCCAGATGTGACCTCACCAAAGCCGAATTAAGGGGAATAATGACATCTCTGGATCTGCTGGCAATGCTCCTCTTAATGCATCCTAATATGCCATTAGCCTTCTTGGCTACAAGGGCACACTGTTGACTCATATCTAGCTTCTCATCCACTGTAACCCCCAGGTCCTTTTCTGCAGAACTACTACTTAACTGGTTGGTCCCCAGCCTGTAACTATGCTTGGGATTCTTCCGTCCCAAGTGCAGGACTCTACACTTGTCTTTGTTGAATCTCATGAGATTTCTAGTGGCCCAATCCTCCAATTTGTCTAAGTCACACTGGATCCTATCTCTGCCCTTAAGCGTATCTACCTCTCCCCCCAGCTTAGTGTCATCTGCAAACTTGCTGAGGGTGCAATCTATCCTTTCATCCAGGTCATTAATAAAGATATTGAACAAAACCCGTCCTAGAACCGAACCTTGGGGCACTCCACTAGAAACCGACTGCCATCCTGACATCGAACCGTTGATCACTACCCGCTGGGCCCGGCCTTCTAGCCATCTTTCTATCCATCTTACCGTCCATTTATCCAATCCACATTCCCTTAACTTTCCAATCCACATTCCCTTAAATTTCCATGTGGAGAGACTCAGATCTCCCAAACAAAAGTCACTTCCTTCCTGGTTTCCTCCAGGGCTCATGGGAATTGTAGTCTCTGGAGCTAGACTGCAGCACATAGGATCTTCCCAGAGAATAAGCAGAGGCACCTTTAGTAAGGGGACTACACTGACAACATGGCAGTATTTTATTCAAAAGTGAGTTTCAAGCCATCATGGTTAGAGAGAAAAGCTTGAAAATGAGAAACCTGAAGATTTAAAAACCAGAAGGCAAAGAAAAGCAATCCATTGTTAATTGATTCTCAATCTCATTATTTTAAACCAAGTTTATGATTCTGTGGACCTGACTCAAATTTTGAATCCTTGAAGCTAGTAACACTGCACGGAGTCAAACCCAGTCCATGCTAGTGAAAAGACAGGCCAGTAATAAAAATATATTTATTTAATGTGTAAGACAAAAGGAACAATTAGAATCATCTGCTGTTCTGCTGTGTAACCTGCATCATAGATTTTCACCCAGTAATTTCTACATCAAGTCCATAGCTTGATCATTTGAGTCCATTTCCTAGAAGACTCTGAAATAGGCCTGAAACAATACTCTAGAACAAGCATTTTCAAATTTAGGGTCATGGCTTGTAAGGGCTAAGCCATTAGTTGGCCATGAGATACTTTGTTTACCTAAGTGTCCACAGGTATGGCCGCTGGTAGCTTCCAGTGGTTGTGGTTCACCATTCCTGGCCAATGGGAGCTGCACAAAGTGATGATCCAGACCTCACTGCTTCCTGCAGCTCTCATTGGCCAGGAAAGTTACCACGGCCACAGGGAGCTGGGGTCAGCCATGCCTGCGGATGCTCGGGTAAACAAAGCATCTCACAGCCAATTAACGGCTTACCCTTACAAGCCACCACCCAAAGTTTGAAAACCCCTGCCCTAGAACCAAGTATCCCTGGATTTTGTTAACTACGTATTTGGATTGTGATAGCACCTAGTTACTTCTAGAAGAGGAGACCACTGTGCTTTGTAAAAGCAGAACAAAAAGACAATCCCTGTTGTGATCTATATGTTCACCTATCATCTCTGATCTTGGGAACCTCAGTGCAATATTCAGCCTGTTTGACTCATGAAAGTCCCTCTTCCCAGCCTCTTCTTGAACCAAAACCAATCAAAAGAAAGGCTTACATAAAGGAATGAAAAGGCAGAGAAGGACACCTAAAATATCTCCGGACAAAGGCAGTCGGGGCAGTTGATCGAGAAGTGAAGCTTGGCCCACAGAACTCTATGCCACATCCCGTGTAGCTACATGCCCCACTCTGGAGCCTGGCAGATGCCATGTAGTGCCACCCAGGATCACCGGGAGTATCTATCTAATCAGTATGGAATATGCATAGTCCCTTGCTCTAACCCAAGATCTCTGGACATCTGCAAACAGTTAAGAACTGCTCACAGCTGACAAAAAAAATAATCAAAGAATCATAGAACACTAGAACTGGAAGGAACCTCAAGAGGTCATCAAGTGCAGTCCCCTGCCCTCAGAGAAGGACCCAGTATTGTCTAGACCAGTGTTTCTCAGCCTTTTTTGCTCGTGGCCCCCTTCTGAGCCTCGTTTACCTCTGTGGCCCCCCTCATAGCCGCTGTTAGTTGGAAAAAAGGTACATAATTTACCTAATTTTTTTCCATGTGGCCCCCTAGAGGTAGGGTGTGGCCCCTGGGGAGCCATATGGCCCACGGTGGAGAACCACTGGTCCAGACCAGTGTTTCTCAACTTTTTTTTATAAAGTACCTCTTTTTTTAAAAAAAGTTATAAGTACCCCCAGTACCTACAGTTTTCAAACAATTTTTTTTCCTACCATTGCAACACGTTTGTTTAAACAACTTAATTGTAGCCGGGTGATGAAATTTTTGGGTGTAAAAAGTACAAAAATAATAAAACTCTATAAAAAATAAGCTTAACAAAAATTCAGTTTTCTCCAAATTTCAGTTGTGTTGACGTACCCCCCAGACTTCTTTCCAAGTCCCTCTAATGGTACTTCTACCACTGGAAAACACTGATATGATCAACCCTAACACGTGTCTGTCCAACCTGCTTTTAAATATCTCCAGCGATGGAGATTCCACAACCTCCCTAAGCAACTGAAACTACCCCGACAGGACGTTTTTCCTAATGTCCAGCCTAAGCCTCCCTTGCTACAATTTAAGTCCGTTGCTTCTTGTTCCTAGCCTCAGAGGCCAAGAACAATAATTTTTCTCCCTCCTCCTTATGACAGCCTTTTCAATCCTTGTGTTGTTACAGATGTTTTCTGTGCATGGCAAAACACTGGTGACTTACAACAAATGCTTGTAAAAAAGTCACCTCTTGTCACAGATGATTTCTGTAATAATGGCTTAGGCACAGGTGGATTTAGCTTATTGATTAAGGATAAGTTGAGGCATCTGGGATAAAACCAGAAGTAAGATCAGTCATAGAATACAAGGACCGGAAGGGACCTCTAGAGGTCATTGAGTCCAGTCCCCTGTCCCCATGGCAGGACCAAATACTGTCTAGACCATCCCTGATAGACATTTATCTTACCTACTCTTAAATATCTCCAGAGATGGAGATTCCACAACCTCCCTAGGCAATTTATTCCAATGTTTAACCACTTTGATAATTAGGAGCTTTTTCTTAATGTCCAACCTAAACCTCCTTTTCTGCAGTTTAAGTCCATGGGAAAGAAATTTCTTTGACCTGAAGACTATAAAAGAAAAAGGGCTTGGGGAGTTCATTAAGGATTAATTGAGCTACAGTCACTTCCCTTAGTTGTTCAGGTTGGTTGGGTAATGGGTAAAACCCTCCTTTCTGTATTGTACTCTCTTAATCTTTGGCTAATAATCCTTTGATTAAATAAATGCCACTTGATCCTGTTATCTGACATCCCACATTATTGTTATTAAAAAAATGAACCTAGAACAGGAGAAGAAAGCAGTTGGGGTGTGTGGAAGAAATACTAATCTTCAATTTACAGTGGATCTAATTATGTTAATAGCATTATGCAAATATAATTAGGGAAATGTAAATAGTAAACCTGGCTGCCAACAGTGCGAGAGCTACTTACTGAAGTCAGCCTTTCATTACAAGGGATTGATTTTTAGGGATGTGGGAACATGTTGCCCTTAGCAGTTTCATTGAGTTTTGCAATAGTTTTTACTCTTTATTGAAATTGACACTATCAGAGTGTTTTAAGACCAAATATTTGATAAAAGTAGGATTTTTTTCCTAAATTTATGCTAAAATTATGCATTTTCCGTGGTATTCATGTTATGCTTTAAAAAAAAATTGAATTATTGGCTTGGATTGTAAACATTCCCCTGCAGAGCTTGCAACTGAAACATTAGGCATAAGATACATAAAATAAAACTGATTTCACACCTCACTTTCCCCCCTCTATAAAATGAGGATAATGATACCAATCTCTCTTGTAAATTGCTGTGAGATCGAAGGATGAAAATCACTACATAAAAGCTAGGTGTTATTATTCCCCTTCTCCCGAGTGACTAAACAACCAGGGTTAATGTGCAATTCATAGATTTTATGCCAAAACAGACCACTATAATCATGCTCTGTAATGTCCTGCATAAAACACGGGCCATAGAATTTCACCTAGTGGTTCCTTCAACATGCCTGATGAGGTGTAGAATACAACAGAACAAGCTATTTTTAATTTTACACCCATTTTATAATCAGACCTTTCATTCTGTCTGTAGCATTTATAAGGCACTTGGCCCCACTTCTCTCAAATCTGTTTAACTCTCAGGGGGGTTACTCCTGACTTAGAACAATTTAGGAGAACAGAATCCAGTTCTTAAGATCTGACTTATCTTGAATGTCTCTTGAACCTACTGCTTTTGAAGGAAAACTTAACTGAGAACAGTTATTGCCTATTGCTGGAAGACAGTCTCCTTGCTTCTAGGGCAAATGGGGAGACTTTTTAAATGCAGTGGCCCAAAAACCATGTTTGGGCAGAGAAAAACTAAAAACTCAAGGGATCACTGTTGGAAATTCTCTCCTGACTCTGGAGAAGATAGTCTTTGAGCAGCTCTTAATGACAGTTATACTAGAAGCAACATTTTAAGGAACTATGCAAAGCCTGTTAAAGTTTGATCCAGCTCAAATCTTTTTCCAGAACTTGATCTCTGTTTTTACTGGGGTTCAGAGAAAACTAATTACAGTAGTTTCAGTGTATGATTGTATAGCAAAAGTATCTTGGTTTAGTTAATTCAAAGCTTCTCTTTCAGGAAAGGGCAAAAAAAGTTTTATTCTCCCCAAGTCTTGAGCATACTGTTAGCAATACCTGCATATATCAGAAAGTTTTATTCTGCCATAAGCTATCTTTATTAGCATTGAAATCCATTTTTTTATTAAATGACAACATTTTAAGGTATTTCTTGTCTGAAAGGATTTATATTTTACACTAGATAGTGTAAGAAACAATCCTGAAATACCAACTGCCTTAGAGAAAATCAAGGATCAAATATGTCTTTTTTTTTCCCTTCTATTTTCTTTGCTCTCTCTTGTCTGGTTTCTTCCTATTCTAAGTACTATGTCTGAATTTAAAAGCAAGTCAGCTTGAGGGCACTCTGTTTATAAAAGGAGTCCCCTCCCATGGGCGGATCTTCACTAATTGGAATGATGTGGGGCTGTGTTAAGGCCCTATCTATAAAACCCTGCTAGGCTGGCTGTTGGTAATGATTTAATTTCTTTGTTTTAGGGAAGGGAAAGGCTATGTAGATGAGATTAGAGTGGCATGAATTTGTTTAGGATTGTAAAGGGAGGTAGTTTAGCTATGAATATTTCTAGGTTGCTGGCTAGAGCTTGTATAGGAGCTAGGAAAGTTTTGTTGTTGATCACTATGTAACTCTTCTTGATAATGAGGTTAGTGCTTTCAGAATTCTCACTTGTTCTCGCTTCCTCCTTTGCTCAAAGAGTAGTTACTCAGGATAGTTGTGTCCTTGACTCTTAGCTCTGTTTCTCCTTCTTGATGTTAAGCTGTGTTTGCCTTTCTAGTTGAGACACTTGCTAGACTCTTTCAGTGGAAGAGCATGAGTCCTGATTCAATTCAAATACCCCAAGGAGCCTTTGTAGCAGGGGTACCATTTCAGGTTTTGATAATGGGAGGGCAGGCATGTATATGCTATGATAGTAGGGGAGCTGAAAGAGCGCAAGGGGGCATACTGGTTTCAGTAGTGCTACTGAGTATAGTGAGTAAAAGCTAAGCAGTAAATTGGGGAAGGAAGGTGAAATAATCCTGTTCTCTCTCCCAACACCTATCATCTCTTTCCAGGGGCTACTAAAGCACTTAAACTCTAGCTTTTTGGCAGCAATCTTGGCAGTTAGCTGGCAGGAGCACTCTAATTTCTATAGAAGAGAATTAAAAACAAGTATTAAATCCATTCTGCTCTAATATTAACATATTCTGAAATCTTATGGCAAGGCATGTGAGGTGTAACCTCTCCTGTTGGCTAGCCCAGTGTGAGGTTATTCAGCATTGGGGAAGTCTTGTGACTGCTTACACCACTGTGGGAAGCTAGGCCTGCGGCTGCTTGGTGTGCTCTGTTGTGTACGTGTGAGTGCCCCTCAGACCAGACCTACTCAGACAAATCAGCAGGATCTGGCTTTATTCTGTAAAAACATAGAACAGGAAAACAGTTCAGCAGCCCCTTCTCTCAGCATGCAGCCTGCTGCTTCTAGCACAGTCCTTGCTGAGACCCTGCTGGGGGCCAAGAACACATCTAGGAAGTTCTCCCAACATGCCACAGTTTGTAGTCCACAACTTGTAGTTCCCAGGGCTGCTGCTGAAACACACTGGACCTTGGGCTACATAAGGGATAGTAATTAAGATTAACATATTAATATATATTCTTAGAGCATTACTAACTCTGGGAAAAGAGAGAGAAAGATACTCCCAATTATGACCCTCTGCTTTATCTCCACTCTAGGAAGGGAATTGGGGGTCCAGTGGGTTACATCGGGAGGCAGAAACATCTGGAATCTGTACACAAATATGAGAATGCCCATTCTGGTTTAGACCAATAGTACATCTAGCCCGGTATCTGGTCTTCCAGCAGTGGCCAATGCCAGGTGAACAGAACAGGGATCATCAAATGATCCATCCCCTATTTCCCGTTTTGAGCTTCCAGCAAACGGAAGCAAGGGATATGATCCCTGCCCATTCTGGCTAGCAGCCATTGATGGCTCTATTCTTTTTTTAACTTACTTTGTTCTTATTGGAATCCTGTTATGGTTTAGGCCTTTCTGCCATCCCGGCAAATAGTTCCATGTGTTGACTGCAAAGAAATGAGTTCTTTTGTGTTTAAATCTGCTGCCTCTAAATGTAATTTTGGTTATTTTGTATTATGTTAATGAAGTAAATAACATTTCCTTATTTAATTGTTCCACACTAGTTATGATTGTATAGACCCCTGGCATATTTCTCCCTTCCCCCCCAACCTCCAGTCTTCTATTGCCCTTCATTGTACCTTTTCCAAAAATCTTTTTATAGGTGGGGTGACCAGATCTGCATAAAGTATTTAAGATGTGAGCATACCATCACTTTATATAGAGGCAATATATTTTCTGTCTTATCTATTTCTTTCCTAGTGATTCCCAATACTCTGTCAGTGTTTGATTGCTACTGAACATTGAGCAAATGTTTTCAAACTGTCCAACGTGCTTCCAAGGTCTCTTTCTTGAATGGTAACCACTAAGTTAGACCCCATCATTTTGTAGGGTACTGTTGAGATTATATTTTTCATATTTGTGTTTATCAACACTGAATTCTATCTGCAACTGTGTTGCCCAATCACCCAGTTTTTGGGAGATCCCTTTGAAACTCCTTGCAATCAGCTAAGAACTTAACTATTTTCAGTAATTTTGCATTGGCAAATTTAGCCACCTCCCTGTTTACCCTTTTTTCATAATCAGTATGAGTAAATTGAGCTGCATTGGCCCTAATCCTTGGAGCACACCATTACTTTACTAGGGGTTTTTTTGCTCTCTTTTAAATGGGGTATCCAGCAATGTTTTCATAATCTAATGATCCTTCAGTTACTTGAAGGACAAGCTTTTTGTTATCTTCATCACCCTGCCTCCATCTGTTTATAAACAAACTCCCTGCCCCAAGGCAAAGCTTGGAGCACTGCAGGCTCTGAGACAATTAATGCACATACCCTAGCTGCACACACAGATCTTAAGCAGATCTCCAGTGTGATATTCAAAGGTTCAAATGTTGGGGGGGGGGGGAGGAGTACAGCACCCAATAGCTTCCTCCTAAACGGTGCCCCTGTTCCGTAATCTCATGGAGTGTGTCTAGACTGGCAAGTTTTTGCGCAAAAGCAGACTTCCTGCCTGTCTACACTGGCCGCTTGATTTTGCGCAAGAGTACTGACATTCTACTGTCCAAAATCAGTGCTTCTTGCATAAATAATTTGACGCTCACGTTCAGGAAAAAGCCCTCTTGTGGAAATGATTTTGCGCAAGAGGGCCAGTGTAGACAGGCAGCTAAGATGTTTTGCGGAAAAGCAGGCTAAACGGGGGAAAAAAGCCCAAGTGTCTGTTCGGACGCTCCGTAGCTGCAAGCCAGCTCCTGACTTCCTGGTAACCCAAGACCCCTTAAAGGCAGACCAGACTGCTGAGGCCACGAGGCAGAAGCCCTTCTGGGACCTCTGGCCAGAGCTCTGTCAGGCGACCCCTGCTGTCCCCAACACCACCCAGACCACGATGGCAGTTCCGGGGGGACCAAGACGCACCCTCAGTACAGGAGGCCCCAAGGGGTCAAAAAAGAAGGGCTCCGTCCTGGTCCTCAGGGGAGCTGGAGGCACTGCTGGACCTCTGGCAGGAGGAGGAGGCCCTGCATGACACCCGCTCCCGTCGCCAGAACGCAGACATATTTCACCGCATGGCCCAGGTGCTCACGCAGCAGGGACATCCAGCCTGGACCCTGGAGCAAGTCCGGGCTAAAGTGAAAGAGGTGTGTCTGGCCTATGTGTGGGCCAGCGAGGGCCAGGGGGCAGGAGCTGACACCTGCCCCCACTACCGACGGCTCCACGGCATCCTGGGCCAGCCAGCACCACAGGGACTGCGCCCCCCCCCCCCCCCCCCCCCGTCACCAGGACCACCAAGGCGGGGGAAGGAGACAGCGGCAGCGGGTCGGAGGACGAGGCCAGCACTGTCACCTTGCAGGCCCCCTCTGGCAGCCCTGGCGTGTCCCGTGCATCCTCGGAGGCCAGGGAAGGATCCACTGGTGAGTGTTGCACTTTGCACTCACAAGGGCAGGGGGGTGGGGGGTGAGCCAGGTGCCCGGAGGGGGGAGGGGGAGAGCATGTCACTCAGGCCACGTGAGCTGCACGGGCTGTGTAGCACTAGGCAGTGTGCAGCATGCGCAACCATGTGGCCGCAGCAGGCAGCTCCAGGGCACGCCTGTGACCGTGCTGCTCACATACATCCGGCAGGACCGGGGGAAGGGTGGATGCCGGCTGGAACCAACCAGGGGCTCAGGCCAGAGCCTGCACCTCCGCAAGGGTGCAGCACACAGAATGGCAACACTGTCCCATGCCTGGCTGTGAGGCACAGCCAGCTGCTCCTGGGAAAACCGCAGCATCACAGCCCGTGAGCGTGGCCCCCACTAAGCCCCTCGCCTGCTCTCGGTGCCTTGGCTGGCCCTGCCCCCCGAAAAAAGTCCCCACTGCGGCCACACATGTCCCTGGGCTACATGTGTGAGGGCTAGGGGAGGGAGGAAGCGCTCGGGCTGGCCCTAGGGCTGCCTGAGTTCTGCTGCAATGATGGTACACTGCCCAGTCACTGTCCTAGTTCCATCCAGGAGACATCCCACGTGATGGGGATCTGAGAGCCCAGACCACATCTGCTAGATGTGCTCCCAGGCACTGTGTGGGGATTCATCTCGCTCCCTGTCAAACACCATTGATTAGCCCAAAGCCTCACAGCCTCCACCGGCAGGGAGTTCCACAGGTTAACACAACACAAGCACCCTCTCACCCTCCAAGGGGCCAGGACACAGACTGGTGGTTACAATACATGGAGGAGGACCCTACTGGCTCCATGGCACAAAAAACAAGGCAGATGGAAAAAAAAACAAACAGGCGAAGGCACTAAAAGGCAAAAGGCAGTGGTGACCAAAAAGGCAGAGGGCAACCACAAAAACTTCTATGGCTGTCAGTCCCTGAAAGGTCCTAAAGCTCGCAGCAGGAGAGAAACGGCTGTCCAGGGAGATCCCTTTAAGCACGTGTCTCAGAGGAGTTCCAGCCCCCGCCCCCGGAAGGGGCTGGTGCCCTTTTGCCTTCTGCAAAATGGTTCCGGGCTTCTGCTTTTGCGCAAAAGCATCTTGCCAATGTAGACGTGCTTTTGCGCAAAGACTTAACGGAAACACTTTTCCGTTAAAAGTATTTGCGCAAAATCATGCCAGTCTAGATGCAGCCATGCTGCGTGTCTCCTTCAGACCTGGGCCAACCTGCCTGCAGTACCCCAGCTGTGGGACCCAGGTCAACCCTTCCACCACAGGTCCTGACTCCTGCCCAGACACCATCCCTACCCCCTCATGTCTCTGGTTGGCTCCACTCAGGCCTGGCTGGAGAGTTTACAGGGCTCTAGGAAGCACGGCCGGGCGGTGAGCGAGCGGCTGCGTGGGCAGGAGCAGGGCAGTGCAGGGCCCTGGGTGCGTGGGGCCCATGGCAGCTGCCTCGCTCACCTTACCCAAAGGCCAGGCCTGGCTCCATCCCCTTGCCAAAGCCCCGTCCCTCAAGCAATGCACACGGGAAATTACCAAGGCCCTGCCATAGAGTGGCAGCAGAGGTCAGCCCCACCACACTACCTGCAGGAGCTGGCGTGACCGGGAAGCCTGCTCCAGTCCTCCCCCCCCCCCCCCCCCCTTCCCCAGACTGCTGCAGTGGCAGGAAATGGGACACGCTGGACCTGTGGCCCGGGAATTCTGCTTCCTGTGGCGGCGGTGAAGCTGAGCGCAGCGCATTAGGAGAGGGTGGAGTGAAGCAACGCAAGCTGCTGGGTCATTCCTGCCGTCACGTTGCTTTGGGGGGGGCAGGATCCAATCCCTGTTGCCACCAGGTCCCCCAATATATCCTACATGTTGTGGTGGCCACCCCCTCAAGTGCTTAGCCAGGGGCAACCACCTAGAACTGTCCTATGGACCGGACCGCTCTGCCTTCAGATGGCTTCCACGAAAACATGGGCGGTGAAGCACCTTGTCCAACATCGCTCAGCATTGTGTCATCCCTTGTGTAGTATAGGACTGCGCTGCTGAAGGAAGAATTCCCCTGAGGTGCACAAAAGAGGCATAGCTGCTTTGTTAGGGGGTAGCTTACAGCCTGGTACTTTTGGGATTGGGAGAGTTCAGCACGGGGGAGGGGAGGCCAGGCACCAGCGGCACGGTCTCCTTGTGCGCTCCCCCCTCTCTTCATGAGTCAGGGCGCTGCTTAAGCAGCTGCCACGTCATCCTGATATCTGTGAAAATCGAAAACCCTCCAGAACACTGAAGCGTTGTGGGGATTTCAAACCCCCCTGCAGCAGCCACATCCTGTTCACTACGGCGGCTGGTGACCTTTCTGGTCCAAGAGAGACAGAGGACTGGAAATACCGCTCTGGCTCTTTACCCAGTTTGTGTTGAACAAGCGCTGTCTTCCAAAGCAAACAGGATACAGTGAACAACATCCCCTCTGACCACTACACCAAAACATGATTTCTCCCGTTCTTTAAGGGAGCTGCTCAGTCGAGAAGGCAAAATCCTTCCAATCTCCTCTATAAATGGTGGAGCCTAGAGTTGCCAGATGGTTTCAACAAAAATACTTGAACACACTTGACATTACATCACAATCTATATTACATCTTATTTAGAAACTACCAGATATTTATATTTTCTCATTTTGTTTCCTGAACAGAAAGCTCAAATATTGGACTGTCCAGTTCAAAACTGGACACCTGGCAACACTAGCGGAGCCACATAAAGACCAAACCAGAACACAACCCAGGAGCTCAGCTCTTTAGGATTGTCTCCTTGCTACATTCACAACCCCTTTTGTTGGTTCTTGATATCTTTATATCTCTCGAGTAAGAATTCTCAGCACATATTCCACAAACATGTTGGCTGTTTATTCATAGAGTTGGAGCCAAGTTAGACCCTTTTTTTGCAACTGCTTGAACCTAGTATATTAAAAATAGGTTTCTAAATAACTTTGATGTAAACTGAATAAACATTTACATCAAAGTGGTTCTGATTAATGCCTGCTGCTCTCTAATGCAGATGGAAAGTTCATCATATTGGAAATTAGAGAGCCAAATTGAAACGTTGCTTTGAAAACTAAAAAGGACTTAGCAGTTAAGGAGAGAAATCAGCTCAAATAAATGCATCTGTATAACTTGACAGAGGGAATGGGTGTTTCTACTGGAGGCTGACTGTGACATGAATGTATAGGTTCATGAAAAACTATCATCGGTTACTTATAACAGCAGCAATAGAGATTAAGTGAATGGTGGGGAGAGAAAATGGTAGTTTTGGGGAGGGAGCTTAAAACAACAAATACCATTACATTTGGGGTGCGTCTAGACTGGCAAGATTTGCGCAAAAGCAGCTGCTTTTGCGCAAAAACTTACCAGATGTCTACACTGTCCGCTTGAATTTACTCAAGAGCACTGACTTTGTAATGTACTGGATTCTGAAGAAAATCCTTATGGCTGAATGAGCTCAAATAAATCTGTAGATTTTTTTTTTTTTGAGAGAGAGAGAGAGACCATCTCAGCCACTGCTAAAAACACTGGCAGAAGTAGACCAATGGATTCACCACTTAAATCAGTCTGTGTCTAGACTGCATCCCTTTTCCGTAAAAGGGATGCAAATTAGACACATCGCAATTGCAAATGAAGTGGGGATTTAAATCTCCCCTGCTTCATTTGCATAAACATGGCTGCTGCTTTTTTCCGGCTCGGGGCTTTGCCGGAAAAAAGCGCCAGTCTAGACGCGGATCTTTCGGAAAATAAAGCCTTTTCCGAAAGATCTCTTATTCCTCTTAAAAAAAGGAATATGATATGCACAAACATACTTATCTAAAATGCCAATCTTCATGGGAAGGTGGGAGAAACACATTGTAAGGGAGGGGTGGTGATCTGGCTCCTGAGGTTCCAGCCCCATCGCTGTCTCCTTCCCGCCCCCCGGTCTGGGGGGCACAAAATCTACTAGGCTGGGTCCCCCTAGGCTCTGGTATGTGAGGCGGAAGTGGGGAGTGCCTTTCTCCTTCTCAGTCAGGGGTCATGTGAGTGAGGATTTGTTTGTGGTTGTTGTATGCGGCCCCCAAATGACTTTTTTCCCCTTGCCCTGTTGTAACAAAATCATTTCTTGTGGTCTTCTAAATATTCCTTCTAGCACAGATGAAGTTCCATAGTTTAGAATGTAGAAACTGATCTTACCCTCAGATTTATAAGCGCTCCGCTCTTACTGGAACCTCAAAAATCCCTTGCATCCTATAGAAAAACCTCCAGTCAAGGAGTGAGGTGAGTAAGCTCTTTAAATGAAGCCTGAATGTCTTTTGGAACATACTCTAGTTCAACCACAGGTTAGACTCTCTGCAGGAATAAGTGGGTGAAATTCTTGAAGAATGTCCGAGCACAATGGTCTCTTTTGGCTTTTCGGTCTGACTCATTCCCACTTCAGGATTAGGTTTAATTAAGGTTTTCATAGAATCATAGAATAATAGGACTGGAAGGGACCTCAAGAGGTGATCGAGTCCAGCCCCCCGCCCTCAAGGCAGGACCAAGCTCCGTCTACACCATCCCTGACAGATGTCTATCTAACCTGTTCTTAAATATCTCCAGAGAGGGAGATTCCACCACCTCCCTTGGCAATTTATTCCAATATTTGACCACCCTGACAGTTAGGAATTTTTTCCTAATGTCCAATCTAAACCTCCCCTGCTGCACTTTAAGCCCATTACTCCTTGTCCTGTCCTCAGAAACCAAGAGGAACAAATTTTCTCCTTCCTCTTTGTGACACCCTTTTAGATATTTGAAAACCGCTATCATGTCCCCCCTTCATCCTGCATAAAGATTCATCCTCACAGATCCCTTCACCTGTATGAAGTCCCTTTGGGACAGGAATCTGCCCTGTACAGTCCTAATGCAAGATCAGAGTCTTCTACTATAAACTGCAGGGATCTGTTTGTATTTTATTGAACCATAATCTCTGGCACTTAACACAGTGTGTAAATTCTCACAGGAATGTATCCTTATATCTAGCTTATGGGTGTGTTATTCAGCTGAAGAGTGATCATGCAACCCTAAAATAGTGACTAGTCCTATGGTAAATAATGAAATCTCCTTCAGTTACCCCTGTGAATGCTTGAGTTCCAGCATGTCTCACAAGATCACCTGTTTACGAACATTAAGAACATAAGAATGGCTGTACTGGGTCAGACCAAAGGTCCATCTAGCCCAGTAGCCTGTCTGCCGACAGTGGCCAATACCAAATGCCTCAGAGGGAGGGAACACAACAAGCAGTCCTCACGTGATCCCTCCCCTGTCACCCATTTCCAGACAATCCGAGGCTAGGGACCATTCCTACCCGTCCTGGCTAATAGCCATTGATGGACCCTAACCTTCATGAATCTATCTAGCTCTTTTTTGAACCCTGTTAAAGTCCTAGCCTTCACCACATCCTCTGGCAAGGAGTTCCACTGAGCCATTGCTGATCAAAGGCAGCTCATCATGCTGCCTTCCAGGGTGGTCTCCATTTTGAATTTTCTTGGCAAGATTTTGTGGATATGTGAGGACAAAGAGGAACCTAAAATGGGAGATTTCCCCCATTTGTGACAACAGTGATTGAAGAAATATTCTTTCATAGCACGTAGTGGGATCAGTGGGTTTGAGATCATCTTGTTGTTGTTTGGTACCTCAGACAAAGGGGCCTCAGACCCTGATTGGATCTCTGCCAAAATGCAATTCCAATTTTGTGCTGGCCCTTGGCCCAAGAGTACCTTTCCCTTCCTCTTTCCTCTGCAAAGCCAGTTCTTCCCATGTTGGTTTTCCCCACGTCTCCCTCAGATACGGAGCCTCTGGGGTTCTCCTTTTAGTGACCAAGGTTCCTCATACCTTTCTTCATCAGGCCCTTAGCAGCTATTGGAAAATAATAGAGGTGAAAGATCAAGAGAGGTCCAAGAGTCACAACAGAAGCAATTTATTTTACAAGAGCTATGGAAAAAAAAACAGATCACTAAGTCCCATGGGTGAACATGTGTCTTCTACCCCAGGATTTCATGTTCTTGCTTTTGCCTATATGATGCTTAAAATTACCCTGGGAAATGAGTACACAGGTTATAGTTAGGTTATATTTCTTTATAGCTCTATAATTGCTCCGGTCAAGCATTCACCGCGCAGAGGAAGGGGTATCTGTGCTCCCTATGGATTTTTGACTTGTTGCATCTCAGCCCTGGCTTCAGGGAATCTGCATGCAGTGTATTGATCGGAAGGGAGAGAAACTGTCCTGTAGTGAAGTGAACTTTACTAATTGTTGCTTCCTCCTCATCCTCATCCTGTCAGCTCAGATCTATTGAAACAAGATATGACTGGTTAGTCTTCTGTGAATGCTGCTCCCTAGCCTATGGGAGACCTGTTTTATGTGGCAAGAAGTTTTCATCACTGCTTGGAGTCCTCCTTTTTTGGTTCCCTATTCCTTCACAGCTGTGAGGTATATAAAGGGATGGTTTCTCTTCCTTCTTCCTCCTTTCTAATTTGAGAGGCAGAAGATTTTCTTCATTCAGTGCACTGTCAACCTGTGGAACTCCTTGCCAGAAGATGTGATAAAGACTAGGACTTTAACAGGGTTCAAAAAAGAGCTCGATAGATTCATAAAGGTTTGGTCCATCAGGATGGATAGGAATGGTATCCCTAGCCTCTGTTTGTCTGGAATTGGGTGACAGGAGAGGGATCACGTGATGATTACCTGTTGTGTTCTCTCCCTCTGGGGCATCTGGCATTGGCCACTGTTGGCAGACAGGATCCTGGGCTAGATGGATCTTTGGTCTGACCCAATATGGCTGTTCTTAAGAGGAGACACATTCTCCCAGTGTTTACCAGCTGTCTTCCCCTCCAAATATTTCCATGACTGTTGCATTTTTTCCCTTCCTTTAGTTTAAACTAATCCGTGGCTTGCTGCTCCTTTGCACCGCAAGCTGTGGTGGCTTGGTTGGAAAAGAACTGGCACAAGTAGGACTAGTGGGGAGGGGACTCATTCCTCTTTCAGACTGGATTACGCTAGTTATTTCCCAGCTCTAGTTCCTTAGATCCAGTGGTGAACAGAATATTTAAAACAAAAATCCTGTGGTAGAAGACAAGTTTTTACTTCTTCAAAAGGCAAGACATTCATAAGCACTGACCACCACAATGGGGCATCAGTTCATAACTAACGCAGAAGTGGTGTTAAAAACATGGGAAACTGGGGAAGGGGGGAAAAAAGATCACTCATTGGGGGTCTGAAGGAAAGAGGCTTGACTAAAAAGTGGGGGATAAGGGGCCACAGGAAGGTGAGATGTAAGAAATGAAGTTAAGCACAAGAGTTACCTCCTTGCTGAGAATAAACACACGTTGCAATTTTGATTTCCAAAAATAAAGCCCATTTTCTTCATCAGAACCCCCTGAATGTGCTATTAAGAATCAAGTTCCAGTAAAGTTCACCCTGTTTAGCAGGAGCATGAAACACTGAGCATGTAGGGTACGTCTAGACTACATGGGTCCATCGACGGAGCCATGTAGATTTGTTTGTTTGGCAAAGGGAAATGAAGCTGCGATTTATATAATCATGGCTTCATTTAAATTTAAATGGCTGCCCCGCTCTGCTGATCAGCTGTTTGTCGGCAGATCGGGGCAGTCTGGAGGCTCCCCTGTTGACATGAAAACCCTTTATCGACCTCCCCGATAAACCTCATCCTACGAGGCATAACAGGGAGGTCGATAAAGGGTTTTCAGGTCGGCACGGGAGCGCCCTGACTAGCGCGCTGAGCCGACAAACAGCTGATCATCAGCTGGTCGGCAGAGCGCGGCAGCCATTTAAATTTAAATGAAGCCGCGATTATTTAAATCGCGGCTTCATTTCCCTCTGCCGATCAGCCTAATCTACATGGCTCCATCGACGGAGCCATGTAGTTTAGACACACCCATAGAGACTGAAACAGGGTCACAGAGATGGATAGAGCTACCCTTGTGAAGTCCTAGAGACGTCTCTTTCATGTGCATCCCTCCTCTCCTGGCCTCCTTTCTGAAGGTCAGATGCATCAAAGACAATAAGCATGTGAGGAGTTTTACTCCTTCAGAGGCTACTCCAATGCACTTAAGTCATCTGCCTCTTCTGTTAGAAGCCCCCAGCTCTTTGGGTTGACCATAGACTCTTCTGGTCCTATCAGCTGTGGGAGGATTGAACTTTGTTCCCAGTGACAAGCAGAGATGGGAAAACTTTTCCTGTGGGAAGAGGAGAAAACCAGAAATAGACATCTCAGTCTGGTATTGATCTTGGCAAGCTCAACAGGAGAGAATTGCTCCTTTCAATGAAAAATGAGTTTGCAGTGAGAAACCCTCCCTAGCCTGCACCTTCCCCCTCCCGCACCACGGTGCATAGCACCAGGAGAAGCTGCAGTTCACCAAGGGGAGCAGGTGGTTGTAGGTCATCTCGGGAGAATGTATGCTGACGGCACAATTACTTCTGCAAATGTTAGTGTTTGTTTTAACCAAGATGCTGCTTTCCCTTTGAGATGCAGGGGCCAGAGTATTCCAGGTGATTCCTCCAGTGACCTAACGTTGATCCCTTTCCTTGTACACCCTTACTCCTTGCCATTACATGCCCAGCGAAGGACTTTGATGAGTTAAGCAACATGACAGAATGAGGCGCAGTTCATTTAATTCTGAATGATTCACCCTGCTCCGACCATGTGACTCTGGCTAAATATTTGGCTAAAAGGTACCGGAGGGAAGCTGATAACACGAGACTCGTTTTGGAGAATTATACAGCTCTACACTGCTTACGTGAGATATATTGGTGGATCTTATCCCAGTTCTTACTGGACTTATATCCACATCAAGGATGGCATGTATTGCCCCCTTTTGGTTATCATAGTAGGAGACTGCATATGTACGGACAGAATATCCTTTTATGTTATAAATTAGTCTCTATCAGCAAGGTTGGTAGAGCAACGTAAAGTAACTTGTGCTTTCGCTGCCCAAAATGCACCTGTTCTGTGCAAAGCATTGGGTGGTTGGTCCAGTCCACGGCTCTCACTAGCACTAAAATATCAATAAGAGCATACACATTTACAGTAGTAGGCAATGACATTACACTTCAGTGCTCATGACTGGAACATTGAAACTGACCACACTGCAGTAGCTGAAGGTCGAGCAGCATTTGAAATACACGGAAAAGTCAATGATCTGATGAGGAGAGAAAGCACTGTTCAGTGTTGGTGCATGCTTCAGGACTGTTTAAGCCAAAATTGTGTGTGCAGTTTTGGGAGTAATTTTATAACCAGGCTGTCAATATCTTCCCCCATCTGTCCTGACTATTCAATACAAGCACATAAGTCTGTTGCTTTCCCTTAGTTTTTTTTTCCTCATTTTTTCCCTCTGTATATCAGATTAGTCCTTCATTCTGTCGTCTTCCTCAGAAGTATGGAGGAGGGGAGGGGAAGCAGAAGCAGAGTAACCTAATGAACATCCCTGGGATGGAAGAACCCAAGGGTCTAGTCCCAGCTCTGCTACTGATTTTTGTGTGATCTTCGGCAAAATATATATACATATAGAGAGAGAGAGAGACAGGTATATCTCATAGAGTTGGAAGGGACCTTGAGAGGTCATCGAGTCCAGTCCCCTGCCCTCATGGTAGGATGGAGTACCATCACTAACAGATTTCTAAATGGTCCCCTAAAGGACTGAGCTTACCACCCTGAGTTTTGCAGGCTAATGCTCAAACCACTGAGCTCTCCCTTCTCCCCAAATTACTTAATTCTCTAGTGCTTTGGTTTCCCCATAGTTTCTGCAGGTTACAATTCACCTTGTGTAAAGGGGGCCAGTAAAACACTTATGCATTGCTCAGGCCCTCTCAGAATAGGACTTGAATTATACTTAAGTGACACATTGGCCTTGTGCTGCTGCTTTATGTTCAGGGAGATATTCACCCACTGTGCACTGGTTACATGGTACGCAATGCATGTAGGACTGTCACATAAAAAGCCATATGTGGGCTTCAGGGGTTAAATTTTGTATTTCTGTAGGTCAGCCATGAGCCCTGATGGTGAAAATTCCAGGTGTTCTTTATCGGATGGCCTTCATCAGCTGCAACGCCCTATGCTTGCTAGCTAAGAGCCAAGTATGGGATAAATAACATGACCTCAGTTCTCAGCCCCATGGGAACGTTGAGAGTGGCATTGGGCCAGCTCGCAGACACTCAGTTAGCAGCTAATGTATAAGGTCACTGGGAGTCCCGTGTCTGGTGAGTCTCACCAGGGACCTAGACCTCCGAGGGTGCCTTGGATCCCCCCAGCGGGAGCCACATCCACTGCGGCCTGGTGTGAGGTGACTGGAACAGGACTTCCTGCAGACTAAAGGGGCATAAGCATTTCCAAGTGCCTGTTGCTCTCTTTTATGCATTGCACTGCCTGTGCTTATTAGAGTATTACTTTGCAGTAGCTGTGTAAGCATCTGGCAGTATTAAGCCTGTAATAGTAGTGATGTGAGATTAATAAAAGCAAATATCCCTAACGGATTCTGTCTTGAAAAGAATCTACAACCTTGTTGGGCCGTGGCCCTGTGAGTTGACAAGGACACTCATATTGAACACTAGGAGAGTGGCCGTTGGAAAGCTTCTGGTGTACTACTCAAGAGCCACACCAAACTTCTGTAAATATTGAGACTTGGAGGTGCTTTATTAGCCTACTTAGAATATCTGTAAATACATGAGACTAAAAATATACCTTAAAATGAGAGCACTCTTGTATTGCTCTGTGCCTGACATCACCTTGCACAAAGTTGCTAAGAGCTTTGGGTTGAAAAAACCTTGGGTAACAGAAGAACATGCCTTTTTCTGCTGATTTGGAAAAATCCTCAAGACCTCCTTTGTAATCCATCATGTTTCATCTGTAGTTTCCTCAGATGGAAAGCAAAGAAATCCAGGCCATAGTATGAAAACAGACCTTCTACTTGTGAAAGTGTACGTCTCCACAGTAACATTATTTCAAAATAACTAGTATTATTTTGAAATAACTTAGTCCACGTCTACACAGCAGGCAGTTATTTCAAAATAGTGTCAACATACGGTCAAGATGAAGGACTTCTTACTCTTACTCCTGTAACCCTCAGGCTATGTCTAGACTGGCATGATTTTCCGCAAATGCTTTTAACGGAAAAGAGCGTCTAGATTGGCACGGATGCTTTTCCACAAAAGCACTTTTTGCAGAAAAGAGTCTGTGCCAATCTAGACATGCTTTTTCGCAAAAAAGCCCTGATCGCCATTTTCGCGATCAGGGCTCTTTTGCGCAAAACAAATCTGAGCTGTCTTCACTGGCCCTTTTGCCCGAATGGGAGCAGCATAGTATTTCCGCAAGAAGCACTGATTTCAGACAGTAGGAAGTCAGTGTTCTTGCAGAAATTCAGTGTAGACAGCTGGCAAGTTTTTCCGCAAAAGCAGCTGCTTTTGCAGAAGAACTTGCCAGTCTAGACACAGCCTCATTGTATAAGGAGTAAGGGAAGTCAGAGGAAGAGGGTTCTATTTTGAAATAAGAGCTGTGTAGATGCTCCCAACTTCGAAAAAAGCTACGCAATTGATGTAACTCAATTTGCGTAGCTTATTTCGAGTTAAGCCCTGCTGTGTAGATGCACCCAAAGAGACAAAGAATAATATACACCACTTTTATAGTAGCTATAATGTAAATAGTTGTCAAACAATAAGAGAAAAATAGAGAGAGCTCTGTATTGCTGTTATTTACACCAACCAACAAGCCATGCAGTTCTGTTAACATTTAAAATGACGCAAACCATCACCAGACTATGAACCCATCCTGAACTATGCTACTGAAGTATATTGGTCTGCACTTCCCACTTGTATCAATGCATTCAGTTCGCCAAATCTAATTACCAGTTTTCACTCTCTGAGCTTGTTCAAAAAAAGTTGATCCTATTATTTTATTTCCTGTGCATCTTTCCAAACCAAGTTTTCTAGTGTGAAGTGGCTCTTGAAATATCTTTTAAACCTGTCTTCAGTACTTAATTTTTTACAGAACTATATGGAGTTATTTATAAGGGCTTAACCAAATATCGTAATACAGGCAGTCCCCGGGTTACGTACAAGATAGGGACTATAGGTTTGTTCTTAAGTTGAATTTGTATGTAAGTCGGAACTGGCTCTAGATTCAGCTGCTGCTGCTGAAACTGACCAGGGGCTGACTACAGGAAGCTGGAGGCAGAATTGCTCTGCCCCCAGCTTCCTGGAATCAGCCACTGATCAGTTTCAACAGCGGCTGAATCTGGAGCCTGGGACGGAACAGCTGGGCTGCCAGGTAGGTCCCTGCAGGACCAACCCAGTAGCACCCCAGCTGCTCTACCACAGGGTCCACAACAAAAGCCTGGTCTGCTGGAGGGGGGCGCACTAACTGCACCCCCCCCCCCAGCAGACCAGGGACATGGGGAGCAAAGCTGCAGCGGCGGCGGGGTGCTGCGCCTCTGAGGCTTTGCTCTGGCAAAGCCTCAGAGGCGCGGGACCCGCCGCTGCTGCGGCTTTGCTCCTGGTGCCTCTGGTCTGCTGGGGACCGTGTCCAGCAGACCAGGGACACCGGGAGCAAAGCCACAGCGGCGGCGGAGTCCCGCGCCTCCCCGGCTTTGCCACAGCAAAGCCTCAGAGGCGCGGGACCCTCCCACCTCCCCGGCTTTGCTCCGGGTGTCCCTGGTCTGCTGGAGACGGTGCCCAGCAGACCAGGGGCACCCGGAGCATCTTTTCTCGCCCCGGAGGTCGAGGTGGCGGGACCGCTGCGCTCTGGGCGGTCCCGCTGCCTGCGAGCTCCGGGGCGAGAGAGCGCCGTTCGTAAGTGCGGATCCGACGTAAGTCGGGGACTGCCTGTACAATGAAAGTAGAGAATACTTGCCCCATGCATAGTCTTAAGTTGAAGCTTACATTAGTCTTTCTCCATTCATCCTCTTTACTCCTTTAGAAACTAACAGGTTACAGATGGAACAAGATAGATCATAGACAGAATCAAGATGACTTTAGGTTATTAAGATATGGGTTAATATCTGGGACTTTCCAGTCCTAGTGTGTAAGTCTCTTTTCCAATCTCATAGGCTGCGTCTACACTGCCATGATTTTGCACAAATACTTTTAACGGAAAAGTTTTTCTGTTAAAAGTATTTGCACAAGAGAGCGTCTATACTGGCATGTGCCTTTGCGCAAAAGATTTGCTTTTGCGCAAAAGCATCCGTGCCAGTGTAGACGCTCTCTTGCGCAAGAAAGCTCAGTTGGCCATTATAGGGTTACCTGTCTGCACTGGCCTCTTGCGCAAGAACACTTGTGCAAGAGGACTTATCCCTGAGTGGGAACATCAGAGTATTTGCACAAGAAGCACTGATTTCATACAGTAGAACATCAGTGTTCTTGCGCAAATACTCATGGCCAGTGTAGACAGGCACTAAGATTTTGCACAAAGGGGCCAGTGTAGACAGCTGAAAACTGTTTTGCGCAAAAAAGCCCCGATGGCAAAAATAGTGATCAGGGCTTTCTTGCGCAAAACCGCATCTAGATTGGCACTGGCACGGATGCTTTTGCGGAAAAGTGTCTGTGCCAATCTAGACGCTCTTTTCCGCAAATGCTTTTAACGGAAAAACTTTTCCATTAAAAGCATTTGCGGAAAATCATGCCAGTCTAGACGTAGCCATAATGTTTTATGTGAACCATAAAAATGTAAGGCATTTCCTCTAACTTGAGAGTTGTTTATTTTGTAACTCAAGTGGAAATAAGAGGGTCTGAACAGTAAATAAAACAAAATACGGGACTATGTAGCACTTTAAAGACTAACAAGATGGTTTATTAGACGATGAGCTTTCGTGGGCCAGACCCACTTCCTCAGATCAAATAGTGGAAGAAAATAGTCACAGCCATATATACCAAAGGATACAATTAAAAAAAGTGAACACATATGAAAAGGACAAATCACATTTCAGAACAGAAGGGGGGATGCAGGAGGGAGCGGGAAAGGAAGGTGAATGCCTGTGAGTTAATGATATTAGAGGTGGGGAAGGGTAGATGTCTGTGAGTTAATAGTGTTAGAGGTGATAATTAGGGAAGCTATCTTTGTAATGGGTAAGATAGCTGGAGTCTTTGTTCAGCCCCCCGCGGAGAGTGTTGAATTTTAGCATGAATGCCAGTTCAGAGGATTCTCTTTCAAGTGCAGATTTGAATGTCTTCTGAAGTAGGATGCAGGTTAGCAGGTCATTCAGACAGTGTCCTTTCTGGTTGAAATGGCAAGCAACTGTTTTTTCTTTGTGATCCTGTCTAATGTCTGTTTTGTGGGCATTGATTCTTTGGCGAAGTGTCTGAGACGTTTGTCCAATGTACATAGCAGACGGACACTTTCGGCACATGATAGCATAGATTATATTTCTGGAGGCGCAGGAATATGTATTTTTGATCTTATAACTCACTTGGTTAGGCCCAATAATGGTGTCAGCAGAGTGAATATGTGGACAAAGCTGGCAACGGGGTTTGTTGCAAGGGAAGGTACCAGGGTTGGTATTAATGTGGTATGTCCTGTGGTTGTTGGTAAGAATCATCTTGAGGTTAGGTGGTTGTCTATAGGCGACTATGGGTCTGTCTCCCAGAGCTTCTTGGGGTGTAGTGTCCTGTTCCAGTATAGGCTATAATTTATTGATAATGTCTTGGACAGGTTTAAGCTGGGAGCTGTAGGTGATGACAAGTGGTGTTCTATTGTTGGTTTTCTTGGGTCTGTCTTGTAGTAGATGGTTTCTAGGTATTCGTTTGGCTCTTTCAATTTGCTTTTTTATTTCTCCGGGTGGGTAGTTGAGGTTTATAAATGCTTGGTAGAGATCCTGAAGTTTCTGGTCTGTCAGTGGGATTAGAGCAGATGCGGTTGTATCGAAGGGCTTGGCTATAGATGATGGATTGTATGGTGTGTGCTGGATGGGAGCTGGAAGCATGTAGGTAACTGTATGAGTCAGTGGGTTTTCTATAGAGGGTGGTGTCTAATTTTCCATTGTTGATTTGTACTGTGGTGTCCAGGAAATGGATCTCTCGTGTGGAATGGTCCAGGCTAAGGTTAATGGTAGGGTGTAGGTTGTTGAAATCTGTGGAATGTCTCCAGTGTTTCTTGGCCATGCGTCCAGATCATAAAGATGTCATCGATGTAGCGTAAGTAGAGAAGTGGTAAAAGGGGACAGGAGTTGAGGAAACGTTGTTCTAGGTCAGCCATAAAGATATTAGCATACTGTGGGGCCATGCGTGTACCCATGGCTGTGCCGCTGATCTGGAGGTGTAAGTTGTTCTCAAACTGGAAATAATTGTGAACTGGCATTCATGCTAAAATTCGACACTCTCCGTGGGGGGGCTGAACAAAGACTCCAGCTATCTTACCCATTACAAAGATAGCTTCCCTAATTATCACCTCTAACACTATTAACTCACAGACATCTACCCTTCCCCACCTCTAATATCATTAACTCACAAGCATTCACCTTCCTTTCCCGCCCCCCCACCCCCGCATCCCCCTTCTGTTCTGAAATGTGATTTGTCCTTTTCATATGTGTTCACTTTTTTTAATTGTATCCTTTGGTATATATGGCTGTGACTATTTTCTTCCACTATTTGATCTGAGGAAGTGGGTCTGGCCCACGAAAGCTCATCGTCTAATAAACCATCTTGTTAGTCTTTAAAGTGCTACATAGTCCTGTATTTTGTTTTAGCTACACCAGACTAACACGGCTACATTTCTATCACTATTGAACAGTAAATGTGTGCCATGCTCACAATTAGGCACCTACATAATTGAGATGATTTTCAGAAGTATGGAACATCTGCAACCTACAGGGAACTGTAGTTGCTCAATATCTTCAAATCTCAACCCACTTGTACTTTGGTATCTAAACAAGAACTGAATTGCCTAATTTTAGACACCCACATTTGAAAGCTTTAGCTACAGTGTTTCTTAGCAGCCTAATTGAATTGGGAAAAAGCAAGAACTTAGTACTTCATTTGTACCTACTCTCCTGAGCCCTACAGTGCTCCTTGGTCAGTTGAGTCCCAAATATTGGACGGGTTTGAATACCACAAATGCATGGGAATCATTTAAGGAGCTCGGGGTTTAACTAGGAGTCCTGGAATGATTTTAAGCAAAATAGAATTTTAAACTAAACATCCCGACTGTGAAATCCATTAGCGTGGGGGACAGTCACCCAAGGGAAGAGAGCAAAAGCTCTTTGGCTTGAGATATTTAAGGCTAGATTGGAGAGAGTACTAAAAAATGTCATGTGGGGAAGAATCCTGCATTGGCAGCTGGCTGGATGAGATTGCCCAATAGGCCTTTTCCAACTTTGACATTGAGGTGGAAAGACGCCAATGTCCAATAATGCATAGACCCTGGTTAAACAAAAGCATAGGACAGGGATACAACCCTACCCTAGCTTGTCCAGCATTGCCACTTTAAACATATCCCTTCCAGATCCTTGGCTTTCTTCAACACTGCAAGAGGTAGAGGCGGAGTTGCAGCAGATATGGAAGATCTGTTCTTTAAATCCAGGACTTTAACTATAGATATTCCACCTAGCAGACATTGCCTAAAATCTCCCAAGATCTCAACCACAGTAACTTGCCCATACCCACGATGGAGAGACCGCTAAAGTATCAGGCTTTGGCATAACCCCATTATAGAGCATTAGTCTATCTATGTCTCAGTAGCCATTCTCAGGTTGGGGATCAAGCACAGGGACAGAGCAGAAGACAGAAGTATACGGAGGGGGAATTATAGATCTAAAGGAAAGCAGCAGTAGAGAATTGATGGATTTGGAGAGGAGTTTCATGGGTAAACAGCGAGATTCACTGTAGAGCACTATGCAAATATGGGAATGACTGTCCAGCAATATGCAAATTAGGTCACTGCATCATCTGTGTAAAGTCTCCAGATTCTGGGGTCTAAAATCTTAGGAGCATGAAGAGTACAAGTCTGAAAAGCTTTGGGATATGAGGTATGGTGCGGTGGCAGGAGGAGGGAGCCACACCCATCTGTAGAAACTGCTCCATATTCCTCTTGTCTTTGGGAGCACAATTACTCTACCCGTGTTGCAAACCCTAATCGGTTTATCATCCATGTAATGATGTCTGTGACTTGCCTTAAAGCCCTAGCTTTGGGAGTCATGTTGTTTGTCCTACCACAGCACCTGGAGGTCCTACACCTCGCATACTGTGGCACTGGCCTATGAGCTCTACAAATGAAGAACAAAAAGGGGGGCTCCTTATCCCTGAAAGCTTGACTAGGTGATACTCTCAACTTTTGGGTTTTTTTAAGTGAAAGTTTCTAGCCTTCCTGGTTGAAATGCTGGAGGAAGAGGCGAGCCCTGGAGGCTCCATATCTAGAAGGAGGGAAAATGAACAGTGCCCCTCCATCCAATTACTTTTAAAATCTTCTTTGCTGTATTGTTATAACTCTGCGGGTGCTAGGATATGAGAGTGACGAGGTAGATGTGGGAATGCATTTTATAGGACCCAGGTGTGTGGGTGGAAAGGACAAGTTTTCACAAAAGCTTGTCCCTTGCAGCAACTAGAGTCTGTCCAATCTAAGGACTGCACCTAGCTTGTCTTTTAAAAAAATTATTGTGATTTTTTTTAGCCATTTTGATCAATGAGGATACCGGGGGGCTAATTCATGATTTTTGAATGCTGGTGCTCAGTAATACTGCTCCATCCCCTTCCCCCGATTTGTTCTTTTTAGCTTCAGCTGCCTTCATGCTCCCACTGGAAATTTTCATTTAATGTGCATTGTGGTATGGGTTTATTTCCTTGCACCATCTAGTGGACAGTGAATGGAACTGCAGGAAACAACGAATCAGAACCTTGATATGCTTGATCATTGGAAAAGAAAATTGTACTAAAGCAATAAATCCACCCCCTTACATGTGCAAGATAAAGTCTTTGTTACGGAAACAAAAGACAGAACTATGCAGCACTTTAAAGACTAGCAAGATGGTTCAGTAGGTGATGAGCTTTCGTGGGCCAGACCCACTTCCTCAGATCAATATGTGGAAGAAAATTGGCACGACCATATATACCAAAGTGATACAATTAAAAAAAAGAACGCATGTGAAATTGACAAATCAAATTTTAGAACAAAGTGGGGGTGAGGGGGGAAGGTAAGTGTCTGTGAGGTAATGACGTAGGGGTGATAATAGGGGAAGTTTCTGTGAGGTAATGACATTAGGGGTTACCTCACGGAAACGTCCCCTATTATCACCCCTACGTCATTACCTCACAGACACTACCTTCCCTACTCACCCCCACTCAGTTCTAAAATTTAATTTGTCAATTTCACATGCATTCATTTTTTTTGATTGTATCACTTTGGTATATAAGGTTGTGCCCATTTTTTCCACATATTGATCTGAGGAAGTGGGTCTGGCCCACGAAAGCTCATCACCTACTGAACCATCTTGTTAGTCTTTAAAGTGCTACATACTCCTGTTTTTTGTTTCAGCTCGACCAGACTAACACGGCTGCATCTCTATCACTATCCTTTGTTATTATTCTCAGCTTCCTCCTCCTGATGAAATCTAACTTGTGTTGTGACTTGTGAGTCCAATCAAGCAATCCTTACACAGGTAAAATACCCATTAATTTCAGCTGACATCAATGAGTTTTTCTGGAAGAAAGGAAAGTATTTGATTTGTGGGTTGAAATAAACTGCACACAAAAGCCAATACTTGGGTTTCATTCTTACCTATCACTTTGTTTCTGTCATAATATGTTAAATTATTAACTATACGTACCTTGTATTCACAGGGGTTTTACATTTAAATATCTTTTATTTATGGACATGCTTCTCCATTGCATTTGCTACTATGTGGTTGTATTATCAACTCAGACACTGATGACCACAGAAGTGTAAATATTAAATAGATTGGTGTTTTGGTGATAGAATTTAGACAAATAGAGAAAAGAGCTCCAAGCAGGAGTTCCTTCCTTTAAGAAAACTTGATTTACATATAAAAAAACGAGTAGTCCTGTTAGTGCCAGTGCTATTGAGGCTAATTACATCAAAAGCTAAGTATGGGACTCTTCCATCTCATTCACTTAGCCTCATTAGCACCGGCACTGTTATATTTTGTGAGGTTCCCTCTTTTTTTCTCCCCTCTGCTCAGCTGAGGAAGTGAGTTTTGCCTATGAAAGCTAGATAATATATATATGTTTCTGTTAGTCTCTAAGGTGCTACAGAACTACTTGGGGTTTTTTTAAGTTACAGACTAACATGGTTACCTCATATGTATTAAATTAGGTGCAACTCTAACCTTAGTATTCCATTTATTTCTTTGACATCTTTTTTGTTTCGTTTTGACAATTTTAGGAGTGATTATTACAAAGGCAGGAGCACCCTCTCTTTGGGTCATTCACTTCATTGTCACCCTATTCATCTGATCTATCTAAATAGCCCTAAATTCCTTCCTGGGTTGGACAGATTGCCTTTCTTTAGCAGAGAAAGCATTGTAACTACACATCACTCATCAACCCAGTCCTTGCACATCGGTATTTTTGTTATGGCCCTTTCAAATGTACAAGAGATGTTGATACTGGATTCTTGCTCTGAATTTAGAAACCCTCAACCCCCAGTCTGAAAGCACGGACTCTAGAGAGGTATATCATTCAACACGGAATTGTCATCTCAATGGAAACAGGCAATCTCTATGTGAAAGTTGAGAACTGATGAGAATTGTTGTGGAAACAGAATAACACATTTGTGTAATGCAGACATGCAAAACAGAACCTGGGACCGCTGGAGCTTAGTGCATGAGCCTCTACAGCCTGAGATAAAAGCCAGATGGCTCTCAGCTAAGGCTCTAGGGCAAATTCCCTCTCTCTCTAAGTGGTGTAAGTGCCACCACATGGCACAATGCACCATACCCAGCAGGTTACATTGGCACTGGGAAGGTGACAGAAAAAGAAATGTCATCGTTCAGCCATCCTCTGTTGCCAGAATCAGATGCGCCCTTATCTGTTCCCATCAAACAGCACAGATGAGGAGCCTGAGTAGCTATGCAACCCCTTTTCATTCCTCCCCTCCTTTTTCCACCACCTGTGGTATTAACAGCTGTAGATCAAGTGGCTGGATTGTCTAGAATCTGAGTCTCTATAAGATTATCAGAGACCGAAGGATCTTTTCATAGCTGTGGGCAGTCACCTTTCCCTTCCAGGTCCTGGCAGCTCCCCCTCTGATAGGCAAAGTAGCCCGCTCACATCACAGACGAGGTGAGTGAGGTAATACCGTTCAGTGCTCCAGCTTCTGTTGGGGAAAGAAACAAGCTTTCCAGCTTACAAAGAGTTCTTTTCTTGACCTGAGGTTTCCTCACTCACCATTTTTCTCTCACATTCAGAGACCAAGGTGGCTACAACTCTATGTATTTCCTTACCTGGTCAAGGACTGCCTAGTCCACAGGACCACTGCATCATTCAGGGTGCAGGGGGATGGTGCTCAGGGGATGTACTAGGGTTGTGTCGTGGATTTCACTGTCGTATGTAAATATCTCTGGAGCTATTTAAGAGCAGATTGGACAGACATCTCTATCAGGGATGGTCTAGATTAGGGTTTCCCAACCTATGGGTCACCATTACGTTTCAAAAGGGTTGCCAGCTGTCTCCTGAATTGTCAAAATGGGTCCACATCTGGAAAAGGTCGGGAGACACTGGTCTGGATGGTGCTTGGTCCTGCTGTGAGGGCAAGGGACTGGACGTGATGACCTCCTGAGGTCCCTTCCAGTTGTAGTATCCTATGGTTCTATGTAGGACTCCTGCCCCACTTGTCGCAGAAGTTGGCAGGTAAATAATGAAGAAGAGGAAGAAGAGGTTCCAGGAAGCCCAAGAATAGACTCCTGGTTAAGGCAGTTGCATCCCACCATGGCCAACTGACTTTTATCTCTGCCTCTGCCACAGAGTCCCTATGTGATGCTGGGCAAGTCACTTAAGTCAAAATGTTCACAGTTGGCCACAGCAGGTTGCCCCATATGAGACAAGGTTGCCCAAATTTGTAGAAAGTCTGAGCGCTCCCAATGAGAACTGAAGTCCTTTGGAGCTGTGCTTTGAACACCCCTCATTAGGAGATGAATCATTTTGAATTTAGTGCAGGGTTTGAACTAGGGATGTTAGTGTGTAATTAAATAGCCATGTAACCTCATGAAATCTTAGCAGCTACACGATTATTTGATAGTCCCTAGGGGCATGGCCAGCAACCAGTGTGCTCCTCGCCCCACTCCCGGGGAGCCCCCTGCCATGCAACACTGCTGCCTCTCTATCAAGGGTGGGCAGGCGGGTCTGCAATGCTGCCACATGCAGGGAGACAGCTTAAAAGCCAGCTCCCTGCATGTATCGGCTTCCACCTGCCTCCTTGCCCTCAGCGCTGCTGCCTCTCTGAGAGGCCCCGGATCCCACTCCCCCCTCCCCTCCCTTGCTGCCTCTGATACAGAGGCAGCAAGGTGGGGGAGTGTGTGTAGTCAATAAGATTAACTGATAAGCCCAGGTTTATCGGTTAATTGTGTAGTGGACTACACGTTGACATCCCTACTTTGGATGAGGTGTGTGTTTAAATATGGCCAGGTCCCTCACACATAATGAGGAGAATAAAACTGAATATTCAGTGACTAACCCATCACTGAATCAGGCTAGAGTACTGTGGAAAAAAGAATTAGTGATCTTACAACTAATGCCTGTATCATAATGCATGTGCTGATAAGAGACTGAATTAATGTTATAGGGGGCATCCTTAATTCTGGCTTTGACTAATTTTCCATGCTTGACTTTGCAAACTTAATGATCTTTTCACATAGGTTAGGGTTTATTTTTTTTAAGTATATATACATAGGAAAGGATGCATATATTTATCTTTATTTGTATTTTTATAGTGATTTTAAATGGTTTATTTTTTAATAAATGTGAAGAATGTGGTGCATCCCTCTCTATTGAAAGTATTGAGCTATACGGATTGGGGTTTTAGGCTAAATAACTGAAAGTGTTAACTCATGCACTAATGTGATGGGGCAAATTGGCTTCTGCAGCTGATTTTTAAAAATCAAGCGTAGTAATAGCCAGGTGATAATCAAAATTGCATGTGAGCCCTCTTTTTCCACAAGAGAAAAAATATATGCATCCCCCTTTAATCAGAGAAAACTTTGAAACCTTTTGATGAGACAGCTTTGCCTGCCTGTATGTCAAACAAATAAATCTGTGTACGTGGCCCAATTGACTGAGAGAGTTTTGTATGTAAATGATTATTTTTTCCTGTTTGAAAAAAAAATCAAGAAAACGGATTCTGTGTGTTTATAATACAATTGTTGTAGAGTTGCTGCCAAAGCTGAAAACTACATTTTTGTGGCATCCGGAAATTGAAATCTATTAAATGTTGAGCTTGAAGAAGGGGTTATTTTATTACAAAAAAATTAAATGTTAACAAAAGTGGAAATTGTCCCATAAACATTTGAATTTCATTGAAAAACTATCTGGATCTTTTAAAAAAGTGCAGCTGGAATATTTTCAGCCACTTTTAACATGAGCCTTGTTTCTCCCTTGTGCTGCTCAAATTCCTCCAGTGTCCTCTGGTAAGTGAGAAAATATTTCATGACAGATGAAGTCGTGACTCCTCACTTTATTCTCCACTCTGCAGCAGCATTGTTAACTCATGCATGGGAGTTGATATGCTAAAGCTAATGAATAAGGGGAACGCACATCATTGCATAGAGTTGCCTATTTAAAACCGGGAAGTATAAATAAAGCTGATGTGGAACAGTTCATATGTAGAGCCCAGTTGACAGAGAAATATCTGTACATAATTCCTGTGAAGAGAGAAAAATAACGTGATTCCTTTTCCTCTGGCTACTCCATTCCCTGCTCTATTTTTATTTTCTTTTTGCATTCTGTCTGAGAGCTTTCCGTGGATGGTTTGCCTTGACTTGCACGGCATCTTGTTGTGGAACTGATGAGGGAAGAGAGTGATTTGTGATTACAGTGAAAGCTTTGTCATGCAGCATGCATGCGGAATGAGGGTTACCAATCAAATCTTCACTTGGCGCACAGTCAACCTGTGGAACTCCTTGCCAGAGGATGTTGTGAAGACTAGGACTTTAACAAGATTTGAAAAGAAGCTAGATATATTCATGGAGGTTGGGTCCATCAATGGCTATTAGCGAGGATGGGTAGGAATGGTGTCCCTAGCCTCTGTTCATCTGGAAATGGATGACAGGAGAAGGATTGCATGATGATTACCTGTTATGTTTAATCCTCTGGGGCACCTGGTGCTGGCCACTGTCAGAGGACAGGATACTGGGCTAGATGGACCTTTGCTCTGACCCAGTGTGGCCGTTCTTATGAACGTGCCGGATAACAAAGCTTATTGCTCTGCCTCCACCCCCTACTGGCAAATCCGACTCCCAGCAGCTCGAAGCAGGCTGAAAGGGAAGGAGGCATCTGCTGATGATGTCAACTAGCAGTGCCAGCTGTCAGAAGCCCCGCATCGGCCAGCTGGACAGGGGGGAGTCAGGCGTGTGCCAGTATTGTGGCTGGGGGCAATGTCAGTTGACCAAGTTTTGGGGTTAACAGAGGGCTGGATAACACAGTTTTCACTGTCCTTTGTTGGATTCTCACTTAATGTCCACCTCCTAGTTTGTTCACCAAGAGATGTATTAAGATCTTGGGTCTCTGGAAAGTGATCCAGCCAGGGGATGCTCTACGCTTGTGCCTGCCTCCCTGCAAATGCGAGCTAGTTCCTTTGAATTCTTCCAGCGACGGTCAGTTGCAAAATCCAAGCTGTCATCAAGGCAGTGGCAAAAATGTTCACGTCAGCCAGCTGTGATGTAGCCCAAGCGCAGGGTGTGTCAGACAAAGTAGGCAATGCGTAAGTGCAGGGTTGTTCGTTTCTTCTTTTATGGCCTCACTGAAAAAGGCAGAACTGTGGTTGCTGTAGAGCAGTGGTCACCAACCACTCGATCGGGAGCTACTGGTCGATCTTGGAGCCTCTGACGGGATCCTGACTGGTTTGGCCAAGAGGTTATCAATCCCAGCGCTTCAGCTGTCCCCCCAGACTGCTGCACATCTCCTGCCCTTTGCCTTGGAGCTGTCTCCTAATGAGTCTCCTACTTGCTGTGCAGGGCAGGGGAAGGAGCGGAGGGGCGCTGATATCAGGGTGCCCCCTCTTCCGCCCTGTATCCTATCTCCACAGAGCAGAGGAGGGGGCACAGCAGGACTTGGGATGGAGTTTGCTGGCTGTTTTGGGGAGTGGTGCAAGGCCAGGGCAGAGGTGAGCCTGCCTTAGTCTCACTGCATCACCACCCAGGAGCTACCTGAGGTAAGCAGTGCCCAGCTGGAGCCCACATCCTGAAACCCTACCACAGTCATGAACCCCCTCCTGCACCTCAAACCCCTACCCTAGCCCTGAGCACCCCTGCATCCAAACACCCTCCCAGAGCCTGCACCTAGAACCTCCTCCAGACCCCAACTGCTTGCCTCAAGTTCAGCTCAGAGCCCCCCTCACACTCCAAATCCCTGAATTCAAGACCAGAGTCTGCACCCAACCTTCTGCCCCTCCCTGGTGAAAATGAGAATGGAGTGAGCAGGGGCGGGGCCTCGGAGAAGGGGCACAAAAGAGGCGGGGCCAGGGTATTTGGGTTTGAGGTAGATCCTTAATTGCACTTAAATTCAAAAAGTGACCTCGTGCTTAAAAAGGTTGGAGACCTCTGCTGTAGAGGAAGCTTTGAAGAAAACCCAGGGATGTGAAGTCACATGTGCCATCCAGTTTTCAGCCCTGCCTTAACCAGGACTCTATTTCTGGGGCTGTTAATACTTACAGGTACCATGTCATAAGCAAGCCAAACCCTGCTTAGCTTACACAGGTTGGACCTCTCTAGTCCAGAACCCTTGGGACCTGACTAGTACTGAACCAGAGAATTTGACAGACCACAGAAGTCAGTATTGTCTAGCAGCATTACCAACTCTCCCACTGCTTATTGGGCTCTTAGAAGACATTTAGGGGTAAATTAGGGTACGTCTACTGCCACACTATTTCGAAATAACGAGCACTATTCCGAAATAACTTAATCCACATCTGCACAGCAGGCAGTTATTTCGAAATAGTGTCAAAATACTGGAGGACTTCTTACTCCGACTCCTGTAACCCTCATCGTACGAGGAGTAAAGTAAGTTGGAGGAAGTGAGCTCTGTTTTGAAATAAGTACTGGGTAGATGCTCCCTGTTTCAGAATAAGCTATTTTGAAATAAGCTACACCATTGACATAGCTCAGTTTGCATAGCTTATTTCAAGTTAAGCCCTACAGCGTCGATGCACCCTTAGAACTAAATCACAGCACAGAACGCTGAGAGCTAAGACTGGTGGCTATAAACAAACGTTATAGGACTGCAGGAAATTTGGTGACCCCCATGATAAGTGGACATCTGAATAACTATCATGGTGGACCATGGATGTTGCCGGACCAGGGTGTGCCCGACTGGAGAGGTTCAATCTGTATGAATCACCACCTGTAGTCACATATGGTACAATATGGTAGCACCATTAGCTTTCAAAATGCTGGGTCAGTAGTTGACGGGAAATATTAACGGCTTTGAAGATAGTTCCCCCCATAAATGTTTATTCACTGAAATGCTTTCAGTGTCTTATTGTTAACTTGTCATGATTCCTAAAGAGAGGAGTGCATGTTGGTTTGGAAAGGATTTCAGTCAGTCCCAAATTGAATAGACCTTATTTCCCCATGGCCAAGGTTTCGGTGTGAAGTAGGATGGCGTGAAAACAAATGTTTTTCAGTAATGTGAGAAGGGCTCATTGTGAATCAACAGCTAAACACTTGATGCCAGTAATAGCAGACCATAGATATCTGCCACTTGCAACCTGTGGGAGGCTGTGTTATGAAGATAAATGGGAATGGATTCTTCATTAACTTAATTTTGCCTCCGATAAGGATTAGAATCGGAAAACCTGTCAGAAAAAATGAGTATTTATGGGTGGATTTATTCCACTCTGGAAAGCAGCAGAAAGAATGCCAAATACCAGAGATCAGAGGAGTAACCGTGTTAGTCTGAATCCGCAAAAGCAGCGAGGAGTCCTGTGGCACCTATAGACTAACTGAAGTGTTGGAGCATAAGCTTTCGTGGGCAAAGACCCACTTCGTCAGATGCATCAGAGAAAGTTTCTTGCTTTGAAGGAAAGGCATCCCATTAATTAAATTTAGTCACTGCGATTTTAAAAGGCTAATTATTGCCCGATGCATATTCTTTCATCATATGCAGCAGTGTTTACTCAGCATACTTGAGAGAAGGGTTGTTTTACTGGATTTTTTTTTTTTTTAGTAATCAATAATTATAGATATTAACATATATGGAGCTTGCTGAGCTACAGAATGTGGTGGTGGGAATCTACAAATCTTGAGCATTTTGTATGTGAGCACTTCAAAATGGCAAAGCATGGGTCAAAACAGTCTGCTCTCCCAGCTGCTGTAAACAGCACCTACCTCGCACCTCCAGTGTAGCAGTGTTGGTAGTGCCGCCATTCTCTGGCTAGGAGATGTGTCTCAGGGGCTTGTGGAATATATTAGTGCAGCTATCGGGATGCTCTAAAAAATTACACAAAGGTGAGGGCCATTCTAAAACCAGCAACACGACCAGGGAGCTGAAGCCAGTTCATTTTTGACTGTGTCTGGCAGGAGCAGCTGAGAACTTTAGTCTCTTCTTTCTTAAATGGCAGATGAATTTTAATGTTGATAAATGCAAAGTAATGCACATTGGAAAACATAATCCCAACTACAGGCAATCCCCGGGTTACGTACAAGATAGGGACTGTAGGTTTGTTCTTAAGTTGAATTTGTATGTAAGTCGGAACTGGTACATATTGTAGGGGAAACTCTAGCCAAACATTTCTCCAGAGCTCAATTTTATTCTCCCACACCTCACTTCCCTCAGTCATGCAGACCAGGGAGACGCGGAGCAGCTTTTCTCGCTGCGGAGGACGCGAGCGGCAGGACCGCGGCGGGTCTCGGCGGTCTGCTGGTGGGGGCGGCGCAGCGAGTGTGGGGTTGCCTCACCCCGTTTGTAAGTAGGGATCCGATGTAAGTCGGATCCATGTAACCCGGGGACTGCCTGTATACATATAATATGATGGAAACTAAATTAACTGGTGCCACTTGAGAGAGGTCTTGGAGTCATTGTGAATAGTTCTTGGAAAACATTCCTTCCATGTGCAGCAGTAGTCAAGAAAGTAAACAGAACGCTGGGAATCATTAAGAAAGTGATAAAGACTAAAAAAGAAAATATCTTAATGCCTCTGTCCATCGTATGCCCACATCTTGAATACCGTATGCAGATTTGGTTGCCCTGTCTCAAAAAAGATATCTTGGCATTGGAAAAAGTTCAGAAAAGGGACACTAAATCATTAGGGGTTAATCAGAATACCTCCCATATGAGGTGAAATTAACAAGACTTTGACTTTACAGCTTGGAAAAAAGATGGCTAAGGGGAAATATGACAGAGGGCTATAAAATCATGGCTGTAGTAGAAAAAGTGAATAAAGAGTTTTTTGCTACTTCCCATAACAAGAACTAGGGTTCCCCAAATGAAATTAATAGGTAGCAGGCTTTAAAACAAACAAAAGGAAGTGTTTCTTCATACAACACACAGTCAACCTGTGGAACTCCTTGCCAAAGGATACTGTGAAGTCCAAGACTATAACAGGGTTCAAAAAAGAGCTAGATAAATTCATGGAGGAGAGGTCCATCAGTGGTTATTAGCCAGGATAGGCAGGGTTGGTGTCCCTAACCTCTGTTTGTCAGAACCTCGGAATGGGTGACAAGGGAGGAATCACTTGATGATTTCCTGATCTGTTAATTCCCTCTGGGGCACCTGGTATTGGTCACTGTCGGCAGACAGGACACTGGACTAGATGGACCTTTGCCAGTATGGCCCTTTTTAAAAACAAACAAACTGAGCAGAAGAACCTGCCTGAGTCATAGCCTCCACAGCCTTCAGCTTCGTCATTAGGATTCAGCAACGTACACGCACAGGCAATGGATTTCTTGTTTTGTTTTCTAACCCTTTAACAAGTACAGCCTATCCTCTCAAATGACCTTGTGTTGGCTTGGCACCACAACCAGAATCTTGAACAGCTGTGTGGGCATGCCGCAGATGACATTAAAAGGGACAGCCCTCTATGGCAGTATGCCACCTGGGGCCCGGTCTTCCAAGGATCTCTGTATTCTAGGATGGTTTTGAGCCTCCTCATCTGTCTTGAAATCAATGGGGTTGGAAGAGGCTCAACACCTCGCAGGAAATTGTCAGCAGGGTTGGGCTGTAAGAGAAATTACATGAATAGGAAGGCAGTCCTACATTATTCACTGAAGGCAGGGAAGGGGAAAGTGGGCAGAGGAAGCATAGATTAGAAATGCAGGTGTAACCCACACACCTTCTGTGTGTACTGCACTCTGTGTCTAGTGGCACTGGGACCGTTTACAGAGAGAATAATGAGTCTGCTCTACGGCCTTAGCGGAGCGCCATCTGGCTCTTAGCTCATGTGACAGACTCCTGTATTGAGGTCCCACGTTTGGTTCCACCTGACAGCCCTACGTAGGATTCTGCTCTAGCTTTCGTTTTGATTTGGGTTGTGAAAGTCACTGGGCAGATGGTAGCGCTGAGAGGTGGAATGGCAAGCCTGGAAATACTTGGTAGCAAGAGAAAAGGCTTCAGGATTTTTTTAAAAACCACATAATTAAAACCACATCTCTCTCAAAAAAAACATTAAAACATTTTCTTGCAGTGTCTGTAACTCAATATCCACACTAAGCACCAGAAAGTGAAACTGACTAGAAACACGCTGTACTTTGTTTCACCATCCAAAATGAATTGCTAGAATTCAACAAACAGCATGAAGGGCCATATGTAAAATGAAGTATTTAGAAATACTTTCTGATTTAATACTTTCCAATGTTAATAAAGGTTGTTAGTAAAGTAACATCCCTGGGTCAGATTTTCAGCTAGCAAAAAGAGTAGCGCAGAGACGCTGGCGCTTAAGTAGAATAATCTAGCGGCTCAGCTGGCTTAAATCAGCACCAGTCAATTGACTTGAGCAGAGCAACTTGGATTTACACCAATGCGACGACTAGACCCTTTTAAAAGAATATTGGAATCTTAATCGGCTGCAGAGTATAGGAATAAATAGACATGCATTCACCACGGCAGATCCTGATTCCTGTGCAGTGACAAAATAAATGTGTAGGCACAAAAATGACAAGTAAGTGCATTTTAAAGGAAAAGAGTTGAAAATTGTTTCCCTTTGTTACTGAACTGTGGTTAGCTGAGGCTATGTCTACACTGCACTGCTCTTCTGGAAAAAACTACGCAAATTGTAAGCTCCAATTTGTGCAGCTTTTTCCCCACTTCTTTTTTCAGAAGAGGCTTTTCCAACATTTGGCTCATCTACATTGGGCCAAATGTCAGAAAAAAAAACCTTTTTCAGAACCTCCCTTCTTCCTCATAAAATGAAGTTTACAGGGATGCCGAAAAAACAAGTCGGTTCTTCCGAAAAAAATTCCAGAAGAGCAGACGCGTTCCCTGGACGCAGCAGAGTTTTTCCTGGATACCTCTGATATCCCAGAAAAACTCTGCAGCATAGACTCCCTGGAATCTGGCTTTCTTCTGCCACTGTGCCAAGGCAGAGAGAGAGAGAGAGCACTCCAGGTTGGCTTTAGACTAATTTTAAAGCCCAATGTGGACCCAAGCCTGAATTGAAAGGGGAAAATCATTTTCAGACCCACCCAAACCTATGTGTTCACTGGATCATGTATGCTGCAGAGTGACAGGCAGCCATGTGCCCTGTCCCAACTAGCTGCCACTACCTCGCCATTCTGTGTGCACCGTGGAGTGAGAAGTGCTGTGACTTGTCAGCAAGCTCTCTGCAAAGTACTCGGCACAGTGAGGTGGGGTGGGGGTGGCTGGTAATTGAGTCCTGACCCAGTCTGAGAGGGGGAGGTCATTTTTAGAGCCCACCGCAACACCTGTAGACGGAGCTCGCCAAATTAAGTTCGGGTGGCAGGCTCTAAGAATAGCACCTCACTCAGAGCCATGTTGAATCTTCAGAATGGCCACCGCACAAAAACGCACCTGAGGGGCAAAGGGAAAATGTAGACCAAAGATTTCTGGATAATTTCTGTGTGAAATGTCCATCTGGAGCAGATTAGAATTCTGGCTGCGACTGTCAGAAGTTTGGGGATTGATTCACATGTAAGCAACTAACGGAAGCTGGGTCTAAATCCCCTAGTCTGATGTGGAAACCCCAGCCTGGCTTCTCACATCTGAGAGTTCCGCACGCAGTGAACTGCATGGAACTTGGTTATCTCCTCTCCAAGGTACAAGACTGAGTTCATAGTCCCATAGACTCATAGGCTGTGTCTAGACTGGCAAGTTTTTCCGGAAAATCAGCTGCTTTTCCGGAAAAACTTGCCAGCTGTCTACACTGGCCGCTTGAATTTCCGGAAAAGCACTGGCGATCTAATGTAAAATCATCGGTGCTTTTCTGGAAATACTATGCTGCTCCCGTTCAGGCAAAAGTCTTTTTCCGAAAGACTTTTGTGCAAAAGGGCCAGTGTAGACTGCACAGTACTGTTTTCCGCAAAAAAGCCCCGATCGTGAAAATGGCGATCAGGGTTTTTTTGTGGAAAACCGCGTCTAGATTGGCCACGGACGCTTTCCCACAAAAAATGCTTTTGCGGAAAAGCATCCTGCCAATCTAGACGTGCTTTTCTGAAAATGCTTTTAATGGAAAACTTTTCCGTTAAAAGCATTTCCGGAAAATCATGCCAGTGTAGACGTAACCACTGAGGGCCAGGCCGCTTGCTGAATTAGTGATCTCTGAGACAGAGGCAGGCATTGCTGGGCAGCTCCAAAGATACATGTGTGGGGGCAGGCTTTGCCTCCTTTCTCCTGGTGGCATCTGGAAGCAGAAGCAGAGAGTGTGGGGGAGGGAGAATTTCTCTGTGCTTTGGTGAAGCTGTATTAAGGGCTTCTCCCAGATACACTAGCTGCATCTGCCCTGCCCAGCCACAATCAGTATCTGCTTCAGCTCCATTCCCCATGTCCTCTCCAGTGTGGTCTGGGAAATCCAAAATGGGATCACTCAGTCAAAACCCATTGCCAGTTAGTTTGAGAGCAGCCATAACCAATAGGCAAACGCCTCCCTCTCCCCTCCCATTCCCCCATAAGATGCTCTGCCTTGTCTAGGCTCCTGTCTTGGTGGCCTGCTGCATGGTCAGGACACATGGATTTATTTTATTATTCAGCTTGCAGAACAGAAGTCTTCATACTGGTTTATCCTGTTCCCATTCAAGGCATGCATTACTCTTCCCCTTGCCAGCTTAGTAAAGTCAACAAGTTTCCCCACAATTCCCACATGGCTGTGTCTGACACTGGGGCTTTTCAGCTGTATGAGCTGCAGTTTCTCATAATGTAACTCCTCGGAATTCTCAGTTTCGCAGGAAGTCGGACGGCCGTGTTACTGCGGATCCTCTTACTCATTAGTTCTTGACAAAGACCGAAACATCCCTGGGATGTATCATAATGATCTGCCTCCAGAGCTAATGAAAAAAGTCCTGGGGCCTCTTAGTCCTTGTTTTTTCTTCAGGCTACCTCTACACTACAGGCTTTTTGCGGAAGAGATCTTCCACAAAAAATTCTTGCGCAAGAGCGTGTCCACATTGCAAAAGCGCATCGAAAAAGTGATGCACTTCTGCACAAGACAGCATCCAGGCAGCCTGGACGCTCTCTTGAAAGGAAACTCTGATTGTTACTTACAGAATGGCCACTACGCTTTTTTCTATTGCCTATTTTTGTGCAAAAAACACCTCTTCCCTGTCCACACGCATCTTTTTGTGCAAGAGCTTTTGCACAAAAAGGAGTTATTCTTCATAGGAGGAGGAAAACCTACACTGGAAAACCCCCTCTGTTCTTTCACTTTACTTGTGCAAAAACGTGCTTATGGTGTATACGCTCCACGAGTTTTTGTGCAAAAACTCTGTAGTGTAGACCTAGCCTCAGTTATTGGCACACATTGAATCTTAACACAATCCATGCGGAGCGGGGAGCATGAATATAAATGAGTGCATAATGTGGACAGCGCTGCCTGGGGGTGAAGTGTAGTGGAACTCGTGTGGATAATGCTCGTCCATGGGACTAGAAGGTTCAAGGTTTTGTCCTCCTTCCCCCAGGTCACAAAAGTTGAGAATTATGAAGCTTTATGTCTGGAAGTGGATCTGGGAGCCCACACCAGCAGCCATACTCACAGTGAGGATCGTACCAAATGACGACAATTTTTGTTATGACAGGTATTAAGATGGCAAACAAAACAAAGCACACAGCACTGATCACACAGATTGAGTCAATCACCTCTGAGGGTAACATTAACAAAATCTGGCTGTATACATTGCACTTACCTAAGTATACAGATAGAGTTACTTAATTTAATACCATACTCTCATTCCCTTCTCCCAGAAGACTGAGCGTGAAAGGACCAGCCTTCCTCCGCTTGTGGCATTTTGGTGCAAGGTGAAGTATGGAAAATGTATAAACAGAGCAACTTAGAAGCAAAGTAAAGTAGAGTAAAGTAAAAGCTTGAACATGAAAAGAGAAGATACTTAATTAGGAAGAAGAGAGAGCTTGTTCCAAGCCCCAAAATTCCTTATTCCCATCACTTTTATCAATCTCTTTGCATCGTTACCACCCAACCCCTAATAACCATAAGCAGATTTCCACACCCTGAGATTGTGTGGTTACACATATTTGATTGGCGGGAGATATTGGGACATCTTTTGAATATGTATGAATAAGATCATCGGATGTCCCCGTGGACTTGTTCCCAGATGTGGGAAAAAGCAAGAACCCACGGTTAGGTGCAAGAAGGCCTGTTTCCTTACTCAAAATGCCAGTTGCTGGCTCTTTGTGGACTGGCCCAGCTGAAGATTTCGCCACAAAATCTTTCACAATTTCTAAAGAGATATTAAGGATATTCAGTTTAATTCCAAAAAAAGAAATATTAACCTTACTTATCACACTCCACTACTTTGAAAGCCGACTCATACAGGATAAGCCCTGCAGGCCTTGCATTACTGGCATCTCTAAAAATATAGTAAAAGGGACAGGGTAGGAAAAGATATCACTTGGCAGGCTACAGCAGTAATCTAAACATGTGACAGATACTTTCTCTGGGGTTGTAAAGCCATTTGGAGAGGGGATACAGGAAAAAGAGCTCATCTTGCTTTTAACTCTTGCAGAGGAAAGGGCTAAGGTGATCCAAGTTCATACAAGTAGGAGTAATGAGATAAAATTATCTCAGGATAATTTAGTCTGAACAAGGTAAATTTCCCCATGAGAAACTTGTTAGTCCGATGTTTCCCACAGTTTGGCATAGAGTTAGACGTGCTCTCTGGAGACTGTCTCTCTCTTGGATGAGGATGGCTCCCCTACAAATCATGCTTCCCTTTGTTGTCATACAGCATCTCCTCAGCAAGACAAATCATGGGGGAATTGCTTGTGTGTGGCGGCGTAGGGAGGAATTGCCGTGAAAAAGCAATCTCCGGCCCCGGACCTACTCCCAAACCAATTTCAAGTCACACTCCCATCTGTTCTGGAGACATCATTCCTTGCTCCTCTGGTCTCTCTGGACCATTCCAGCTCAGACCAACTCTTCGTCATCATAAAATGGCAAATGACTGTCAGTAGAGCATCAGTAGCAGTGGGTGGGGTTGTCTTCTCCAATCATCAGCTGCTGCCAGGGGTGAGCATCTTTTGGGGACACAAGGGTTCTACATGGATAGCTCTGGTTTCCCACCAATCCCTGGGCACCTGCCAAGCTTGTAGGTGGGTCTCTGCAGGTAACCCCCTTTCTTGACGCATTCTCCCAGTGAGATGAACACACAGATACTCAATTTGTTAGTCTTCCTCCTAAATGAGTTACAGCCCTACCCTGGTCATGCTTGATCCACAACAAGGGGCTCAAACTCCTGGTCTGCAGGCCAGCTATGGGCAGGAGCACGTTCACAATCCAACCCGGGAGACGCGGTGGCCTTGGTAGAAAGGCATGTCTTCCCCACACTATCCCTCCCGCCCAGGAATCCCTGAGGCTGGGGTGCCATGGTGGGGGCGAGGTGATGGCAGGAAGTGGCAGGAATTGGGGGACAGGTTTGGACATGTCCTCTGGGCCACCAGGTCTCCCAGGCAGGATTGTCAATATGCCCAAGCCCATAGATGGCCCCTGGGCTGGGAGTTCAAGACCCCTGATCTACTATTTAAATATTCAGTAAGGGGGAAGAGTGGACATAGGTTTGACTTTAGCAAAGCTTCTGATACGGTGGATAGAAGCTGACTAGATTGTTGGGCCCAAGGGATAGTGATCAACAGCTCGATGTCAGGTCAGTTTCAAGCAGAGCGCCCCAAGGATCGGTTCTATGGCCAGTTTTGTTCCACATCTTTATTAATGACCTGGACGAGGGGATGGATTGCACCCTCAGCAAGTTTGCAGATGATACTAAGCCGGGGGAGAAGTAGATATGCTGGAGAGCAGGGATAGGGTCCAGAGTGACCTAGACAAATTGGAGGATTGGACGAAAAGAAATCTGATGAGGTTCAACAAGGACAAGTGCAGACTCCTGCATTTGGGACAGAAGAATCCCAAGACTTGTTACAGGCTGGGGACCGAATGTCTAAGCAGTAGTTCGGCAGAAAAGGACCTGGGGACTACAGTAGATGAGAAGCTGGATAGGAGTCAACAGTGTGCCCTTGTAGCCAAGGCTAATGGCATATTAGGGTGCATTAGGAGAAGCATTTCCAGCAGATCTAGAGAAGTTATTATTCCCCTCATTCAGCATTGGTGAGGCCACATCTGAAGTATTATGTCCAGTTATGGGCACCCCACTATAGAAAGAACGTAGACGCATTGGAGAGGGTCCAGTGGAGGGCAACCAAAATGGTTAGGAGGTTGGAGCACATGACCTACAAGGAGAGGCTGAGGGATTTGGGTCTATTTAGTCTACAGAAGAGAAGAGTGAGGGGGGATTTGATAGCAGCCTTCAACTTCCAGAAGGGAGGTTCCAAAGAGGATGGAGAGAGGCTGTTCACAGTGTGACAGATGGCAGAACAAGGAGCAATGGTCTCAAGTTGCAGTGGGGGAGATCTAAGTTGGATATTAGGAAAAACGATTTCCCTAGAAGGATGGTGAAGCACTGGGATGGGTTCCCTAGGGAGGGGGTGGAATCTCCATCCCTAGAGGTTTTTAAGTCCCAGCTTGACAAAGCCCTGGCTGGGATGATTTAGTTGGGGTTGGTCCTGCTTTGGGCAGGGGACTGAACTCAATGACTCCTGAGGTCTCTTCCAGCCCTAGGATTCTATGCTTCTACTGGTGGCATAGGCACCATGATATTAAATCAAAATATTTTAAAGGCACTCTGGCCTGTCATTTCTATTGTTCTGAATCTATTTAATATGATGTTATGGGTATCTTTCCCCCCACTGGTAGGAAATGCCAACAATTCTTGAAACATCTGCCAGCATCTTTCATTGGCTTGTAAAATTGCTAAGTTATATTGTGTCTGACATATCCTCCTTTGGGAACAGTCAGTAAAAGAATGGGAAAAGCTTCTGCCATGTGGGTTTTGAGTCCTACTAGTGGGGGAAAAGAAACCCATAACAACAGCATCTCAATATTCCACAGCAGTGTTTCCCAATTTTATTTGGCCGCGGAACCCTTTTAAACACAAAAGAATGTTGCGGAACCCCTAATAACAGTCTTAAATATGGAGCTGAAGAAGTAGACCACAAATAAGTAAGGATAATAATAAACTAATGCTAAACAAGGTCACGAGAGCAACATTTAGTTTAATTGCACATATTTAAAAATACAAGTCACATTTAATGTGTATAAAAAATAAAGCTCATACAAGCAACTGGTTTGACAGCTGAAGCTTCGACTTTCTGACGCGGCGCTAGTATATTCGTATTCACCCACATGATCCACACTCCCTGAAAGTAAGTACGGGGATTTACGGTGGTATATACCAAGTGATCGCACCATTGAATGACTGCAAGCGCAATGCTGAATAGTGACAGAATCATAGAACACTAGGACTGGAAGGGACCTCAAGAGATAGAGTCCAGTCCCCTGCCCTCATGGCAAGACCAAATACTGTCTAATCTAGACCATCCCTGATAGACATTTATCTAACCTTCTCTTAAATATCTCCAGAGATGGGGATTCCACAACCTCCCTGGGCAATTTATTCCAGTGTTTGACCACCCTGACAGTTAGGAACTTTTTCCTAATGTCCAGCCTAAACCTCCCTTGCTGCAGTTTAAGCCCATTGCTTCTTGGTCTATCCTCAGAGGCCAAGATGAACAAGCTTTCTCCCTCCTCCTTATGACACCCTCTTAGATACCTGAAAACTGTTATCATGTCCCCCCTCAATCTTCTCTTTTCTAAACTAAACAAACCCAATTCTTTCAGCCTTCCTTCATAGGTTATGTTCTCTAGACCTTTAAACATTCTTGTTGCTCTTCACTGGACCCTCTCCAATTTCTCCACATCTTTCTTGAAATGCAGTGCCCAGAACTGGACGCAGTACTCCAAATGAGGCCTAACTAGCGCATAGTAGAGTGTCTTGCTCACCACACACCTGTTAATGAATCCCAGAATCATGTTTGCTTTTTCTTGCAACAGCCTCACACTGTTGACTCATATTCAGCTTGTGGTCCACTATAATCCCTAGATCCCTTTCTGCCATACTCCTTTCTAGACAGTCTCTTCCCATTCTGTATGTGTGAAATTGATTGTTCCTTCCTAAGTGGAGCACTTTGCATTTGTCTTTATTAAACTTCATCCTGTTTACCTCAGACCATTTCTCCAATTTGTCCAGATCATTTTGAATCATCGTCCCCACTCTGTGGCTAAGCTGGCATTACATAGGGACACGTATCGTGGCAAACACAGATGAAAATTGTTTTTAAAAAAATCATAAAGGCTTAAATATTTTTTAAATCATAAAATGTTATTGTCATGGAAATTTCTCACGGAACCCTTATGTTCGCCACAGTAATGGGCATAGTGTAGAATAGAATGATACCACTACAAATCATTCTACAGTGGGCAAAGCATATCTTCCGTATAGACTTTCCTCGTGAGTTGTTTGGAAATAGTTTTCAGCTTTTACTCTGCTTTCTATAGTATATGGTGGAATGTGACACCTTGTATCTACAAAATCCACGGTGACTGTGGAGTTAAGACTGGAGAGTCTCTTGTGCTCCTCATGCCTTTCTGGAACAGGACAAAAACTCAAATGTTGGAAAAACCAGGAAATAACCTTCACACACACCTAGTAGGTGTTACAGTAATGAACGCAGCATACATTCATAGAAACCCAGGGACTGCAAAGCTAAGGTGGCACTCCCCACGCAGCAGAACAAGCGTACCAAACTGGAGGAGACACGAATCATCATCTGAAGATCTCTCTGTTCCTTTGTTGTCATTCTCCTTATAGCCCTCCTTTGTGAAATTGCTGTTATATAAGACCTGAATCAGCACCATCATAAGACTCCATTGCTAGCAACTACAGAAGACATAAGGAGGACGCAAAAATAGCATGTCAACTTTGTGCACAGCTGTCTTTGCACTTTTTCCTAAGGGGTCCCTTTATTACCATCTGTACGTACTTGCATGGGGAACAAATATTTGATAATGAGATTGTCACTCTAGCTGGGGAAGGTCTGGCACGGTCCAATGGCTGGAAGCTGAAGCTAGATGAATTTATACCTTCTTTCCAGTCTGAATATTTAATGGTGAATCTTTCCTGTCTGAATTTTTAATTAACTGTTGGGACAGTTTACTAAGGGTCATGATGGATTCTCTATCAGGGCCAATTTTTAAATTAAGGTTGGATGTGTTTCTAAAAGATCAGGTCTAGAAATTATTGTGGGGATGTTCTGAGACCTGCTGTTCAGAAGGTCCAACTAGATCATCAGTGTATTTTTCTAGCTTGGCATATACATATATATATCATGCAGTAATCAATTGATTAACCAAGGAGCTTAAGTATGTGCCTTATTTTAAGCATGTGAGCAGTCCCATCAAACTTAATGGCACGGCCCATGTGCTTAAAATTAGGCTCGTGCTTAAGTACCTCATTGAATCAGGGGCAAAGACAGGTTATCCTTAAAGGAAATTGAGCCACCTTGCCCTGTTACATTTGAGATGGGATGTGGGCACGGTGTGTTTCTGCCATTGTTTCAAGTCCCAAACATGTCCTGCAGTAAAAGCAAACTGTTATGCACTGGGATCTGAGATGTATTTTGCAGATGAAGAAGTTTAAGAAAATTCAGTGACTCCTAAGGGAAAAGTCCCCTGGGCTGTCCTTTTGTAAATGGTTCCCACACACAACAATGGCTAAGGAATCCGGCACTGATTTCCTTGCAGATAGTGTGGTGAAGTCTTCTTGGGATGAGTTAACCGCTGTTGAAAAGGACTCTGGGGAAAAGATTAAAAATGTTCCCTTGAGCTGGTTCAAAGGGCCATTGGCAGCCCTGACAGCTGGAATGTGCGGGAACTTCGGGTCACCACGAGGCATCCAATCCTCCTGCTCTTTGGGCTGCCGCATGCAGTGGCAGCAGCTGAGCCGAGAGACAGCAGCTGCACTATTTACAGCGACACCTTCTCCGGGCGCTTTGGGCCAGCAGCATCGAAATGGGGCTTGGGAGAGACGTTTGCTGTCTTGTAAATGTGCAGTCGTGTTCGGTGACGGGGCGGAGGAGTGCAGAACACCAAATATGCCCTGAAAAGGGTCTGGAATGAGAGTCCCAGAGTCATCCTGCACTTGCCAGAATAAAGGGTAAATTTAATAGCAATCAAAGCTCAAGAAAAACCTCCCAACAGGCCTTCCTTTGTAGGCCCCGCCCTCCCTTAAAGTGACATGCACCATGCTACACAACACCTCTCCTCCCGCCCCCGCCATCGATATCTAGCCATAGCTAACACAAACAGCCTGTACCCCATACCACCATGGACACTTCCTCTCCCTAGAAGCCCCCTCATCCCCAAATGCCAGTGAAGCAGACTGGGAGGAAGACAAGAGCCAGGCCCTGAGGGGATGTGCCAGCGAAAGATCTAATAGGGCCCGGCCCATGCACGGGCGTATGAACGAGACAGAAGGACACAGATACACACACCCCTTCCTCACCAGGGCAGGCAGGGTCCTAGGAGAGGGTTCTGCAGGGAGAGCTCCTCAGGGAGAGCTAAAAAGAGAAGGGCCATCCCTTCCACAAAATGGCTAGAAAATATAGAACAGTCCCCACCATGGACATACAATATCACAGAGATGGGTGAAAACCAAGGTGAACGGTCAGTGCAGACCGTCATAAATGGAAATGATATCTGAGCTTCTTTCTGCTTGTCACTCCAACTATCCCAGTTGTGAAGATACACCCATTTGAATACCTCATTGTTCATACATCTACATAGCCATACATAGTTAAATCCTGGACCCTGGTCTCTACTTAGCGTTCCAGGTAACCCTAATCCATCTCCTGGTAATTGCCATAGGGTATGTCTACACTACCACCCAAGTTCAAACTCCTCATGGAACGAGGTGTACCGGTAGTTCGGAATAGGAAGCCTAGGAACTACCTAGTTCGTGCCGCGTGTAGCCACGGGCACGGAGTCCGAACTAGCGGACATTTAAAAATGGCGGCGCCCTGCAATATGGAAATGAAAGCCCGGGAAATTCAAATCCCGGGCTTCATTTGCAACTGCGGTTGCCTACATTAACCACCCTAGTTCGAACTAGATAGATATTTGCACCCAAATATTTGTCAATATTTTGCAGTACCTCAGTATGGTTAATATCCATGGTACATGTTAATTAAAACAAAAAATAAAATAAAATAAAATAAAATACATATATCCATGAGGCTTGTTCTTTTGTGGCTAGATAGTTTATGACAAAATAGCCATGTAATGCTAGGTCACTTAGGGTACGCCTACACTGCAATGCTATTTCGGGATACCTGACATCCCTGTAAACCTCATTCAGTGAGGAGTAAGGGATGTTTCGGAACAGCGCTTTATTTTGAAATTCGGTGCTGTGTAGAAAGCACCAAATAACAAAATAAGCTATTTCGAAATAGCGTCGAAATAAGATACGCAACTTGCATAGCTCAAATTGCGTATCTTATTTCAAGTTATGGTGCAATGTAGACACACCCTACAATGTGCAACTCTCATGCTAACATATGTTGATAACCCGATGCTAACTTCTCTAGACTTTAGTGCATTGTCAAATGTACTCTAAAATTAATATTCATGCTATACATTTTCCTACTTAAATTTCAGTGATATTTGCTTCATTCATAACTATCAACAAGTAACTTTGTACACATTTTCTGTTTTAACCCTGCAATTATACCTTCTTCTAGATCAGGTCCTGACTCACAGGTTCACAGACACTTGTCCCATGCCTGGCTGCATTGCTCAGACCTGGGAGATTGCTTTTCACCTTCCATTTACCTAAAACTACATACATATCTTCCAAGTGCATGAGGAGAGGGGGAATCAACAAACTAGAGAGGAAGGATTCATGGAAAGAACATTGGTCCCCAGCGTGCAGAGTGAATGACTTGCCATTCTTTAAATTAGCAGATGTGGCAGTTTGAGCCAAATGAGACCTTATTAATTGAACCCAGACTTCCTCTCATCCCGCTCTGCTGGCCGGTATTTTCTTTGCTATCATCACAGAGGAATGGCTACGTAAACCAAAAGAACTTTAGGAACCGTAAAGGTCCCATCTGGTCCATTATTTCCTGCCTTTTTAAACTCTACTTGGGGAAGAAAAGTCGTGAAATATAATTCTCTCATTATTGCCTTGTGCTTCCCCTGTCTGTTATCCTCCTGTTCCTTCTCTATGCATGTAGACTGTAAGCTCTTCAGGGCAGTTTGTTCTGGGTTTATGCAGCACCTAGGACAGGGATCACAGATTTGGTCCCTTAGCGGTACCAGAATATAAATAACGTGACCATCTGAGTACGGGCCTGCAGATGGAACTCCAGGATTCTAAGCACAGCTGGCTGAATGTTTCATTCTCTAGCTGATTTATTTGAGCCCTTATATCTGATCCTAGACTGATTCTGATTCCTCCTAATGGACGTGTTATGACCTGAATAGCCTCTCGGTTACCGTGATGCTCCCATGTCTGCATTACCACTGGGCACAAGCACCTTCTGACATTTCGACAAGCCGATTAGCAGAGTTTAAACGCTTTGCTAAACTCCTCCTGCATGTACAGCAGCTTCTTTCTCAAACATGCCCAACATCAAGCCTCTTGCCCTGTAAGCTGCCTCCTCAAGGACAGGAGCTCCCTTATTCAAGGCTATTTGCCATCCTCCTTTTTGTCTGTCTCTGGGAAAAACTCCAGCATTACAACTCCTCCCCATTGCCAGGTCTCCCACCCCTGCAACTCCCCATCAGGTGCCCTGTTTTCCACATCCTGTCCCACAGCTCCAGTCCCTACACAGATCTGGCCCTCTGCCCCAGCTCCTTACCCCCAGCGGTGGGCTGCCTGTAGCCCAGCAGGTTTCCATGCTTGGCACATTTTGTTTCCCATCGCCCAAGCACAAGGTTGTTAGATTCCGCTGGTTTCCATCCATGTAATTTTTTCCTACCGGTATTACTAACATGACACACACGTAAAGTGTGGGCCCGTGAAGTGAGGTGCCTGCTGCTTCCACACGGCATTGGTGGTGAGAGCCGTGCACTCCCCCTGCATCCAGTCAAAGGGTTGCTCCAGTTAAATCGGCTCACCCCACAATTTCCAGGGGCAGGAACACAGCTGGCAAAACTACTCTAGCCTGGGAGACTGTCTTGGTTACGACAATTTTGTAGCCTACGCGATGGAGGGCCACACATGTGGCCGAATCCCTAGACAGGCCTTCTCTGCCTTACCCAGAGCTGGGGCGGGCAAGCTGGGCGGTCACCTGAGGCGGCCATTTTCAAGAGGCTGGCAACAGAGCTGGTCTTAGGGGTGGGCCGCGACCACATTTTGAACCAACCTCCCGAATCAGCGTGTAGTCAACCTGTGGAACTCCTTGCCAGAGGAGGCTGTGAAGGCTAGGACTATAACAGAGTTTAAAGAGAAGCTAGATAATTACATGGAGGTTAGGTCCATAAAAGGCTATTAGCCAGGGGATAAAATGGTGTCCTTGTCCTCTGTTTGTCAGAGGCTGGAGAGGGATGGCAGGAGACAAATCGCTTGACCTCTTTGGTGCTGGCCACTGTCGGCAGACAGGCTACTGGGCTAGATGGACCTTTGGTATGACCCAGTACGGCCGTTCTTATGTTCTTATGAATCCTCCCCCCAGGTTTCCCTGGTTACTCCCTGACCTTTTTTTTTTTTTTTTTTTGCCTGACAGGTATTTTTTTAAACCATTTGGCAACCCTGTGGGTGAGCCGCATGGTCGCCCAGGGTCGCCAATTGGTTAGGACTGGCCCTGCCCTTACCCCCATTGTCCAGTCAGGCTAAAATCCCTCCATGTCCATCATTCCTCAACATCTGCGCTATTCCTCCTTCTCTTCCACTGCTGATACTCCCTCTCTCCTCCTGAGTCCATCTGGCCAGCTGCCTTATCACACTGCCTCTTCCCTTGCCTTTGGAGAGAAAGCAAAGTCTCCTTCATACTTGATTCTAAGGAATGGAAGATGAGTGATTGCACATGCCCTTGGAGGTCTTTCCCTTCCTGTCAGAGGCTGTATCTAACTTGCTGTCTTCCTTGTGCTCCCCTTAGATACTCTGAAGGTAACCCTCATTGGTACCTAGGGCATTTCCTTCCTTAGCCAAGGTTGGGGCTGATCTCGTATTCAGTGTGATTGCAGGGAAGGATGTGGTGTGTTTTGTAATTGCTTCAGATGTATTTCCACAGGCTTTCCCATCTGACAGGGCAATCTGGATGCATGTTATGGAGCCTTCTGCTGCTAATGCTAGTGGCAGATCTCTGCAAGGAAGAAATGGCATTCGGGAAGGTACAACAGATGTCCCCTCCTCATATTCTGTGCCTCTCCCTGACTCACTTCCAGTTTCACCATCTTCTTCCACCAGCTGTCATTAGCAGCCTGCTGCAGGCCACTCTATCTCTTGAGGCTAATGTGTGCCCATTTCTCAGGTCGCTCCTTCCAACAGGTCTCCCCGTGCAAGTTCTCTGTTGATACTGCTTCTGTCCAAAATGCCCCTGGCACAATATCAACTCACTACAAATAAATGTGTGGTTGTTTGCTTAGCAAATGGATTTCTAGCTTACTTTTCCTGTGATGTCTCCTAGGTCTGCTGCACTCATTTAATAAAGCAAGATGACTTTTTTTTTACTACAGTACCCACTGTTTTAGTGGGCACCTGAAAGCAAATCCCTTACAATAGAAAGGAGTGAATGACCTTCACTTATGCCAAGCCTTCCATTCCTATAAAGGGAGAGAGAAATGAATTCTGGTCTGGAAGAGTCGGGCAGATATTTAAAGATATTTAAAGGTTCACGTTGTTTCAAAGTCCGTACATCTGAGAGCAGGAAAAGAATAACACCTCTGTTGGGCTACACTATATATCACTGCCAGTTGTTAGGAACAGAAGCCCCAAGCCGGCTTGGATTTGAAGCTCAATTTTGTCCTCTAAATTGGAAAGAGTTTGTGCTTTCGCTGGTACAGCCGTGGTGGTGACAGCAGCACTATGAGACTCATCTGAGGAATGAATTATTAGATTTGAACATTGCGCAATAAAAATGAAACCCAAATTTTATTCCAAGGCAATTCATAACCCTTCTACTGGGTGTCGGCAGCAGAATGGGTTGGGTTCAATTTTCCAGGCATTTCCTTATAAAGACTTAACTAATGCTTGTTCAGTTCCCCACTCAAAAACTTGGGCAATTTCATTCGCCCCCCAAGCTAAACTTCCCCACGTACAAGCAGCAAGTCCAGGGTTTGAAACACAGAAATCTGAAGGGACAATTGGGTGTATGGGGGGGGATAATAATCACGGATAACCCAGCCTCAAACTCTAGTAAGTAAGACTTCCCCTTCCCTGCAAAAGCTGACACCATAGTCCCAACCCCAGTCCTTCTAGCATAGAAAAGTCTGGAGAGTTTACAACCATTTCCCCACTCCTGGCTAGCTGACTGGGGGTGGACCTGCAGCCCTGGCTGGCTGGGCTGCTTTGGGGTCTCTACCACCTGACCCCACAGAGGGGATTTCAGCCTTAATTGCTGCGTGTGGTGTCCTTCAGCTAGACGGCTCCTCTTTCAGTAGCTTGAGCCGAAACAGCCTCAAGTGCTCTGCACCACCCGCCATCTCGAAGCAGCTGGCACAACTTGATGCTGCCTGCCATCTTGAAGCTGTCTCCACCCCCAACCCCCAAGCCATCTGTCTCCACAGAGCTGCTGCCCCTGCCTCCCCAGGCCATCCATCACCACAGAGCTGGCTCCCCCCCCCCGAGACATCTGCCTCCCCCCCCCCCAGCCATCCGTCACCACAGAGCTGCCACACACACACCCCGAGCCATCCGTCTCCACAGAGCTGCTGCTGCTTTCCAGCAGTCTTGGCTCAACTTCCAAGAAGCACCGGTAGTATCTAGAGCCTTTCACAGAGTCCTCACAGCCAGAGGGGCATTCCCCATACTAGGCAAGAACATTTCCTCTCTCCTTATGCCTTAGTAGCGGCCATTTTCCCTGACCGAGCTGTGCCTGAAAGTGTTGGCCAGGGTGACCCCAGGCCCATTCAGTGCTGATGTCTTGTGGTAGTGCAGGTTGGACCTCCCTAGTCCGGCATCCTCAGGACCTGAGCAGTCTTGAACAAGGGAGTTTGCCGGAGCAGGGGAGGTCAGGCCTCTGGCTCTCCTCCTGATCACAGTGCCGGCCACTGTGCTGCCCCTCAACCCACTGGTGGGTCTCCTGTTCAGACCACTTCAGCTGGTGGGGCTCCCTGCCCCGGCCAGGTTTCCCTCCATCTGCCAGACCTGCTGTGGCTGGTGGGGATTTTCTCCTGGACGCCAGCCTCATTCCAGCTGGCAGGACTCTGCACCGCTGGCTGGCAGAACTCCCTGGCACTAGCTAGTGTAGCTCCCTGCCCCTGGCTAATGGGGCTCCCTGCCCCCAGCCCTTTAGCTGGTCTCCCATCCCCCAAGCCACTGGTTCTGTGGGCTGCCAGCCACTAGCAACTTCTGCAACTAGGGCTCTCTGGTCCTGCAACATCTGTGATCCTGTCAGACCACGAATGTTGCCAGACCAGAGTGTCCTAGACTACAGAGTTTCCACCTGCATTTCCTAAGAAGGCCATTGGCATTGTATGGCCCCCAAACTCTACCGTGTATTGTACTTGAACCAAAATGCCCCAAACTGTCATGGAACTAAAACGCAAATCACACCTGGCCCATTCGCTCAGGTCTCCTCGCTCTCCAGCAAATGCCAGCAGAGAGCTTGTTCACTGCCCCTCTGCAATTCCTCAGCAGCTCCGGGATGTTTTTCTCCTGTTTCACCAACAAGTGGCAGCACTGGAACTCCCTTCTCTCTAAAGGAGCAGGCCACAGGGTTTGAAAGTATGAAAATACAGAATCACGGTGGAGACATGCAAAGCTGCCAGTTCCCATTAGGTGCCTCCCCCCCTCCCGCAAATCCTTTAGTCAGCTTTAAAATTCTCCCTGCGTAAACACCCTGCCTTCTTCTCTGTGTTTGTCTGTTCCTGCACAGCACAGATGCACAGAGTTGTGCCTATAACTCCAAAGTCAGAAGTGATGAGAAGAGGGGAGTCCAGTCTTCAGTTAGGGAGATCCTGCCGTAGGATCACTAAGTTACTCTGGCCTCACCAAAGGCAGTGAGGACTAATAGGGAAGCACATAGATAGGCATTTCTTTAGCAGGCTGAGGACCATATTTAAGTTCCTACCTTGTCATATGTGTCTACCCGCACTCTATACACTTGAGCATAAGGGCAGAGCATTGGAAGTTTCTACCGGCCTCTTGGGACTATTGGTTTCTGCTGACCCAAATGGAAAGAGGAGGCTTCCAAGTTTTAGGGGGTGAATAGAAGGATATCCAGGCAGGTGGGCATTGTGAACTCTGGGTTTTCATTTCTTCTTTGGAAGTTTTATTGAAAGCATTTTGAGCTTCTTCATGTCTGTTTGCAAATCCATCAGAAAAAAAAGATAAAGATAAAATAATTCAGAAATGGGTTGAAAATCTTAATCAAGTTCAAAGAAAACAGATGTTTCAGGAAATTAAACATGTAGGGGAAAATTGAGATCTGAGCTGCAGTGGTGTAAATCTGGAGCAATTCAACAGAAGGCAATGGGATTATTGTGGATTTCCATCAGTGTAACTGAGGCTAGGGTGTGAGTCCTAATTATTCAACCTTGTTTGGACAGGTTTCCTAAGCTGATTCCCAATACCGGACACTGAATGTATTCACTGAAATACATACACATATTTTTCAGGAGTTATGAGGCATTAAAATTCAAATCAAGCTCCAATATGCCACAGACAGATACCCTTCTAACTTCTGCTGCACTAGCTGGGAACATACAATAGATGGTGTATGGAAAGCATCTCTCACCTTTGTTTGCCAGGAGTTTTCCTGCTCCTGAGAGAGAGCAAAGAGCCTTTTTGCTGGGTAATGTGATTGCACTGAGTAAAATATGGAGCAGCCTTTGAGCTCCTTGCAAAGAGTGTTGTGTTGGAAGTTTGGAAAGCTGCTGCCAATGTGCAATGCAGTCCATGATGGCGTGGACTAGACCTGAAGCCCCCTGCTGGAGGTTTGTGGCCTTGCCACACCCCGGCACAGGAAAAAGAGCAGAGGAGAAGCCAATAAGAGCTCAGCAAGCTGGTATAAACAAACTACTGGGCCATGACCTTCCAGTTCCTCTTTGGAGCTCAAGTCAGGCACACCCAGTGACTGACTGACTAGGAAGGCAGCACTACTTTGGACAGGTCAGCGTGTAGGGTGGGTTGCAGACCCAGCAGAAGCCCAGATCTGGCAGCTGAAAACAGGGCATGGTGGGTAGGGAGAACTCGTAGACTATAAGGTCAGAAGGGACCATTGTGATCATCTAGTCTGACCCCCTGCACAGTGCAGGCCACAGAATCTCACCCATCCACTCCTGGAATAATCCTCTCACCTATATCTCAGATACTGAAGTCCTCAAATGATGGTTTGAAGACCCCAAGATGCAGAGAATCCTCCAGCAAGTGTCCCGTGCCCCATGCTACAGAGGAAGGGGAAAAACCTCCAGGGCCTCAGCCAATCTACCCTGGAGGAAAATTCCTTCCCGACCCCAAATATGGCGATTAGCTAAACCCTGAGCATGTGGGCAAGACTCACCAGCCAGACACCCAGGAAAAGTTCTCTATAGTAACTCCTACAGAACTGCAGAACTCTGGTCAGGGCGTTGAGGACTTTGAGATAAAGCCCTGAGAGAGGGCAAGGATGGAGCAGATTTCTGGGGGAGTGACCCAGGCAGTGAACAGCGATGACAGGGTCCCTGAGCCAGGACCCAGAGGAGTAAGTGGGCCTGTTCCTCTCTCTCCCCCTTCCTTTTACCTTCCCCCCCCCTCCCGCCCCTGCAACTTCCCAGTAGCTACTTGAGGGTGCAGGAAAGAAGCCTGGTCCAAGATGACCCAGAAGAAAGGACGTCTGGGACACCCTCCACTTGCACAACTAGTCACTGGAGTGGGAGCTTGTGGACACATGTCCTTGGCCAGAAGGGGGTGCTCAAGAGAGGGTGAGCCCTTTACAAGTCCTCACAAGATTTGCAAAATGAGTGTTCTTGATGGTGTCTGTTTCTTAGCTGCTGCCATTAGGGACTCAGCATAAAGGAAAATAATGTGCTGCCTTCACCTGGGTATTGTTATTATGGGCAAGACTTTGAAAAGTGACTAATGATTTTTGCATACCAGGCTTGATGCATCTTTGGAGGTGCCTGGTTTTCAGAAAGTACAGAGCATCCTTCCTCTTGATTCAGTCCACTTTACAAGGTGAGCACTACAAAGTTCAGAGAATGGTGCGTAAAGGTCAGAGCTCTGTCCAAACACACAATACAAAAGAGCCATTAAACTGATCAACTAACCACCAGCTGTACAATAGTGCAAATACTGATAATTAAACCAGATGCATTTCCAGATGTATGACAAAACCCAAAATCCAACAGGGTAGTCAAGGGGTGAGTGTTGAGTAAACTTGGGCAGATAGATGCTTTTGGTTGGAAACTGAGAAGCTCAGTGGTTCTTGTTTTGAGCTAAAGCCAAGGGAAACTCAGATGTGGCTGAATTTTGCCCTCAGATACCAGATTAGTTTGTAAATTATCCTCTGTAAACAAATCAAATCCATATTCTTATCACAAGTGAGCATGTTCTTTCTGGGTTTGGCTTTGTTTTTAACAGATGGTTACACAACATAAATATCAGCCTACTCACCCTTTTTGAATCAGAGAGGGGTAACTGTGTGAGTCTATAACTTTAAAAAACAACTTTAAAAAAAAAACAATCAAGATCATATCATGTGTGGAAGTGGGTTTTGCCCACGAAAACTCCTGAGACTATATACATTTTTGTTATTCTGGCAGGTGCCACAGGACTACTCGTTTTTTATTAAAAGTTGTTTTTGAATCTCGTTTCTCGGCTTATTGTGCAGGATCTCTCTTGCCCTCGTTCACTCTGGCTCAGACACTCACAGTCCCATTGTATCCGGACTGGAGGTAACTGGACCCACTCAGCAGTAATGACTGAGTCTTAATGCACAGTACTTGCTCCCCTTAGTAGAAGCGGTTTGCATTCAGACACAGGGCTATGGAGAGGTCTTTCTGTTACATCTTCTTTTTAACAAAACCTACCAGAATATTTCTGTCCCTTGAACTGTTAAAATAGAAAACATTTACTTTCATTCATTAAAATAATCATCTCACTCTACTCTTACTTCGATTTATCTCCTAGAATAATTATATAACTTTGATATATAAACCCTTATGTCAGTTTTCTTTTTCCGTTTAGCAGCTTTCTGCTATTTCCTCCTCTGTTTCTATCCCTTCATTTAGCATGTGCTGGATTGCTACCTGTCCTCCCATATCAAAAGTGATTCAATTATCTTTATTTGATCCTTTTCCAGTTGACATTTTACATACGAATGGCTATACTGGGTCAGACCAAAGGTCCACCTAGCCCAGTATCCTGTCTGCTGGCAGTGGTCAATACCAGAAGCCCCAGAGGGAGGGAACACAACAGGTAATCCTCACATGATACCTCCCCTATCACCCACCTCCAGACAAACAGAGGCTAGGAACACCATTCCTACCTATCCTGGCTAATAGCCATTGATGGACCTAACCTCCATGAATCTATCTAGCTCTTTTTTGAACCTTGTTAAACTCCTAGCCTTCACCACATCCTCTGGCAAGGAGTTCCAGAGATTGACTGTGCGCTGAGTGAAGAAAAACTTCCTTTTGTTTGTTTTAAACCTGCTGCCTATTAATGTCATTTGGTGATCCCTACTTCTTATATTGTGGGAATAAGTAAATAACTTTTCCTTATTCACTTTTTCCACACCAGTCATGATTTTATAGACCTCTATCATATCCCCCCTTTAGTATCCTCTTTTCTAAGCTGAAAAGGCCAAGTCTTTTCAATCTCTCTTCATATGGGACCTGTTCCAACCCCCTAACCATTGTTGTTTCCCTTTTCTGAACCTTTTCCAATGCCAATATTTTTTTGACATTTTTTGATATTTTGTCATCAATCTCAAAAGTGGTGATTTTAAAAGGAACTTGAACAGTGTTCCAGTGTGTTGGCTAAGCAAGATCTTTCAGAAAGCTCCCACTCAGTGATCAAAATGTTGTTTATGCAGATCCAGTTTTTGTGTCATTACTCTCTTTTTATGAGGTACAGGTTATATCTGATAGACCAAGAGGCCTGCTTCGAGTTAGTAAATGGCAAAGGTTGATATTTTTAAAACCAACCAGAGGATTTAGCCACACCTCCCATGACTTTGAATGGCAGTTTTGTGCCTAAGACTTCTGGCTGGCTTTGTAAATCTCTACAAAGTCAAGTCAGTTTTATTAGATCATGTGTGATGCCTTCTGTGAATACAAAAACCAAAACCATACATAATATAGAACTACCACCCCAAAAACTACATTAAAATGTCAATCATAACTTAATAAAATCTCTCTCTTCAGCACAATGCTAAAAGGGCAAAAATTGCTACTGATTTAATTATACCAGATTCTGAGAAAATACTAAAATATTATTTTTGACATGGTGACAACGTTTTGGGGTTTTTTGTTTAGTTTTGCAAAAGAAATAAAATCCAGCATGCACTCAAAAGCTGGAAAATTCTACAATCCAATAAATAATGAAGTAGATTTCCCACATCTTTCTTCAAAAGACAGCAATTTTCATGGTTTGAAGTCTTAGCTGAATATATGCCTTATATAAACAATAATTTAATAATTCATTCAATTATGGTTCAAAACCATGAGCCAACATCAAAATAGAAAATCAAAAGACAAGCTAGGAATCGTGAATGATAGCCAGATTTTATTGTTGGTAATATCTGTCACTCTGAGTATGATTAAGTTGATTAAAAATATTGACTATACATAATAATAGATAAGACTTGCGCCTTCATATTCTTTATCAAAATATGTTTTTGAATATGAATATGTCTAACTTGAATATAATGTATGCGAAATGTGGCATGTGGCCTTTTACTGAAAAGCTTGTAATCCACTGAATATGTATGCTCTCCTGTATTTGAAGTTAGAAATATGAAGTATATGCCTGTTTACATATCTATATGTGGTAATGAAGGCCATGGCAAGTATTCAAGGAACTTAATGGCCCAGTACTCTTGACAATGATCTGTAAATAGTCTTGTTTTTCCTGTATGCCTGTACTATGGTTGGTCCTGCCAGGACATGTGGCCAGGTTACCTGATGCTAGAACCCATTTTGGATGTGATACTTTTCCATGGGAGTGAGAGAGGATTGAAACTGAATACAAAGTATTTCTGCATTGGTCAAAAGCTATCTATAGGCATGGCAGTTGGCAATTGCCAGACACCAAGACACCTCCTGCTTATCACCCAGGACACATCTACATGACAGGGCAAAAGTCAAATTAAGCTACACAACTTTAGCTACATCGATTGCGTAGCTGAAGTCGAAATAGCTTAATTTGGCTTTTGGTGCTGTCTATGCAACAGGAAGTTGAAGAAAGAACATTCTTCCTTCGACTTCCCTTTCTCCTCGTGAAACGAGTGTTACAGGAGTCAGAGTAAGAAGTCCTCGAGCTTGACGTTATTTCAAAATAATGGCTTGCTGTGTAGACGCACTCTTTGTTGTTTTGGAATAACGTCAGGTTTTTGTTTTGTTTTGCTTAATAACTTTCTTTGGTCTGTCTGCTATCACTTGCGACCACTTAAATCCTATTTTTAATATTTAATAATACCGCATTTGACCCAGTGTAAATACAGTAGTTGTTACCAGGAGGAAGGGGGACAACACCGGTGCATCTCCCTTTCATTGATAAAGGGAGAGAAAACGTATGAGCTGCTTTATATAAAATCCATCTTACTCTGCATAAAAATTATCTGGGGTTCTGGTCCCATTGGATCTGTGCACCCCAGTGCTGCCAAGTTCCTATGACTGAACCTTCCCAGAACTGAGTTGCTCTCAGTTTCTTTGTTGTGGGCTGTCCCCCCCCCCCCCCCAGCTCTGTGCCTTTGCTGGGGAAGACCAGAGGTTCAGGTGCAGCAGGACAGGGTGGGGAAGTTCCCCAGAAGGCAAGTGGTAGATAGGAAGACTCAGTGGTATGATTAGACACACCAAGGTGATCTCTATGACTCAACCTGTCACAATAGAAAAACCCAGACCTAGCTATAATAAATCAAAGGGTCCTGTATTATGGAAATAAGGAGCACATAGGTTTCCTTCCATCTTCTGAAGGGAAAGCTAAGCAATCTATTATCTGGAAGCATACAGAATTTAGACCAAAATTTAAGAAAAGCAAGAGAAGCTCTGCTACTCACAGAAAATCACCTATCTTGACACTTACAAAAAGAGGCAGGGTAGAATTTGGAAGTATTAAGTCTCCTTAAAACATTATTCTGGACAACCTCTAAGGCTAAAGTTGGATCCCTAACCTCATAGGTTGTCTGCAATATTATTTTAGCGTGGAAAAATCTTTGTTGTGGGGCAACTCTGTTCACACCATATGAGCATGTAAAACAGAGCACAGCTAAGGGTCTTTTGTTTGAAGAATAGTAAGAAGATTCCCAGTGCAAATGCTGAAGCTTTATCCCTAAGTAAGTAAAATCAGAGACGTGTTCTACAGAGTGGCCTTCTATGTCGCACTCAATTGAGGGAGTGTTCGCCCCCAAAATCATGACCTTTTATTGTAATTCAGAAGCAGGTTTTGAGAACGACAATAAGAGGAAAAATGAGATAATTGGTAGAGGTCGCTGGGAGTTTGTGATAAAACAACCATGTCATTGCCGTATAACAGCATCAGAATAGATTTACCCTTAATTTGTGACAGAGAGAAATGTTCCTCCTTTGGAACATTCACCACATCACTAATATATAATGGGGACCCGTTTTGACAATTCAGGAAGACGTGGTGACCCAAGGCAATTAAAAAACGAGTGAAGGTGGGGGGGGGGGGGCAGAGCCACCTGGGGAGACACTTGGCGACCCTTTTGAAATATAATGATGACCCATAGATTGGGAAACCCACAGGAATCTCTGGCATACTCCACAGGAAGTAGGAAAAACATATGCACATTCTTCCTTGGCTTTATCTCTTACCCTTCCCATATTGCCCTGGTGTAAGGTCTTTAAAATATGCAGAAGTCAGAGGTCAACAGTCACCCGTCTTCATTTTGCTCAAAGTTTCTCTGATTTTATAGAATCAAATTCCATCTTTGGAACTATGAAAGCAGCATGCAAACAAGTATGCTTACCCATGGTATGTTTACAAATCAAAATTTTAGTGAAATTAGACTTTGAATCCCATATTTTGAATTTAGACTGTAAAACTTTGGAACAAATCTTTCAGGCTGCATTTAACAGATTAATAGGTGTGTATAAAACAGGATTCTTTCTACCTCCTTTTATAAACATAGGGTTTATGATACCAGGTTTCCAGCCAGATGGAATCCATCCAGTGTGAATAATAACCATAAATAATGTAGCCAAGACAATGGACCACCAATAAAGATTCTCCTAAAACTCTTCAGTGAGGGGGGGGGGGGGGAATCTTGTGCTGAAGGTTTGTTTCCTTCATTGGGTGAAGGTAAATGATGGGATTCTACTGTCTATTACTGGAGGCCAAAGAAATAAATCAACATGATTCCTCATTGTATCAACTATTGTTAAAAACATGATTGAGGGAGAATCATTACAGGCCTGGCCAAAATGTTCTACCCAGAGTTCATTAAGAAAATGGGGTTCCTCAGCTGACGTATATCTACCAAAGCGCAAGGCCATCATTTTCCAAAATGTGAAAGTATTTTTAGCTGCTGCTTCAAAATCTTTTCACAAAGATCTAATAGAGTCTTGCTCTTTGTGATATAATAAAACGTCATCTTCTGGCAGCTACTAAATCCAAAAGTAAATTTGGAGAGGGCTTGAGACTTATCCTATTAGCTATATGTGCAGAATAGACTCTTCCTTCATCATCTGCATCAAATCAAGTGAGTGGATTTTTGTTTTGGTTTTTGTTTTGTTTTGTTTTTTGAGTGTGGAAGGATAATTAAAACCCAAATCAATTTAGAGACAAATGATTGTGAGGACTTTACCAACAACTCTGATTTACAAATGTGACAATAAATTGGACTTAATAGTTACATCTCTCAGAAATCTAAAAGCAGAATCCTTCAATCTCATAGATAATTTGTCATGAAAAGCTGGAGTCCATTTTACTCTTTTACAACCACGTTGTTCCAAAGGAATAATTAAAGCACCGTCATTCATTGGAAATAAAACTTGCTTTAAAAAGGGTTCATCGTTCATGATTATATAAAGAAGTTGATGGTCACTGTTTGGGTGAGAAAGTGCAGAGAAATCCATATACCAGAATCATTTAATTATAGGGATGATAATATAATCAATAATATTACCACCATTCTATGAAATGTAGGTAAAATGTCCTTCTTTATCCTCTGCCCTTCTTCCATTTACCAGTATAAGATTAAATGTATGTAATAAAACCATTAATTTTTGTCTGGCAATGTTAGTCACCTGGGGGACATCTAGACTACAGGCTTTTGTTGAAAGAAGTTTTGTTGACAAAGCTTCTGTCGACAAAGAGGCTGTGTCTAGACTACATGCCTCTGTCGGCAGAGGCATGTAGATTAGACAGATCAACAAAGGCAAATGAAGCCGCGATTTAAATGATCGTGGCTTCATTTACATTTACATGGCTGCCGCGCTGAGCCAACAAACAGCTGATCAGCTGTTTGTCAGCTCTCGCGCTAGTCTGGACGTTCCCCCTGTCGACATCAAAGCCCTTTGTCGGCAGCCCTGTTATTCCTCGTGGAATGAGGTTTACCGGGGCTGCCGACAAAGGGCTTTGATGTCGACGGGGGGAACGTCCAGACTAGCACGTGAGCCGACAAACAGCTGATCAGCTGTTTGTCGGCTCAGCGCGGCAGCCATGTAAATGTAAATGAAGCCGCGATCATTTAAATCGCAGCTTCATTTGCCCTTGCTGAACAAACAAATCTACATGCCTCTGCCAACAGAGGCATGTAGTTTAGACGTACCCAGAGTGTCTAGACTACATCCAGTTCTGTCGACAAAGCAAGCCGCTTTGTCAACATGACAGTGTAGACACAAAGGACAGCGTAGATGCAATAATGCCTTCTGTCGACAAAAGACATTATTCCTCATAGAATGAGGCTTACAGATGTCGACAAAACTTCTGAGTTCTGTCGACGTTATGTCGGCAGAACTCAGCGGCAGTGTAGACGCAGGTATAGTTTTGTCGACAAAAGCCCAGTTTTGTCGACAAAACCCTGTAGTCTGGACACACCCCTGATGTCTAGAATTTCAAAAGGGAAGTTCAAAAACCTCTGTTTTCTTCCCCTACTAGTCTGTTCAGTGGAGGACCTATTTGAGCCTTAATCTTCCTCCAAAAAAGGAAATAAGCCATTGGGAACATTAGATCTACCATATACATTTTCTCATCCAGGAACTCCCACAATAATTCCAAATAAAATGGGGAGGCTATGGGAACAAATAAAGATTTAATTCGAAAATTTTGAGATTAGGGATTTTTAAAACATATATATATATATATATATATAGCCTGAATGCCATGAGACTTTGATTCCAAGGGTGAAATCTGGTCTTTCAGGCAATATGATCATTCCTTTTGATCTATGAATTCTTTTTTTCACAACTCCTTGAAGAAAGATCTCCTTCTGAGCTGGGCTATGTGGATCATTCATGTCTTTGCTACATGTGAGTAAATGAATCTTAGAATATTAGAATGGAAAGGACCTCGGGAGGTCATCAAGTCCAGTCCTCTGCACTCATGGCAGGACCAAGCATTATCTAGACCATCCCTGACAGATGTACTGACAACCCACATTATTCTCTATACAGTAATTTATCCCATCACCTATCAATCCTATGCACTCTATGGTAGAGATGGTTTCTACTTGGTATAGAGGCTCCTTTAAACTTTACTGGGCCTACGTCTTGCACTGATTCTGAGCCTAGAGAACAAGTGAGTTGTAACAGATGTCCTAATGGCTACATCAAGTGGAATGTGGCCCAATCTTTGGGGGATGAAAATCTTCATATTTTCTAAGATTCAGTCAGCTGCTGGTTAGGAATAGAAGAACTTGCAGGCAAGTCAGAGAGAGACAATTACATACCTGACTGAATACTACAGAGCCCTGTCTAGTACTGCTCAGGGTATACATTAGTAGCAAGCACCTTCGGGAAGGTATAGTTGATCCACTTTTCCTTATGAAGGAAAAATCCATCTCCGAAGCATGTTGCAAAGAATGGATTTAAAGTCCAGGTTGACTTTCAAAGGTGACTATGTATGTAAATATATACTTACATGCACTATGTTGTTCAACTCCTAGGACTCTGGGTATGTCTAGAGTGCACCTCTCTGCTAGGAGAGGGGTGCAGTCTAGACATACCCTGTGTGCTATACAGATTTCCAGACATAGTCTGTTCCTGGTAAAGAAGGGAGGCAGAGCTGGAATTCAAGATGTGTGGAAGCCTGCTTCTGTATCTAGTTTGTAGCTGTTTGCTTGAATAAACACCTCTCCTGATTAAGATGGACTACTATTCCATATTTCTTTCTTTATCTCTCTTTCTCTTATATGCAGTCTGGTCATGTCAACAATTTTCAAGGCACAAAGACCTCCAGGAAGTTGAATCATTTTGCAGTCTTCAACCACATGTAGTAGACTGTCTCTAAAATGCCATCTAAATTCTGCTGACACTTTATAAAGGGCAGTGACAGGTTTCACATTCTTTTGTGTTTCACTGATTCCATATCAATTGTGGCCTATTTGCAAACAGATATTTTCTTCTAAGTATTAAGCCCACAAACAAACCCAGAGCACTCTGAGGTTGTGATGGATGGGAGGGCTACTACCCTTTTCTAAACATTCCTGGATTCAGTAAATGAAGAGTTAAACCCAGAAGAGCAAGTATCCAGGAAGTATTGGCAGGGAGCAAGGAGAGCCAATGGGAAGAGAGGGAAAGTTTTTGAAATGAAACAAGTTTTGTCTACTTCCGTTTTCCTTTGTGGGTGAGTCAGAGAAGGAGCTGGGAGAGAAATGGACTAAGCAGTAATAGGTCCTGGATTACCCAGAAATATCCATGTCTAAGATACTAAACCTAATTTTTGGAGAAACATATGTAAGTAGAACAGGAGATATGTAGTTAGATGGTATCAGGTTATTTGCTTTGTGAGGTTTTTTTTAAGTTGTGGGGAGGGAGAGGTCAGTGGTTTGAGCTTTGGCCTGCTAAACCCAGGATTGTGAGTTCAATCCTTAAGGAGGCCATTTAAGGATTGGGGCAAAAATTGTCAAGGCTGGTACTTGGTCCTGCTGTGAAGATAGGGGACTGGACTTGATGACCTCTCAAGGTCCCTTCCAGTTCTAGGAGATAGGTAATCTCCTAAAACTTGACCTATATTTGGTTAAACTTCTCTATGCTAACGTTTCCCCTCCTCCCCCATGTTGTAAATGAATCGCAAGGAAACAATTTCTGTGCTTTAATCTTCTTTTTCTTCTTGTTGTCCTGTAACGCCTAACAACCAAGTATGTTTTAACCAACTATGTCTTTTTTGTTGGGTTAAAAAAACTCACCTTTTTAAAACTATGATCTACTTCCTGTTTCCTAAAAAAGCAGGAGGTTCTGTGTGCACATGCCTGAGACTTAAAATCCACTATTAAGAAACTACAGTATGTTTTCAAGCTCTCTCCTAAGGGAGAGTTAAAGTGAAGATAAGAATGTCCATGCTGGGTCAGAACAAAGGTTCATTTAGCCCAATATCTTATCTTCTAATAGTGACCAATGTTAGATGCCCCAGAGGGAATTAACAGAACAGGTAGTCACCAAGGCTGCGTCTAGACTGGCAAGTTTTCCCGCAAAAACAGCTGCTTTTGCGGAAAAACTTGCCAGCTGTCCACGCTGGCCGCTTGAATTTCCGCAAGAACACTGACTTCCTGCTGTCAGAAATCAGTGCTTCTTGCAGAAATACTATGCTGCTCCCTTTCGGACAAAAGTCCTTTTGCACAAAGCTTTTGCACAAAAGGGCCAGTGTAGACAGCTCAGATTTGTTTTGCGCAAAAAAGCCCTGATCGCGAAAATGGTGATCGGGGCTTTTTTGTGCAAAAGTGCATCTAGATTGGCACGGACACTTTTCTGCAAAAAGTGCTTTTGCGGAAAAGCGTCCGTGCCAATCTAGACGCTCTTTTCTGCAAAGGCTTTTAACGGAAAACTTTTCCGTTAAAAGCATTTCGGGAAAATCATGCCAGTCTAGACATAGCCCAAGTGGATCCCTGTTGCCATTCCAGCTTCTGACAAACAGAGGCTAGGGACACCATTCCTACCCATCCTGGCTAATAGCCACTGATGGACCTAACCTCCATGAAGTTATCTAGCTCTTTTTTAAACCCTGTTAAAGTCCTGGCCTTCACAACATCCTCTGGCAAGGAGTTCCACAGGTTGACTGTGTGTTGCATGAAAATATACTTCCTTTTATTTGTTTTCAACCTGCTACCTATTGATTTCATTTGGTGAACTTGGGGTTACCCAACAAGAAGACGTTCCCAACTGCTGCTTCCTGGGTTTCTAGCGTTTGTGGGTTTGGGATTTTTTTTGTTTTTTGGTGGGGAAGGTTGGTTGTTTGTTTGTGGGGGGGGGGGGTTGCATTTTTTTAAGGTCTCTTGCGGGTCCCCAACATCTGTACCTGAAGTGCCAGAGTGGGGAACAGCCTTGACAGAGGTTCTTCAGGCTAAATCATGCCTTCAAATACACATCTTCAACTATATTGTCTTCAGAACCTGTTGTCAGAGGGACCTGTGCAAACTTCATTAAAGACTATTGATGTTACACAGGAGTCACCAAGAGTATAACCTATTGCAAGGTTTTTCAGAACATGTAGTTTTTGTAATTTGGTTATAATCATCTATAAAAAAAACAAGAAATGCACATTCTGTATCAAACTTCAGATTTTATTTTTTTTCCTTTTACTACTAGTGATAAACTATTTGTGGGGACAGCTTTCAAAGAAGCTCTGTAGCTCACTGGCAACATTGCAGGCTAATGAACTTAATGGTTTTGCTTGACCATTGTCCTGCTATAAGATGATCTAGTTAGCTCATGGAAGAGAGCCCACCTGAACAAAATGTTCAGCACAGATGAGTGTCGTGTTTGCCATTTGTTACCATTAGTGGATTTGATTAGGCAGAATGATTGAAAGAATTTTCATTCAGGCTATTGATCAGAGAACTCACATATTGGAAGTTTACAGTGACAAAAGTAAAATCCCTGCAAGCTGCATGGAAACTTTTCAAAGACACTATAATAGAGGCCCAATTTAAGTGTAGAGCCGCAAATAAAAAATACAATAAGAGAACCAAAAAAGTCCCACTGTGGCTTAACAATCAAGTGAAAAAAAGCAGTGACAGATAAAAATACATCTTTTAAAAAGTGGAAGTCAAATCCTAGTGAGGAAAATAGAAAGGAGCATAAACTTTGTCAAATTAAGAGTAAAAAATATAAGAAAAGCCAAAAAGGAATTTGAAGAACAGCTAGCCAAAAACTCAAATTAATAGCAAAATGATTAAGTACATCAGAAGCAGGAATCTGGCTAAACAACCAGTGGGACCCTTGGATAATCAAGATGCTAAAGGAGTACTCAAAGATGATAAAGTCATTGAAGAGAAGCTAAATTAATTCTTTGCTTCAGTCTTTACAGCTGAGGATATTGGGGAGATTCCCAAACCTGAGCCATTCTTTTTAGCTGAGAACTATACATACAATATGATGGGGACTAATTTAGCTACAACTACTCGAGAGAGATCTTGGAGTCATTGTGGATAGTTCTCTGAAAACATACACTCAGTGTGCAGTGGCAGTCAAAAAAAGCAAATAGAATTTTAAGAATAATTTAAAAAGGTATAGAAAATTAGACAGAAAATATCTTATTGCCTCTATATAAAAGCATGGTACGCCCACATCTTGAATACTGCATACAGATGCGGTCACCTCCTCTCACAAAAGATATATTGGCATTGGAAAAGGTTCAGAAAAGGGCAACAACAATTAGGGGTTTGGAACGGGTCTTATATGAAGAGAGATTAAAAAGACTTAGACTTCTCAATTTACAAAAGAGGAGACTAAGGGGGGATATGATAGAGATCTATAAAATCATGGGGAAAAAACGAATAAGGAAAAGTTATTTACTTATTCCCACAATCTGAGAACTAGAGATCACCAAATGAAATTAATACACAGCAGGTTTAAAACAAACAGTAGGAAGTTTTTCTTTACTCAATGCACAGTCAATCTCTGGAACTCCTTGCCAGAGGATGTGGTGAAGGCCAGGACTTTAACAGGGTTCAAAAAAGAGCTAGTTTCATGGAGGTTAGGTCCATCAATGGCTATTAGCCAGGATGGGTAGGAATGGTGTCCCTAGCCTCTGTCTGAAGGTGGGTGAAAGGGGAGGTATCATGTGAGGATTACCTGTTGTGCCCCCTTTCCCGGGGCATCTGGTATTGGCCACTGTCGGCAGACAGAATACTGGGCTGGATGGACCGTTGGTCTGACCCTGTATGGCCGTTCTTATGTTAGATTTTATGAATCTTTTATTTAGAAAATGACACACTGGAAAGAGGCCAACTTCACTCAATAAATCTATTTCCTCCCCCCTGTCACTTTATTTACAGCATCCTCTCTGGGAATGTGCTATGTCAGTTATAAAAACTCCTGCGGAGTGGCCCAAAGCCACTCACATCTGACAGCTGGCAGATGCAAAGGTTGGTCCCAGGCCAGTTCCCAGTGATCCATTTATTATAGATACCAGTGCTGATAGGCAACATTGGTTGGCAGTCTCACTAGATAGGTCAAGGGTTAAAAGGACAGAGACCCTGACTGCACGGTACCAACATTAATCAGAAGGGACCGACTGTGGGATATGTAGACTGATGTTTTCCATGCTGCACTGGACATGTAGATAAATGATGCTGTTTTCCAGTGCCATGAATACTATTTTTTCCATCAGATCGCAGTCTGAGTGCCTGGTCTGGACCTGCTTTAGGGCTGAATCAGGTTTGTGTAATGATGCAAGCTCTCACCCGTGGGACCTAGCTATGTTTGCTGAATACGTTGGAAGGCATGTGGAATGCTGACAGATGGAACCAAACCTGGGACCTCTGGAGCTCAGTGCATGAGCCTCTACAGCAGGGGTGGAGAACCTCAGGCCCGGGGGTCAGATGCGGCCCCTGCCTTGCCTGGATCCAGCCTCCAAGGCTCATGGATCCCCCTCAACTTTAGGGAACACGCACTGGTGCTCCAGCCCTCTGCCTCCCACTCTCAGGCTGGAGCACACAAAATCTACTAGCCTGGGCCTCTCTAGGCTCTGGTGTGCAAGGGGAATGTGAGCAGTGCCTTTTTCTTTCTCACTTTGCTTCTCATTCGTGTGCGGCCCTCGACTGATTTTCCTGTGTGTCAGCAGCTCCCGACCCAGAAACCTCCCCCCCCCCCGCTCTACAGCTTGAGCTAAACGCCAGCTTGGCTCTCAGCTAAGGCTGTAAAGGAAACTCATTCTTTCTGGGTAAGTGGTTTCCGTGCCACTGCATGGGACAGTGAACCATGCCCAGTAGGTGTGGGGGTGGCGTGCCCTCTTGGAAGTACTGGAGAGAGAACACTAAAAATACTACAGGTCCTCCTCCTCAATTAAGGGGTAGAAACCACTGGACTTAGGCATCAACCAGTTACAGGGGACAACAAATGGGGGGGGAGGGAGAACCAGGAATAAGGGTGAGGTCATTGGTAGAGAATCAGAGAACATGAGGGAGATACCAAATAGAGAATCTCTGACAGTGCCCGCAGCTCCACAAAGGCAGCTGAGGAGTCAATGGACACCACCCAGGGGAACTCTGCCTGGAGACATGATTGAACAAGGGCATGGAAGCACCACCCACATCCAGCGTCCTTCTCTTGGGGTGATGGGTGGCCATCTTGGAGGAGGAGGAGGTTGACAAGGAGGTCTCAGAGCTTTGAAGAGCCATGGATTGGGGGGAAGGGTGTATCAGGAAGTGTAGGGTGCAGTGTAGCCAGAACCCCAGAAGGAGGTGCTAAAGGATCTGGAAAAGTGGCTTCAACTTGACATACTTTATGTATATGTGCCTGAGTCAGGGGGAAGTGTTTTCCCAGCTGGTCACTAATTGTGTGTTCCTTCTTTTCTGGGAGCCCCACCTCAGACCCTGGGGTCTGCTTTGCAGAAGTGCTGAGCAAGCTGAAGATCATGGAATTGTGTTTTGAACACACAATGTGAGATTCTAACAGGTCCTGGGTCTCTCAGATGGGGCGCCCAAAATTAGTGAATGCATTTGACCTTAATCTGTACTTCGGCACATCTGTAACATGGGTATAACACTCCTCATCTCCCTGGGCTGTTGTGAAAATAAATTCATTATGGATGAAGCCCTCCGGTATTATAGTCATGATGAGTGCCCTAGAAAAACCCAGGAGGAAATTAAGTCTGCAGAGTAGGATTTGGATAGTGTGTAGTAAATATGACCCGGGGGTAAATATGACCTGAACAATGACAATAACAAAATATCGAATAGCTGTGTATGAAGCTGGCCTCATTTATCCTTGTGCCCAGAATGCGGCAGTGGAAAAAATAGTGTGTGATTATGTAATAAAAGACTGTATCTTAATTAGAGCCCAATCAAATTCACAGTCCAGTTCAGTAAATTTCACAGTAACTTTTAAAAAAAAACAGAATTTCATGATATTGGATATTTATGTCTTAAATTTCACAGTGTTGTAACAAAGCATGAATATGTATTTTAAAAATGGGGATTTTAGTGGTTTGAGCAGTGGCCTGCTAAACCCAGGGTTGTGAGCTCAATCCTTAAGGGAGGCCATTTAGGGATTTGAGGCAAATCTGTCAGGGATGGTACTTGGTCTTGTCATGAAGGCAGGGGACTGGACTTGATGACCCCTCAAGGTCTCTTCCAGTTCTATTTAAAACTAATAAGAAAAAGTTCTTCACACAGCGCATAGTCAACCTGTGGAACTCCTTGCCAGAGGAGGCTGTGAAGGCTAGGACTATAACAGTTTAAAGAGAAGCTAGATAATTTGGGTATGTCTACACTACCCCGCTAGTTCGAACTAGCGGGGTAATGTATGCATACCGCACTTGCTAATGAAGCCCGGGATTTGAATTTCCCGGGCTTCATTAGCATAAGCGGGGAGCCGCCATTTTTAAATCCCCGCTGCTTCGAACCCCGTGTAGCGCGGCTACACGGGGCTCGAACTAGGTAGTTCGGACTAGGGTGCCTATTCCGAACTACCGGTACACCTCGTTTCACGAGGAGTACCGGTAGTTCGGAATAGGACCCTAGTCCGAACTACCTAGTTCGAGCCCCGTGTAGCCGCGCTACACGGGGTTCGAAGCAGCGGGGATTTAAAAATGGCGGCTCCCCGCTTATGCTAATGAAGCCCGGGAAATTCAAATCCCGGGCTTCATTAGCAAGTGCGGTATGCATACATTACCCCGCTAGTTCGAACTAGCGGGGTAGTGTAGACATACCCTTTCATGGAAGTTAGGTCCATAAAAGGCTATTAGCCAGGGGGTTGGAATGGTATCCCTGGCCTCTGTTTGTCAGAGGCTGGAGATGGATGGCAAGAGACAAATTGCTTGATCACTGTCTTTGGTCTACCCCCTCCAGGGCACTTGGCGCTGGGCTAGGTGGACCTTTGGTCTCACCCAGTACGGTCATTCTTATGTTCTGTGAGATAGGTATATCTCCATATATTATTATTAAAACTACAAAATAGAAACATGTAAAACCCTTAGGGCACATTTCTCAGTCTGTGGGTGCCGACTCAAAAAGGGGTCACATGGCTATTGTAGGGGGTTGCAGTGTTTTTCCCTTTACTTCTCTCTGCCTTCCTAGCTGCTTTTCCTAAGTTCTGATCATTTGACTTCATAGTATCTATAATCTGTTTCAAAGAGCTTTTTTTGGATGTTTAAAATACAGTACTTGTGAAAAGTTTAAAATACATTACTTGGTACCTCAGAAAATTTCCATATAAAATCCTGCATCTACCGTATGGTGAAATACATCCTAATGATACTAAATTGGCCTATACTTGCAGGCGTATTAAACGGTGTCACCATTATGGTTCTGTAGCATCCATTCTGTGTAACACCACTGTCTCGCTGCTCCTGACAACAGATTAATGGGTGCGGTAGCCTGGAGTAAGATTTGGGGGAACTGTAACTGATGGCAGAGCACCTAGTGATCGGGAATGTCATTAGTGTCCCAGACAATAGCTCAGGACTTTGATTAAGCAGAGTGTTTTAGGACCAGTGCTGACTATTTCATCAGAAAACGTGTAGGTTCAGACTCACACAAACCAGACAAAAATTAAAAAACAACAAATAGTCTGGTAGCACTTTAAAGGCTAACAAAACATGTAGATGGTATCGTGAGCTTTCGTGGGCACAGCCCACTTCTTCAGATGACAAAGCTCACGATACCATCTACATGTTTTGTTAGCCTTTAAAGTGCTAACAGACCATTTGTTGTTTTTTAAGTTTTTCCTGTTACAGACGAACTCGGTTACCCCTCTGAAATTAACCAGACAGTTGATGATGTTTGTTTTATTTAAGAGATATTTACCAATTTTTCATTCTGTCTTTCTACAACAGGAAAAAAACACGATAAGAACCCAGTGTGTGTAAATAGGGGGAATCTAAACAGAGATAACCACACTCCTGTCTATTTCAAGCAGTGATGTAAAGGAACCAGCGGGTAATGACATACCAGCTGCCTAATGGAAGGTAAAGAGATCAATACGCTGGGAAGAGATAGCTGGAAAATAAACAAATCGTTCTCCCAGCCAGCCAGAGACATATCACCCTTCTGATCACATTGGGACTGAATAAGGCGCTGAGATCATGCTTTTTTAATCTCAACCCCCCACGACAGTCTATTCCAGGTGCCTGATAAAAAGTACTCCTTGTGCCTGAGAACTACTGAGAGACCAAACAGCAAACAAATCCTCTTATCATTAAATAGCTTGGATCTTGGCTTTTTTTATCTCTTTCTGGAGTTAGAGAGCTACGTTTTCAGAGTAAAAGAGGCACGTTGTACTGGTTAATATAAACACAGTGGCTGTGTCTACATTGGCACCCCTTTCCGGAAAAGGGATGCTAAGGTAGACTTTGGAATAGGCAAATCCGCGGGGGATTTAAATATCCCCCGCGGCATTTGCATTAACATGGCTGTCGCTTTTTTCCGGCTTGGGGAAAAGCCGGAGAAAAGGGCCAGTCTAGACGTGATTCTCCGGAAAATAAAGCTCTTTCCGGAGGATTTCTTATTCCTACTTTCAAGTAGGAATAAGAAATCCTCCGGAAAAGGCTTTATTTTCCGGAGAATCACGTCTAGACTGGCCCTTTTCTCCGGCTTTTCCCCAAGCCGGAAAAAAGCGGCAGCCATGTTAATGCAAATGCCGCGGGGGATATTTAAATCCCCCGTGGATTTGCCTATTCCAACGTGCTACATTAGCATCCCTTTTCCGGAAGGAATGCCAGTGTAGACACAGCCAATGTGAATGGCTACCTCTTCCCAGTGTACATGGCTCAGAGGTTCCCCTACACACTGGGAAATGATCCAGGTACCCTCAGTTTGGCGTGCGGGGTGACATTTTCAAATCTGGATCAGGAGGGAGGAAGAACTGGCCTTTGGATGGTTGGGAGCTGCTGCCTCTGATGTTAGCAGAGTGCTGCTCAGACCACAGAGGGACAGGAGAGAGTTCTATGGGGTAAGCACAGTGAAAGGAGCTCAGTGAGGGCAGAACAGCTGGCTGGGATAATTGTATCTGTTCTGTCTCTTGCTGCAGGATTACCCAGTCTGTTTACACTGCAAGCTCCTCGGGGCAGAGACTCTGGGGAAAATTCTTTGGTCAGTCCTGCTGATGGGGGAGCAAAGGGGGAAGCCATTTAAAAGGGCCTGGGACTCCGGGCTGCTATAGTAGCTATAGCCACACCTGGAGGCCTGGGCCCTTTAGATTGCTGCAAGAACCCCAGGCAGCACTGAAGGGCTGGCTGTGGAAGGCTAGCCCTCAGGCCCCGCCCCTTCCATCTGAGACTCCACCCCTTCCAGGAACCCTAAGTCATCCCCCAACCTTACTTAGGGCCTGGTGAAGCGTGTCAGCTCCCCCATCTGTGGTGCTGTAAATTGGCGCATCTCTTTGGAAGTCAGTAGACCCACTCTATAGTAGATCTGGCTTCCTATTCTATAATTTACTAGATAATGGAAGCTGCTGTATCTTATGATGAGATCAGGGCAGCCCCAAATCAGAATGGTCTCCTAGGGCACATTGGTGCAGCTCTATTAGCTTTAACGGTGATGTGCCAATTTCCACCAGCAGAAAATATTACTCCTCTGGGTACATACCTTGTCCGATGTTCTGATGCACACAGGGGCCCTTGGATTGTACTGTAATAGAAGTGTTAGATGGTAGGGACAACATGTCATCTGCAGAGAGCAGGCTTGTAGATTTTGTATCCTCCAACTGCACATTTGGAAACTCTTTCACGGGTATCCCTCAGCCTAGCCTTGTCCAGGCATGTTCATCTGGGACTCCAATCTATGTGTGTGTGTGTGTGTGTGTGTGTGTGTGTGTACATGCTTCGACCTTATTTAAATGTTTCCCACATCAGTAAACACTCCTAGAAAATGAAACTTTTGGTGCACAAAGGGTTCCTCAGAGGATCAGCCTTAAAGAGAGAGAGAGAAATAATAAAGACAACCCCACAGGGTAAAAGCATCAAGAATAAATAACCTACAGACTGCTATGAAATGCTTTAAAGCTCAAACCTCTCATTTAAATGCAATTGAGAAACAAATGATTCCCACGGCTTAGGGCATCACGCACAAATATTTTCCTACAGGGCTAGAGTGCCCATTGACTTCAATACACTTTGGATCACATAATGCAGAGAGGGCTGTAAGCAGATATAAAGGTGTCACCGCCTCTCTGCCCTCTCCCACATGGGAAGGAGAGCTGAGAAAGGGTTACCTCATTTAATTTGAGTGCCCTTAACTTCTGTACATTTAGCACTGTGGACTTCTGGGTCAGTGACGGATTGTTCCCACGCCCAGTTGTCTATTGCCAATAGGGTTGCACTCCAGGAATGGGTTGTCCTCCAAACCACATGGCACATCCTAAGGGAATTATCCCCATACATTTGCTGTAGATCTTCAGGGTAAACGTGTACATAGAGGTAATGAAATGAGCGAGTTATGACGCAGAGATTTACAGACACTTAGTTAACCCTCCACTTACAGTCCATTGCAAGGTGGGTTTGCTTGGGAACCAAACCTGATTTGGGCTTGACACATCTTGTTCTTGGGCTTCCAGTCCAATCTGCCTAAAAGTGCTTGCAGCATCAGGGCCCTAATGCACGATGAGTTCCAGGTTATCCAATACTGCATCTAAAGTATGCGACCTAGACTCAGGACCTGTATTTTACAGTAAATCTGGGAGTCATTCTGGCAAAGAGCCCTAGGGCAGAAAAGTTAGCTCGGGCTGGGAGAAGTGGAGATGGAAACCAGCCACAGCCCCATCTCCAGGAGCAGGAAAAGGAAATCAGTACAGCCCCATGATTGGAGGGAGCTGGCTAGAAAGAGCAAACGGTCATAACAGCTGATTTACAGTATCCCTGCTACAAACCCCTAAAAGAATGGAGCCTCCATTGCAAATTAAATTTTCCCTTTTCTAATAGAACCCCACAACTGGGGCAAGGTGATGTCACGGCCTTCCTTGCTTGGCATATGTTCCCTCTAACTCTTCCTGCCAAAGGGAAGTTGTGAATTTATTTTCCTATACCAGCATGAGTGAACCTGGCCCTATCAGCTTTAAAAGGCCCAGCTCTCCCAGTGAGTAGTCCGAACAGCCCTAATTCCTTCACTCTTTAATCTCATGAGGCATCTTGGGATAAACAAAGTGTCTGCGTGAAGAACAAATTGCCAACAAACTCAGCCACAGCGCGGTTTTAAATATTGCTTACTGACCTCGCAGGCAGGGGATGTTCATGAATCCAGAATCAGTCCTGCGGGATGGCTAATGTGACTTGTAGTAGCAAGAGGCAGTCCTAGGCAGACAGAAGGGCTGTAATGAATATTTATTCCAGGCGTCATAATAGGGCTTTCCTCATGAGTAACTGCGGAAACTAGAAAACTGCCCATGACAGCAAATTATTTAAACTCCAGTAAACAGGAGGAAATCCAATACAAAGGAGAAGGAGTGTAAAGACCAGTACCAATTAGACAACACACAAAACAAAGAGGTAGGGGTACCCTTTGCACAAACTCTCAGTAACAAAGGAAAGAGGCAAGTAAGACTGATGCTCAAGATAATAATAATAATTAACAAAGCATCTCGGAGGAGCTCTTTATGCAACCAGCTTCTTGCAAAGATACTATCAAGGAACATACTTCATGCCAGAGACAAAAACACTCCTGAATGGGGCAAGGAGATGGGAGACAGGATGCTCATTAAAAGAGTGTACAGAAATGGCAGGTTGAGTGCATGTGATGGGAGCTGGTGAGACCACAGGAAACAAGTTAACATAGAGTAGGATTGTGCTGAAGCCATTATCACTGCACATAACACTTTTATTGTCTTCCTCAATTAACACCTCTAGGTTTTGGTTTGCTGCCCTGAAAGGGTGCTGTTTAACACATTTTCTTTATCACAATCAGGCCTATTTGCTGTCTGTACTGTGATGGGTCCAGCTAGGGAGCTACAAAGAAAGTGGCAGAAAGTGGGCATGTTAGCCCTAGATTAAATAAGTCCCTATTTCCCTGGAAACCAAACAAGGACTAACCCCAAGTTAATTAAGACACCTGGAGGCAATCAAGAACCTGCATTAACCGGTGGACACAGTTAGTTTGGTTGGGATACCTGGAACCAATCAAGGACAGGATGGAATTGGTTAAAAAGCCTCTCCCTTCAGGGTGCATCTAGACTACATTCCTCTTTTGAAAGAGGAATTCAAATGAGAAATCAAAAATGCAAATGAAGTGCCGGTTTACAAATCTCATTTGCATAATCGTGTCCAATCGCTTTTTTGAAAAAAAGCAGTCTAAATGCGGTTCTTTCAAAAACACCACCTCCTTTTTTGAAAGAACCCTGTAAACCTCATTTTTTCCAGGAATAAGTGTTCTTTAAAAAAAAAGGTGGGTTTTTTCTTTTTTCAAAAACGGCATCTAGACTGCTTTTTTTCGAAAAAACCTTTTTTGGAAAAGCGATCGGATGCTATTATGCATTTCCCTCATTTGCATTCCTCTTTCGAAAGAGGAATGTAGTCTAGACACACCCTCAGTTCAGGAGCATGGCAGATGCTGTGGAAAGAGGACACACTGCTGGAGAGCAGGAGATAGAGAAACACTGTCAGGAGGGAACCCTGCAGATACAGAGGTGGGCATCTGGGGGACCCCTGCCCAGAGAACAGCCACTGGGGCCCCAGAAGTCTGAGGGAGTTACACCCCTGCTGGAGGGGAAGAGAGTGAGTTAAGGAGTCTAGCCTGTTGCCTTCATATCAGGAGGGTCACTAAAGACTAAGACATTTCCCCCTCACCTTTTCCTGCCAGCTGATGATAAGAGTGGCTAAAGCAGACTATGGCTTGCCACTGAAGTAAAGAAGTCAGCTAGTTAGACTGGGAGTTGCTGGTTTTCCCAGACAGGAAGAGATAATACTAAGTCTACCCTGCCCAGATGTGCAGGACCCACTGTGGGGGAATAGGCACTCTGTAACTGTACATGGGAGCTGGCGCAAAGTCTTCCATCCAAACTTTTCCTTGTTGGGAAACAGTTGTCAAGGAAATGAATGTTTTTACAGACAAGTAGCAGGGCTGTTAAACTCTACTCTCTGACTTCTAGAAGCAATGCCTCCACTTCAGGGCTGGGGCAGAGTGCGGAAGCTTCTATTGTTGCTTTCTCTGCCTTCTGTTCAGTGGATAGAAGACTTGAGCCAAATTCTCTATTGGGAAAAATTGGCAGAGCTTAAATGCCTTCAGTGGAAATAGGGCAATTTATGCCAGCAGGGAATTTGGCCTTTTCAGTCTCCAGAACTGTCAGTCTGACTTCTTTCACAATCAGCATTAATTGACTAATTAAAAGGAAGTGTTACCTTAAGCTTTCAAAGAGCTGACAGTCAACCATAGGAAGAACTCAGTCATTATTAAGAGCTGCATTAGTTGAACTTTGTATTTGAGCAAGAAAGATGGGCAAAATCAGTGTGGGATGCATTCCTTCTAATGTTCTGCCATCCCTCTACACAGAAGGGCAGATCTTCAAGTGAGGTAGATTGCTGTTTTGATTTCAATGGAGCTGTGATGATTTTCAGGGACCCAAAATCATTACCAGACAGGGCTTCCAAAGTATCTCAAATATAGAATTTACACAGTCGCTCTTCTTCTGAAGAGGTTCTTCATTATTGAATCTAATCATTTTGATCCTGCCTTAATTGGCTATCCTGATTCTAACCAGCATGTTGGGCTGTGTTGTGGTACTATAATAATGTATCTTGTATTCCTAGCTGAGACAAAAGGAACATGTTGTACTTTGCTGACTTCAGAAATGAAGTGCAAGAATGGGTTTATGGGTGAGGATACTTGCAAAGTTTTGTGTTGATTCTGTCCTTAGTGTCTGACCTGTATTACTTACAGAACTGATCACGTGACTGTGTTTGTGCTCCCTACACAACAAATAGTTGGAGAGTAAGGCTATGTCTAAACAACATTCCTCTTCCAGAAGAGGAATATAGATGAGCCCGATCAAAAATTCAAATGAAGCGCAGATTTACAAATCTTGCACTTCATTTGCATAATTGTGCGAGAGCGCTTTTTTGAAAAAGGGTTTTTCAAAAAAGAAACTGCAGCCTAGACAGGGTTCTTTTGGGAAAGGGAAAAAAAGTTTTCAAAAGAACCCATATTCCTCATTTTTTCAGGAGTACGGGTTCTTTCGAAAAGGGGGGGTTCAAAAGAACCCTGTCTAGACTGAGGTTTCATTTTCGAAAAACCCTTTTTTGAAAAAGTGCTCACATGTGATTATGCAAATGAAGTGTGAGATTTGTAAATCCGCGCTTCATTTGAATTTTTGATCGGGCTCATTTACATTCCTCTTTTAGAAGAGGAATGTAGTTTAGACATGCCCTAAATGACCAGATCAGATAATATGGTATGTGATTTATTTACAAGCTCTGTAAATATCTGTGCTAGAAGTGGCTGGTTCATTATGCACAGCTGGAAGTACGGCCAGCTCTTCACTACAACTAAAGGTAGGCTTAATGTATACAATTCCAGCTATATAAAATACATAGCTGGCATCGATGTTTCTTAAGCCAGTCTTTGGCACCATCCTCACAGTGGGAGGTCAGCAGGAGAAACGCTCCCATTGATTTCCCTTACTTCTCGCGAGCACTAGGAGTTTCGGCATCAACGAGGGCATCCTCAGCATTCAATTTAGTGGGTCTTTATTAGATCCCCTAAATCAAATGCCAGAAAATTGACCTCCACAGTGTTGATCTTCTCCTTAGTCTAGATAAGGCCTAAGTCTTCATTGCAACCTATCTTTTTAAAAGTGAAACACGCACTTAGGTCTTTTCAATTCTCCTGTGCCACTGACTCTTCCACTGCATATCTGTGCAGGATCAAAGACTAGCTAGACTCACCTACAATTATTTCTGCTTTCAGAAGTTTGGTTCAAAAATATAATGTATTTCTTCAAGATATAAATGAACAAATTTCATAGCTATTTAGATCAAACACCTATGGGCCCTGTCCTCGCCTGCTGTACATTGGTGTATCTTCATTGACTTCAATAAAGGCATGCTGATTTACACCAGATATGGATCTGGCCATGTGTAGCCTATAGGGCTATCCTGCATTCTTGCCTATAGAGATATTTTTTTACAGATTTCTTATTTCCTCATGGTTTTGATTATATGTTTATTATAATAAGTCACTGTCAGTGTTCCCTGTAAGCTGTGCATTTGCGCAGCTGCACAGGAGAGATTCAAATGCTATCCAGCAGATTAGCAAAGTGCCCACAACTAGTTTTTTTGTTTCTGCTGGTGGTGCACGTTTGCACATGACTCGGTACATAACACTATTCCACACATGGATGGAAAAAAATCCATACATGGACAGAAAAGATTAGAGAGAACATTGATTACAATAGGTTTACAGCCAAACTACTTTAATATAACACAGAAGACTTACAGGCTACATCCTGTATTTTGAGCTAAGGGATAGTTAGCATACACATGCCTTTCACCCAGATAGCACAGTTGTCTGACATATGTCTGAGACCTTTTGCCTATATAGCAAAGTCAATGTGCATATATTCTGGACTTTTTACCTAGATAGTGGTAAGGTAAAGCAAACTTTAATTGCATAGGGGGCTTCCAAGTATACCCTCAGACTTAACAGGTACACCGCAACTTGGAAAAACTCACAATAACATGGTAACAAATTGAAGTATATGATAATAAGTTGAGCTCAATGATTTACTGGGCTACGGGAAAAAGACATTTCACCATTAGAAAGATGGAGAAATACAAATAAGGAGAAAGGGAAATGTCTCCTACTGAATATACCTCAAACATAACAACACTAGTGTTACTTAGTATAAAAGAGGCATCTCTGCCTACGGACGGTAGAAGGAATTGTAGTCCTTGGGAGGTGCCAGGTTGATGGCCCCTGGTGATGATGGGGAAGGTGCAGGCAATGAAGAAGATAATCTAAGAAAACATGTCTAGAGAACATGTCCTATGAGGCAAAGCTGAAGGAATTGGGCTTATTTAGTTTGGAAAACAGAAAACTGAGAGGGGATATGACAGCAGTTTTCTGGTTTCTAAAAGGTGTCACAGGGAGGAGAGGGGGAAATTGTTCTCCTTGGTCTCTGAGGATAGGACAAGAAGCAATGGGCTTAAACTGCAGCAAGGGAGGTTTAGGTTGGACATTAGGAAAAACTTCCTACCTGTCAGGGTGGTGAAACACTGGAATAAATTGCCCAGGGAGATTAGAATCTCCATCACTGGAGATATTTAAGAGCATGTTGGACAGACATCTATCGGGGATGATGTAGATGGTGCTTGGTTCTGCTATGAGGGCAGGGGACTTGACTTGATGCTCTCTCGAGGTCCCTTCTAGTTCTAGTGTTCTATGATTCTATAGTGGATAACACTTCAGGTTGTTCTAGAAGTAATGGTGTGAGTATAAAGAAAAATAGATGTACATTCCCTATCTATTTTGTTAATTTGGGATGTTTGTGGCTACACTAAAGGTATTAATAAACTACATTTGTAAATACACCAGAGTTCCTATATTGCCAGTATTGCAACTGTGCACATCAGGGTTCCCAATGACAGAGTAATTTAAATACTGGGCCTGATCTTGGGACAAGAACCTGTCAACCCTCCAAGTGGTAACTGGGAATTCATAAGTCATCTATATAATTAATACACAATCTAACCATCAGGTAGCACACATCTGTCATCAGTAATGAATGACAGTCTGTGGGAAGAGCTTCACAGCCTTGAGTTTTGAAGGTCTACATTATTCCCACATAATAGGCCATGATTGTCATTTACAGCATCTGCACAAGTGCCAATAAAATCTTTATACCTCATTGGACCACCCTTTGAAACTTACTGAAACTCTGAACAGCTCTTCAAAAGCACAATTCTTTGCTGGTAGAATTCCACATACGGACTTCAGTGGAGATCAGCTCAGTGACGCGAGATGAATCTTTGTCCCTTTCTTTAAAAGCAATTTGTCGGAGAAATGTTTCCTCTCTTCACTCTTGTATGTAGAAATTTCCCCAAGCTCCAGTGACGTGCAGTGCAGGCAGTGGTGATGTTTACAATTGTGCTCGGTTGGGATTAATTCAGCCATCCACAACATAGTTACACAGAAATGTGTGTGTTAATTCTAAACATGAGAAGCATTAAATGTAGCAGCTTCGGAGAACAATCTGTGCTTTTGGGGTACCAATATTGTCTCACTGATTCCTTCTGCTTTCCCCATCTCTCTTCAGCCCTTTGTCTTCTCTTGTGTTATTCTTAGAGTGCAAACTTTGTTCTATGTTTGTACAGCGCCCAGTGCAGTGGAGTCATACTCTATGACCCCGGCTTCTAGGTGCTGCTACAATTCAAGTAAATAAATAAATATAATCAGCTACAGACCAAGAATAACTAGAAGGATGGGAGTAGGTGTCACACGTACCCTTTCTCATACCATTGACATATAGCTGGTCTGGGTGTTTGGAAATGTTCCCATTTAAAATACATGATAAGATGATGTGAAGGGCCTGCCTCTGTATTTGTCTCGTATAAGGCAATGCTCCAGGGCAGTCCTTAATCAAGTCATACTACATATTAATCAATACAAGTATGTATTTTGCTTAATGCAACCCCCCAGGGATCTTTTCAACTGGACAGAATATTCTTCTTCCTTTTCGTGCTGTTAAACAGTTACTACTTTCCAACCCAGGGCTGACTGCTTTTCAGGGGTGGGTGAAGAGGTCTCTTTATTTAGTACACATGGTATGTACACACCATGCCCCTAAGTAAGAACTACAGTCTTTTCTAAGGCAGGACTATTCTTTGTATAGGACTGTAGGATTCTTTTGGGACTAACGGCACCCGGTGGATGTTAGCTGTTAGAGAAGAAACAGGTGACTCAGAAGCAGATGGGGTAAACAGAACAGCTTTATTGCCCGCTCACGTTTGCCTGGGACATTCAACACAACGTCTGAGAGGCAATAAAGCAGTTCCATCTACCCCATGCACTTCTGGGTCGCCTGTTTCTTCTCTAACATCTGGCGTTACAAACAGGACCCCAGGGGAAAGTTGTGCCTGATCATCACGTCTAGACGGATTGCATGGATAAGTCTGTCGGGCTCGCTACTTCAACAACTGTTAGGGATTTTATTAACAAGTTGGTGGGGAAATGGGAGGGGGTGGGGATGTGGATCCCTCCAGGGATCATCAGGATGGTCTGCCATCCAGGGGTGGGTGGAGGCGTCCAGGGGTGTCTCCTCACAGGTTCAAATCTGGTTCATGACATCATTCAGTGGCAATAAAGCAGTTCCCTTTACCCCATCTGCTTCTTGGTCACCTGTTTCTCCTCTAACATAAGCGATCTTACCCCATTTCTTCATCTGCCATTGTGTCCCATCAAGTGTAAGGTTGCAAAATCTCTAGAGTCTTTTTAATAATCTAGATCGGTTTTGGGAGGGTGCCTCTGTGGGTTAAAACGCATTCTTACTCCCAATATTCCCTCATGTTCACATCCGTAGTGTTCGCTCCACTTGCCCATAATGACTAGGAATTGGTGCATCCGGCACGTAGCCAATCAGCGGGGATGGAACCGGCAGCCCTGACGTTTACGGTGATATTCATTTTATACACAGCTGCCACAGAACAACCAGGAGCATGGGATTACGGATCAGACATGGCATTTATCTAGTCATTAAAGTGGAGCTTGTGTGAGCATTTGGAAATGTTCCCGTGGAGAATTTAATGCCCCAGATACAGAAAGGAAGCTCTGGGCAGAGCAGGAGAAAAGCCACAGAGCAGCGGGTATATGATTTAGATAGAATCAAATGCTGGTGGCATTCTACAAAGTAATGGAAGGTGTAATGAAGTGAGACGTTTGCACAGTTTTCATCGCCCTGTGGTGTAAGATGCAAAGATAACATGGGCACACGCCCACAGCAGCAAAATCAGGAGCGTTTCAATGGCAAAAGGCTGTCGCAATGAAGTGGAGATTCAGTGCTAGGTTTTCTCTGGAAGTAGGGGGGGAATTTAACCCTTATTTGTGGGGCTTTTGCCATTATGGGTGGATGTACATAGAAGCTAGTTCCTCTGCTACAGGAAAATAAGAGTATCTGACTAAGATAAGCCAGGTAAACCATGCACATATGGATTTGGGGTTCAAATGTATGACGTGAAGGGGGGTTCCCTGCAGAAAGACTCCCTCCCCCATCTGAACAGAAGCATGGCTCTGAGATCAGACCAAACCCCCGAGCATGAGCAGCTGAATCAGGACTGATACCACGATAAAGCCACTTCTGAACTCATTCACACCACTTGCAAATCCAGAGTAGACTGGCTAGAACAGGCTGAAAACTGCAGGGGGAAAAATGAAATTTAATCATGACATTTTGTATTGAAATTTTAAATGTTCAAAAAAAATGTTGACCATGTGAAAGAGCAAAAGTTAACTTAACATTTTGCAAAAAATTCTTTTCTTTTTTTTGTTGTTGTTGTTGAATTTTCAAAATTGTGACCAGCCTCAATTCTCATTTAATATGTCTATTCTGGATGCATCCAAACGACTCGGGATTGAAAGAACATTATGCAATGGGCTAACTCATTTGCATACCTTTGGACTTATGCCAGTCTCTCTGCATGTAGGATCTGGCCCAGGAACACTACAAGGAACTGATTTGCTCCAACTGAGTTCTCTTCCGTACCACCGTACACATATGGCTGCGTGAAGTGGTTCTTTGATCTGCATCGGCCTCGCTGGATTTACTACATAGAAACAACACTTGGTGAAGTGTCTATTTATCTGAGCTCTCAACACACTCTACGCATTAAAATTTCACAGTACCATCATGGCACAAGTAGTTCTAAGTATTACCCTCCTCATACTATATGTGAGTAAACCTAAGGTGAAGTGACTTTTCATAGGTCCTTCAGCCAGTCAAGAGAAGAATTCAACAGTCCTTTTCCCCAGACCACTCTTATCTTGTCAGTAGACAACTAAGGAAAAAGACGACTAAGGGGGGATATGATAGAGGTCTGTAAAATCATGATGGAGGTGGAGAAAGTAAATAAGGAAGTGTTATTTACTCCTCCTCATAGTACCACAACTAGGCATCACCAAATGAAATGAATAGGTAGTAGGTTTAAACCAAGCAAAACAAAGCATTTCTTTGGAGTCCACCTGTGGAATGCACAGTCAACCTGTGGAACTCCTTGACAGAGGATGTTGTGAAGGCCAAGACTATAACAGGGTTTAAAAAAAAGAGCTAGATATGTTCATGGAGGATAGGTCCAACAGTGGCTATTAGCCAGGATGTGTAGGGATGTTGTTCCCTAGCCTCGTTTTGCCAGAAGCAGGGAATGGGTGGTAAGGGAGGAATCATTTGATGATTCCCTGTTCTGTTAATTCCCTCTGTGGCACCTAGCATTGTCCACTGTTGGAAGACAGGATACTGAGCTAGATGGACCTTTGGTCTAACCCAGTACGGCCATTCTTATGTTCTAATATTACAGAACACTTGAAAGCCAAGAACCAGTCACAAAGGTATTTAGGCTTCTAACTTTTATTGACATCAAGGAGAACTAGGTGCCTAAATATCTTTAAGGTAGGCTATGCCCAAGTTTCTAGAGAAAGGGCCGTACAAGGACTCAACTAGGATAAGAACCAATAATACTTAATATCTGCTCCAATTTCCTAACGAGCCCCTTCGTAAGTCACCTTGAACCCATTTATCTGATTCTCAGTGTGGACTGAACTAAGTGGAACTCGGATGAAGCGGGTGGATTCTTTTGGCTTTAAACCATTCCCGAATACACCGTTGCTATGCAGCACCACCTGCCACTCTACCACAATTGGTAGGTTCCCCCTGTGGTGATGAACATATTAGGTGCCTCTCAAACACGGTTAGAAATTTGGGCATGGAAAGGGCATTGGTCTGGCACTAATGGATGTGGAGTGGATATGGGGACTTTCCGGTGGAAGGCAGTGGTGAGCTGAGGGACATGAGAAGGTTGGGTTGATTTGGGGAAGAGATGAGAGGTGGAACTGGTTGGGGGAAAGAAGGGAAGATTCCTGCCTTCAGTTGTTCCAAGGGTTAAGTTACCCAGCTAAACACAACTTTCAGAAAAACAGTATCACTTACAGGAGCGAGAGGCTAAAACGAGAGTCCTCCAAGTTTTACATGTTCCTCACACAAGAGCACTTGAAATGATGTTCATTGGCAAGCAGCCAACATGGATTTTTTTATTAGGAAGTTATGATTATTATATTATTTGATCTTGTGTCAATTTCTATATGAGAGGTTTGTCTGTTATGATAGGGATTGGGAAAACATAATACAACAAATAAACATTATTAATTGGAATAGCCTGGAGCCAAATCTCTAGAGGAGACAGTGATCACTTAATTTATAGAGACAACTGATTTCAGGCTGCTAATTCCAAACCAGTCATAAACCTGATTAATAACATGTGGCGAGACTGTAAACTACCCTCCCCCTTCTACTCCCCCATTGCGGGGTTTGTTGTTCTAATGAGGGATTCTGAGGATTGTCTGCATTAATACATGTTGCTGCTGGTGTATAATTTTATTTGTGAACATCAGCCAGTGAAACTCCTCTGAAGGAAATGAGATGGAAATCTCAAGGAAACTGATTAGAACTCCCCTGTAGATGAACGTTGATGATTATTTCTATTTACGTTACACAGGCTGTTTTCATCTGAGGATCTCAATATTTTACAGCTATTAAGTGCATTAAATCTTACAAATGCCTGTAAAAATAAGGAAACTGAGGCACAAGGAAGTCAATAAGAGCTACAAGTGCCTGGTGCCACTGAAGATCAAACACTGGGGTCCCAAGCTGGGCACACAAAATGGATGAGCATGTCTGAACATTTGAGCAAGGCAGACTTAAAGCAAATGAATGACGGGGCTGGAGCAGGGGCAGAGAGAAAGTTCAGGCAGCTGATGTTGGCAGATAAACCTTTTTGCTGCGTTAGCTCAGCTGGGTAGGAAGGAAAGTCCTTGCCGTGCCAGAGCTGTTCAATGAGTTGAGTTGGCTCAGTCCATTTCCCGGGTGAGTGTGAAAGGAGATTGTCACCAGGAGACAGACCTCCCAGGTGGGGGAAGGTATGACAGATACATGATGGGCCAGTAATGTGACTAAATCAATGCCAGGTATAGTGGTGAAACGGAAGCCTCTAGAAAGCAAGGAGGTTGCTTCCAAGAGGCCTTCCTGCCTAGGGAGAAAGCCAGCTCAGAGAACCAGATCAAGTGCTCCAGCTGGCCTGAATTACCAATACACACTCCAGATGGAGGACTGGGAGAACCTGTTCCAAGTAGCCATGGGCTACTCATAGACCCCACGTGGAGGGCTACGAGAACTCTGCATTGAAGGCAACGGGAGTTGGAGCTGAGGGGCTTTCATGGTATACCGTGAAAGATTTAATGTGACTCTTCATGCAAGGGGGGGTGTCTCAGTTTAAAGCATTCTGGTCTGGAAGTGACCACTTACCAGGGACAGGCCAGGGAGTTCAGGACAGTGCATCTGCAGGGCCATGCTGCACCACAAGGGGGCGTGCTCCAGCATAGCTGCGTGTCACAGAAACGACTTGAATTTGTCAATCTATAGTTAGAGCCCTACCAAATTCACAGCCCTGAAAAATGCGTCACGGACCATGAAACCTGGTCTTTGGTGGGCTTTTATACTACACAGACCTCCCGGGAGAGACCGGCATTTCTCAAATTGGGGTCCTGACCCAAAAAGGAGTTGCCGGAGCGGGAATCACAAGGTTATTTTAGGAGGGTTATGGTATTGCCAAGAGTTAGGTGGTTGGAAAGTGGTCCAATGGACACCCAGCTCCAAAAGTAGCAGCATCAGCAGCAGTGCAGAAGTAAGGGTAGCAATTCCCTACCGTGATGCCTATCCAACTGCACTGCTGCCTTCCGAGTGGGGCGGCTCAAAGTTGGAGGCTTCTGACTGAGGGTCCAGATCCAGGGGCCAAGCGAAAGGGGGGCAGAAGAGGGCAGTTGCCCCTAGGCACAACACTAGGGCTAGCGCAGGGAAAATAGTGCGGATGGGCCTGACGTGGCCACGGTTGCTGTGATGGTCCCAGACCTGCCTGCGTCTTTTTCCCTGCACTCGCCCTAGCATTGTGCCTGGGGGAAACTGCCCCCCTTCCCCCGTATCTCCCTTCGCTGCGCCCCTGCCCAGATCTGCAAGTAGCAGTGTGTAAGTAAGGGTGGCAATACTGGATCGCGCCATTCTTACTTCTGTGCTGCTGGTGATGGTTCTGCCTTCAGAGCTGGGCCCTTGGCCAGCAGCTGCTCAGCTCTGAAGGCAGCGCTGTCACGGGCAGAAGGTAACACACAACCCCCCCTAGAATAACCTTGAGACTCCCCCCCCCCAACCTCTACAATTACAACATCATGACATTTCAGATTGAAATAGCTCAAATCATGGCGTGTACAATTTTTAAAATCCTAGGACCATGAAACTGACCAAAAGAGACTGTGATTTTGGTACAGTCCTATCTACAGACCCCCTAACAACACTTTGATGCAGCCCATGCAATACTTAATCTGTATTCTAGCTGGCAAGTTATATAAGGCCATGATGCGCAGGGATCAGCAATAACCCTGGCCCGGGGGCCCTGCTCCACTAAAGTTTGGAGCCAGGTCTCTCCCCTGGCTCTTCAAGTCATCCCACGTGCTCCTCCCAGCACATCCCCCAGCCCTACCTACCGTCCCCAGGTGATTTAAAATGGCCACCCTGGAGGCTCCTGCCACCACCACTGGCAGCACAGTGCAGCTAGCACAGCATCTCGTTGGTAGCTCTGAGTTGCTGCTGGCATGTTCCTTTGGCCCTGATGGAGGGTGCGTCTGTGTGTGTGGGTCTCCGAGCTCTGTCCCTGCCTCGAGTGCCCCTGTGGCCAATAGGAAACTTTCAGATCAGGTAAATCCAAATCCTGATGACCATTAGGAAATTCTGCAAAACCCTCTTCTTTCGCGTAGTCAACCTGTGGAACTCCTTGCCAGAGGAGGCTGTGAAGGCTAGGACTATAACAGAGTTTAAAGAGAAGCTAGATAATTTCATGGAGGTTAGGTCCATAAAAGACTATTAGCCAGAGGATAGAAATGGTGTCCCTGGCCTCTGTTTGTCAGAGGCTGGAGAAGGATGGCAGGAGACAAATCACTTGATCATTGTCTTCGGTCCACCCCTTCTGGGCACCTGGTGCTGACCACTGTCGGCAGACAGGATACTGGGCTAGATGGACCTTTGGTCTGACCCAGTACGGCCGTTCTTATGTTCTTATGAGCGTGTGTGTGTAGACACACACAGAATATATTTATGGGGATACTGTATATCTTAGTGAGAGGATAGGATAGAAGTTGATAAGTAACAGGTAGGAACTATGCTGAAGAGAAACAGTGAAATGAAAAAGAATCTCATTCAGTTACCTCACATGAAGGCAGACTACTAAAAGTGACAAATTTTATAAGTGTTTGTATACAAATGCCTGAAGTCTAAATGCTGGAGTATTCCGTCCAATTCTGAAGGGCCCCCATTACGAAAAAGATGTGGACGCATTAGAGAGAGTCCAGTGGAGGGCAACAAAAATGATTAGGGGGATGGAGCACATGACTTATGAGTTAAATGCCCACAAATTGCATGGAAACTTTTTTTTAAAAAAAAACATCTAATACAGGCTCCAAGTAAATGTATATCCTCAAATAAGAGGACCAAAAAATGTGCCACTCTAGCTACGTGACAAAGTAAAAGAGATTGTTGGGGACAAAAAAAAGACATCATTTTTAAAATTGTGAAGTCAAATCCTACTGAGGAAGATAGAAAAGAGCATAAGCTTGGCAAGTCAAGTGTAAAAATATAATCAGACAGGTAAAAAATTGAAAGGCAACTAGCAAAACACATAAAAAGAAACAGCATTTTTTTAAGTACATCAGAAGCAAAGCACCTGCCAAACAATCAGTGAGCCACTAGACAATCAAGACACCAAAGGAGCGCTCGGGAAAGACAAGACCTCTGCAGAGAAGCTAAATACTTCATTCCATCAGTTTTCACTGTAATCAGTTTCATCCTAACCCTAAGGACATGAGCCATTCATTTTAGCTGTCAGACCCGAGAAATTGTTCCAGATGGTGGTGTCAGTAAAGGAGGTTTGGGATCTAATTGATAAATTGAACCATTATGTCACCTGGACTAGATAGTATTCACCCAAGAGTTCTGAAGGCACTCAGATACGGAATTGTAGAACTACTCACTGATGTAACCTGTCACTTAAATCAACCTCTATACCAGATGCATCAATGATTTTAAAAGAGGCTCTAGATGTGATCCTGGGAATTTCAAACCAGTAAGGCTAACTTCAGTACCCGGCAAATTGGTTGAAACTTCAGTAAAGAACACAACTATCAGGCATGTAGATGAACATAATGGCTATACTGTAGGCTTCTTGTACAAGAATGGCTGTTCTTGTGCAAAAACTTGCAGAGCGTCCACACTACAAGCCAATTCTTCCTCAAGAAAGTTTACAGTAGATCATTAGAAGAGAGGGCTTTTTGCACAAGAGTTATTCCTCTCCCCATGAGGAATAAGACTTTTTGCACAAGAGCTCTTGTGCAAAAAGGCTAGTGTGGATGGGAACAGGGGCACAAGAAACCTCTATGCCTAAAATTGCCATCAGAGCTTTATTGCACAAGAGTGTCCACACTGTCATGGACGCTCTTGTGCAAAAGCACATCTCTTGTGCAAAAGCACATGGCAGTGTGGATGTGCTTTTGCACAAGAACTCTTGTGCAAATAGTTCTTGCGCAAGAAACCTGCAGTGTAGACATAGCCAATATGTTGGGGGAAGCGTCAAAACAGCTTTTGTGCAGGGAAATCTTGCTTTAACCATCTATTAGAACTCTTCAAGTGCATCAACAAATATGTGGCCAATGGTGATCCAATGGGTATTTCCGAAAACCCTTGATAAAGGCTCTTAAGCAAAGTAAGCAGTCATGCGATATGAGGAAGGTCTTATGGAACAGTAACTAGTTAAAAGATAGCAAACAAAGGGTAGGAATAGATGGTCAGTCTTCACAGTGGAGAGGGATAAATAGTGAGGCCCCCTAAGGACGTGTACAGAGCTGCTCAAAAGAGTCATAATTATCTGGAAAAAAAGGATAAACAGTGAGCTGGCGAAGTTTGCAGAAGTACTGAAGATAATTAGGTCCAAAGCTGAGTGTGATGAGTTATAAGTGGATGATTGGGCAACAAAATGGCAGATGAATGTTGATAAATGAAACATAATGAACATTGGAAAGCATAATCCCAGCTAAACATACAAAATGACAGGGTCTAAATTAGCTGTTGCCATTCAAGAAAGAGATTGTGGATAGTTTGCTGAAAACATCTGCTCAATGAGCAGCAGCAGTCAAAAAAGCAAACAGGATGTTAGGAGCTAATGGGAAAGAGAGAGATAAGAAGACAGAAAATACCCTAATGCCATCATATATGGAATGAAGTGTGAGAGAGGTTGATACTGGGGCAGTGAATGGTCTGAACCGAACGTACAGCTGTAGGCTTAAAATAGGACGAGAGCACTGGAGTTCAAGAAAACAAATTTTGCAGGAGCTGCCTCAAGGTGTATATGTAACCTACCCACCTACAGTGTGCTGTCCTATGTAGTGGCACCAAGACTGTTCAGAGTGAGAGAATGAGTTCGTTCTACAGCCTTAGTTGAGAGCCAGCTGGCTTTTATCTTAAGCAGGAGAGGCTCTTGCACTAAGCTCCAGAGGTCACAGGTTCAATTCTATCTATCAGTCTTACATCTGCACCACCCCATTTTGACTCTAGCTGGTGTTGTAAACCCACACTATCGCCTAGAGCTGAGTCACATTCCCACCTGGTCCAAATCAGCCTAGATTTACTCAGTATTGATTTACTCAAGCTGGGAGTTTGGCCCTTCTAGGGTCAAAATCAAGTGTGGGAAGCCTTGGGAAAATCCAAACATACACTTACCAAGGGGGGCTGGAAAGGCTGTAAATAGGGTTAGGAATCTAGCTTCAGTGTGCTTGGCTCCTTTGAAAACTGGGTGCCTTAATGGGAGCTGAAAATCTGGCTCAGGATTCGATGTTGAGCTTTTCCAGAAATCTCCCCTTGTCTTCTCCCTTCTCACCAGGGTAGTGCTTTCAAAGTGCTTGAGGAAGCAGGCTGTTGTGGAACTACTCATTGTTGTTTGTTGTTATTCCGGTCTGAAGCTGCCTTTCACTGTGGCTTGATGTTTAGACTCCTGCTGGCATGCTTCTCCTTGCGAGTAGGAGAAAAGGATTAATGGTTCACTCCTGCTGTTCAGCTGGGGCAGATCCATTTATAGCTCAAAACATAACTTTGGCTTGCTGTCTTTAACCTTTAAAGAGAGTCTCAGCTCTGTGATTTGAACCTTTCATCGTGAAATTAACATTTTGTAGCAATTTGATCCCAGGGTATTAAAGGTGGAAACCATCTATTAGATGTTCTTCTGGTTTCTCTGCCAGGTTTATCCAGCATGATCCCCTGGGTTTTCCCCAACATTATTCCTCACTGCTCTCTTCCATGACTTGGAGCAGGATTCCAGCCAATACATACAAAGATTCCTTCAGAAAACTCCTTTAACTCCTATGTTTTGTGATGCAGTCCACTGAACACACACTGCCATGACTTTCTCTTGTATTACCCTGCATAGTTCCAGCCTGTGCTCCTAGAAGGTAAGGTATTTTTTTTAGGACAAGAAGCAATGGGCTTAAATTGCAGCAAGGGAGGTTTAGGATGCACATTAGGAAAAAGTTCCTAACTGTTAGGGTAGTTAAACACTGGAATAAATTGTCTAGGGAGGTTGTGGAATCTCCATCACTGGAAAGCTTTAAGAACAGGTTAAATAAGCATCTATCAGGGATGAGCTAAATGGTGCTTGGTCCTTCCAGTTCTAGTATTCTATGATTCTATTATTTGAGGCAAGGATTATATTACTACTTTAACCCACTCCTTTGACGATACAGTGTGTGCAGTTCCTTTGAAAATCGGGTGCCTTAACAGGAGCTGAAAATCTGTGGATCTGTTCATCTAGAAATCTGGCTTTGTCCACCTGCTCTCCTTTCTCACCAGGGTGGGCTGGCAAAGTGCTTTGAGGAAGCAAGCTGTTGTGGAGGTACTTGGCTTTGTTATTGTTCCAGAGATGATGCTAGATAAGTGCCTATGGGGAGGTGCCAAACTGTGAGTTCTTCCACTAAGGCTACGTTTATACTACGAGTTTTCTCGGCAAAAAATATGCTAATGAGGGACACATTTACATGAGCCACAATCTCATTTGCATATTTTCTGCCAATCCGTTTTTGCGCAAAAGCAAGCAGCGTGGACGTTTTCTTTTTGCACATAACCCCCTTTTTCCACAAGATCGGCAAACCTCCTTTTTGGGGGCATAAGGATCTTGCGGGAAAAGGAGTTTTTGCACAAAAAGAAAATATCCACACTGCTTGGTTTTGCGCAAAAACCCCTACCGCAAAAACGGATCGGCAGAAAATATGCAAATGAGATCATGAATCATGCAAATGAGTCCCTCATTAGCATATTTTTTGCAGAGAAAACTCGTAGTGTAGATGTAACCTAAGGTGATCGTGGCCAATCCTTGGATGTAAGGATGCAAGGAATGAAATCCTGCCCATTTTTTTACACCAGTGCCTAGGCGGGGCAACAGGGTGACCCCTCCCCATGATGGTAAATGGCTTGCACTATAGAAAGCGTGCCTTTGTGTGACGTACCCCTTGTGAGCGGGCTAGAAATCACTTACCTGTAAATTGCTTTCCAGGCATTCAAGGGCATTAAGGGGGAATTTTTTGATTAAGGAATGGGTAGAGGGTATTTTTGAACTCTGATCATATATGAAGCTCCTTGTAAACTGGGAGCTATCCTGTGTATTGTCAATTATAAATAGGCTATTAATATTACATTTGCTTTTTGTTACAATATTTATATTTTTGTCATTTAAAACCTAAATCTCTTCTACATTTTATTTGCTAACAACATTAAAATGTTTTAAAATATGGTAGCTGCAGACTTCCATGAATACACCTAATAATTAAAATAATGTTTAAATGATTATACAACACTTGTTAAAACAAAAACATGTTTCTGCATGACCTAAGATGATGCTTTGAGTCACTTTTATTAATAACTTTTATTTGGTTATGCTAACAACTTAAACTTTAGCTAATATGAAACTTATGCTTTCAGGGCTAATGGCCTGCTCCCTACTTGCACGTTAACACATTTTTAATTAGCGTAGGCAAACATTTCCCTCATGGCCTACCAATGTGCAAGACTGGTTTGAGCTCTGGAAAAACTGCCTTTCATCTTGAGACTATGGTACGGGAGAACTTCAAAGGTACAAAGTCCAGAGTTCCACACTGACCAGCCGACTGGCCGCCATGTGCAACTGGAAGTCATTCACCAGGCAGCAACGGAGACAAATAAACAAACCAGCAAACACTGTACTGCTGGGATTCCCCTCCCACGGGCAATAAAAACTCCACGGCCCAATGGGGAGGAGGGGATACTCGAGGCTTTAGCCTTGCGGCGCTTCAACCACGGGGGAATGGTGGGGAGACATCGCTCTGGACTGAAGCCATCAGGGTTGTGACTGAGCTGCAGGTAAAGGGGAGGGGTCAGGGATCTGGCCAGGGGATGGGGAGAGTCACGGGGGCTCCAGTCAAAGCTATAGACCGGGGGGAGGGGCACCAGGGCTCAGGGCTCTCCATTCCCTGCTTCAGCCCCACAGCTGGGCATCACGGCTCTAGCTGCGGGAGGTGGGGGGAACGCCAGAGCTCCTGGCAGTTCTGCTCCTGGGTTCAGCCCCTGTGCTCCTCTGAGGCTGAAGCCCTGAGCCCTGCCCCCCCCCCCCGCCCCACCTCCAGATGAAACCTGGAGCAAAGCTATGAGGTGCCCCCAACCCCAGTGCTCCCAGGGGGAGGGGCACAGAGATGCAGGCCAGAAGCCCTGAGCCACAACATCCTTTATGCCCCCAGTCTAGAGCCCTGAGCCTTGGTTCTCCCTGGGAGTAGAAGCCCTGAGCCCCCACCCAGACATCTGACACACCCACACCCTGCGGCTGCAGCCCTGAATCCCCCTGATGCCTGACATCCGGAACATTTCGTTCACAGTTACGACTCTTTCAGAGGTTACAAACACAAGTACCTATTTGGGGAACTGATTTCTGATAGCAAGAGTCTTCTTCAGCCTGGCAGAAATGGGTTCCTGAAGCTAAAATTGTTGGTTCCTGGAGCTCCGATTCAGAGAAGAAATAAGGTGCCTTTTTTTTAACCGTGAGGATAATTAACCATGGGAACAACTTACCTCACAATGTGGTAGACTCACCATTCCTTGAAGTCTTGACAGTCAGTCCAGGTATCTTTCTAAATAATATGCTCCAAGAAACATATGGTCTCGGTGAAGAAATCACTGGATGTGCTCTGTGTTCACAGAAGGAAGGGATCCTAATGGTCCCTTTTGACCTTAAAATCCATGAATCTAAGCAGCTTTTCCAAGGCCTTCTGCCCTTCCCTACTGGAGAACAGAGAAGAGAAGAAAATAACTACTACCTCCCTCTTTTCCTTCCTGCTAGGTGGAGGAAGAAGGAGGGAGCCAATGGACTGTAAGGATGTATAGAGATGATAAGTTTGCAAGACTCTCAATAATAATATTTTAATTAACAAAATATATTATTCGCCTTCATGGACCATTTCTCCCTGTAATTAACATACCTTTCCTGGGGGATTTTCCCTTTAAAACCATGTTTTCTTAATTGTTGGTGATTCGTGTTTTCCCTCTAGAAGGAGGGAAGCCCGCACTGTATATTAGGGAGAGAAAACCCCTTCCCACCCCATATAAAGGAGAGAGACTGGTATACAAGGAAGTGTGTCAGCCCTGGTCTACACTACAACTTTATTTTGAAATAAACCCCCTTAGGTCAAACTTATAAGACGAGCGTCCACACTACCAAGCCCGTCATTTCGAAATAACAGGCTGCTTATTTTGAAATCTGTACTCCTGCTTTTCATCAGGAGTAATGCTAATTTTGAAATAGTTATTTTGAAATAACGGTAGCGTGGCTGCACCGGTGCCACTATTATGAAATAACTACTCCCCAAAGTAATTTGAACTAATTATTCCTGGGGCTCTAAGTCCGAGGTAGTGCGTCCACATTAATGGAGCCTGCCTTGGACTAATTTTGAGGCTTCCTCATAGTGTGGACATGCTAGTTTGATCTTGTTAAATTGGGAGTTGAGTTGAATTTAGTAATTTCGAAATAATTTCCTAGTGTAGACAGACATGGCCTCGGAGTTCACGCACTAAACGCTGCTTGTTTGGGCCAACACTGTAGAGGGGACAGCAAAGGTGGCTTTAAGCTCCCTGTCCTGGAACCAGCCCTAGTCCTTGCACAAGATAATGTACAACAGTCCTGAAGCTGTTTTATCTGATGCCTGTTGCCTTTGGCCATGAGGGCTTGTTACGGCAGCTAGAGGACAAAGCAGGCAGACATAGCCAAACCAAAAACCCAGATCTGAGCTGCCTGAAATTTGGATTCAAATATTGCATTGTGTGCCCCTAGCTAATTGCTTCATTGTGCTGCAGTGACTAGGAAATTCATACAGGGTGAGCATTACCGAAAGCAATTATGTAGGGACTGATAACAATTTGGTAAGTGGAGGCGTTCTCATAAAGTTAGGTCAGTCGATTTGGAGAGTACCGAAGATTATCTAGCAGCAACAGTCTCTTGTCTATATTTCAAACCTATGCAGTTAGTCAAATTTTGGGGTCCTGTGTATTGGGCCTGCTGAAGAAACTGATGAAAGAGTCTTTCTGCTTTGTTTAAAACTAATAAAAGAAAGTTCTTCTTCACACAGCGTGTAGTCAACTTGTGGAACTCCTTGCCAGAGGAGGCTGTGAAGGCTAGGACTATAATAGAATTTAAAGAGAAGCTAGATAATTTCGTGGAGGTTAGGTCCATAAAAGGCTATTAGCCAGGGGATAAAATGGTGTCCTTGGCCTCTGTTTGTCAGAGGCTGGAGAGGGATGGCAGGAGACAAATCGCTTAATCGTTGTCTTCGGTCCACCCTCTCTGGGGCACCTGGTGCTGGCCACTGTCGGCAGACAGGCTCCTGGGCTAGATGGACCTTTGGTCTGACCCTGTACGGCCGTTTTTATGTTCTTATGTTTATTTACAAAGCATATACAAAATCCTATTTCCTCAAACACAGGAGGAAACAAAAACCAGGAGGTAGCTTTCTTGCACACAGCATGAACCACCTTCTTCAGACCATGTATGTCTGGCTTTCCTTCTGCTTCTCTCCCTCCGTAGTCCTTCAGTCTGAGCTGTGTAGGTGTGTCTCCCGCATATTGGAAGACAACACGCTGTGGACCCCTCTTCTCCACAAAGTCCAAATTACTGTGGAGGTTCACATACCCTCTTTTTCTAGGTGGGCCAATTAGCTGCATCCCACAGCTGTCTGAAATGACGTGTGGAGGTGATGGGTTTGCATAAGGTTTAATAAGATTTTCCTGGGGAGTATGGCAGCTTCTAATAATTGTGACTTGTTTTCTGGTATTCTACCTATGATATTCCCTTTCCCTTCTGACATTTTGTGTTCAGCAAACAGCCTCTTTGAGGGGATACAGATGTATATTGTGTGCTTGGTCCTGCTATGAGGGCAGGGGAGTGGACTCAATGACCTCTCGAGGTCCCTTCCAACTCTAGTGTTCTGATTCTATGACCTCTCCTGTAGCCTTTACTTTTGTCCTTGCTTCTCTTCATCCTGACTGCTGTAGCTGTAGATTAAGAACAGAGAACCTCTCCAGCTTCTTTTTCCTCTCTGTTGATGTTCTTTTTTTTTTTTCTCCATCACATGGCAAGGCTCCTCCAGGGATCACAGAGAGATCAATTTTTGAAGCAAATGACAGTGAGAAAGTTGTAACACCACAAAGAACTGACAATAAAAAGAAGACCGTTTAACCCGAGTCTGTTTTTGCAAATAATCACTGTAAATAGCAGCTATTTTTGAAACACTGCAGTTAACCTTAATTTGTACTGGTGTATTTGTATAAGAAACTTTAAATTATACAGCCCTAACAAAACTTGTCTCAGCCAATAATCGATTAAACCAAGACACAAAGGACCACAACCCCAGCGTGTGTACATTTGTAGAGCGCCACTGAAATCAGCCACACTTTGGATAGTTCCTTTTTAATTTTTCCTATGCCCAGGAAGATTTGTTAATAGAGCCACGACCTGAATTCTGAAAGCTTTCTGAGACTTGAACTGGGTAGAATTGTGCTGTTATGGCCCTTGGTGAAATATGGCAATAGCCACCCAGCCTGCTGTATCTCAGGGATAGCAGGAAGGTGAGATGAATACCCCAACTAGCTCCAAGAAAAACCTACAGTGCCATCTGCATAGCATGGACTGCGGCCCTGAAATCAAGACCTCCATGTATGCATCTCTCCTACCTTGTAGAGAGAAGGGACTGTAAAAGCCAGACAGAAACATATCTATCTATTCAAGGCAGGTTACTGCAACACAGTGATGTAGTTAGCTATGGACACACAATGCAATATTGAAATCCAAACTTCAGACAGCTCAGATGTCATGGAGTAGTTCAGATCTGGACTTGTGGTTTGGTTATGTGTCCCTGCTTTATTCTACTCATGACTGCAAGGATCTGAACATGTCTTTAATGTGTGTGTCTACAGTCTTTAGCATATTTATCCCCACAATACTACTTGGAGGCAAGGCAGTGCTGCCATGTCCATTGTACAGATGGGAAACTGAGGCACGGGAAGGCTAAGTGACTTACCCACCATCTCACAGGAAGACTGGCCTAGATCTTCAGCAAGGGCACTAGCCACTTTACCAGGCTTCATTCCTCACCCCACTGTGGGGTATTGAAAATTGTGTTAAAATGAGAAAGCATTACTTTAAAAGAAAAGGATTTTGAGGACCAGCTAGCCAAAAACTCAAAAAGAAATAACAAAATGTTTTTTTAAGTACATTTGAAGCAGGAAGCCCGCTAAAAAAAACTGTGGGTCCCCCTAGACGATCGAGCTATAAAAGGAGCAATCAAGGACGATAAAGTCATTGCGGAGAAACTAAATGATTTCTTTGCTTCAGTCTTCACGGCTGAGGACGTTAGGGAGATTTCCAAATCTGTACTGTCCTTTGTGGGTGATGAATCTGAGGAACTGTCCCGGATTGAAGTGTCATTAGAGGAGGTTTTGGAACAAATAGAAATACTTAATGTTAACAAATCTCCGGGACCGGATGGCATTCATCCAAGGGTTCTAAAAGAACTCAAATGGGAAATTGTTGAGCTATTATCTGTGGTTTGTAAGCTATCCTTTAAATTGGCTTCCGTACCTAATGACTGGAAGGTAGCCAACGTGACACCAATATTTAAAAAGGGCGTTAGAGGTGATCCTGGCAATTACAGACCGGTAAGTCTATCTTCAGTACTGGGCAAATTAGTCGAAGCAATAGTAAAGAATAAAATCGTGAGGCATGTAGAAGAACATAATTTGTTGGACAAAAGTCAACATGGTTTCTGTAAAGGGAAATCATGTCTTACTAATCTATTAGGGTACATCTACACTACCACCCTAGTTCGAACTAGGGTGGTTAATGTAGTCATTCGATGTTGCAAATGAAGCCCTGGATTTAAATATCCCGGGCTTCATTTGCATCTTGCTGGGCACCGCCATTTTTAACTCCCCGTTAGTGCGGACTCCGTGCCCGTGGCTACACGCGGCACGGAGTAGGTAGTTCGAATTAGGCTTTCTAATTCGAACTACTGTTACTCCTTGTGGATTTCTTTTCTTTTTTACGATCGGGCTTTTTTGCAGAAAAGCGCGTCTACATTGGCACGGACGCTTTTCTGCAAAAAGTGCTTTTCCGGAAAAGCATCCTGCCAATGTAGACGCGCTTTTTCCGAAAATGGTTATAATGGAAAACTTTTCCATTTTAAGCATTTCCGGAAAATCATGCCAGTGTAGACGTAGCCAGAAGGTGTGTGGGTTACAGTAGCAGAAGGAGAGGGATTTCTGAGTGCAGCGTTCATCAGAATGGCAGATTTGAGGGCTTCTGAGCAAGGAAACTGCCTGCAGTTTGTTTCTACTGTGTTCAGGTTAATAGGGCTGAAAGTACTTTTTTTTTTTTTTTTGCCAGAAAACAAAATTACATTAAGAATGTACCTCACGCTTACCATGATTTCTCATTCTAAAGAGAACAGCCCTGGCCAGCTGATGAACAAGAGATTTTCAGTGTTGTTAAGCAGGCTGATTGCTTTAAATGTTCACGAATACAGAGCCAAACCCTGGGCTTTATGTTCGGTTTTTAAACAGAACATACCCAAGTGACTGACTTATTAACTTTGAAACTCAGAGAACAATATATGGCATTGCAAAATAACTTCTATTTCTTCCAGAATTATTCCCTATCCCACTCTAGCCATCAGAAATTCTAAATAGCGGCCTCTTATTTGATTGCTAATAATTGTTCTATTTGTATTACATTAAGCCTTGTAAGCACATTTGTAATGTTTTACTCGCCTCCATAATTAGTGGCTTCTACCTTACTTTATAAATTGAGCTAATATCTCAAGTGGTACAAGAGGGTGGAGTGACCCGGGGTACAAAACAATTTAATCCATCCAGAAGCCAAAAATGAAGGACAATAACAATAGTATGTCGCTGAGAATTTATTCTCCAAGGTCCAGCAGAAAGCCCTGGCATTTGGCTGTACTGTTGAAATCAACATGTGGGCCAAGAGGGATGCTAGATGCAGCGGGTAATGTAGAATCTCCTGCCTTCAGAGGTGGAGCCAGGAGCAGGGCCATGTCTCTGGGATGGGGAACTCAGACAGAGGTAAGGGGTTGAGACTGGGGTGTAGGGCCAGGTGCAGAACTCTTGATGTGGGGTCAGCAACCAGGGTCCTGGTTCTTGGACTGACGGTCAGGACCCCAAGTGTGGGGTCAGGAGCAGAGAGTCTACACAAAACCTGGGGGGGGGGACAGTGCTGCAGCAACCCCCAAACCCATCATTCCTACATCTGTGAGGTGGTATGTTCCTCCCTGACCATGTTCACTCACCATTATTGACTTGGCTGGAGAGTGTTTAAGTCCCTAGAGGTGTTTAAGTCTCGGCTTGATAAAGCCCTGGCTGGGTTGACTTAGTTGGGATTGGCCCTGCCTTGGGCAGGGGGCTGGACTTGATGACTCCTGAGGTCTCTTCCAGCTCTGTGATTCTGTGATTCTAGAGTAAAGTTCAGTGCCGACATGCAGGTATGAGTGATGTTAACAAGTCCACACCCATGAGCCTGGCTCGAAAAAGCAAGAGAAGATCTCTGAATCTCACAAATCAAACACATTCTAGGCTCGAAGAAAGCTGCTTGTCTTCACTTCCAGGGCCCTTTCTAATTAGGCTCCACCAATGTTCCCTGTAAGCTGAGCGCTTCCCCGGCCGCTCAGGAGAGATGCAAATATCACCCCACTGATTAGTAGAGCATCCACAGTGAGGTTTCTGCTGCTATGGGTGGTGCACATTTACTCATGCCTTGGTGCACATAGAACAATTTATTCTGCATATGGGTGGGAAAGAGTAGAGGGAACATTACTCCCCTCCCCACAGTACCTGTCATCTCACATTCACGAGCAGGCTGTTGATGCTGGCATCTGATTGGCTCGACGTGCCAGCCTCTGTTGCCCACATGGTGGATTTTCATACAAGCACCTTTGTGCTTCTTCCCATGATGTTCCCATGCTCCTCATAACCCTCCACAAAGCTATTTCATTATCCACCTTCCAACCCTGTCTCAAAACTTTGCCGTGATGCCTACAAACCTTGACAATGGGCAGGCCATAGCTGCGCGGAGGCACCTGCCTATGAGGTGATGAGAGGAACTGAAAAGCAATCTCGCTAAATAAAACAGTTCTTCCAATCCCAAAGGACCTGACACATTCCCAGGTCAATTTATAACTTAGAATCTTGTCCCAAAAGCTCGCTGTTGCCAGTCCTTCAGAGTCTTTCCTTTTATGAATAAACCTTTAGGTTTTAGAAAGACAGAGTGAAAGTTAAACTTGTTAAAGGAATCCAATACATATAATTGCAAAGTCCTTGGTTCAGGCTTGTAGCAATGATGGTGGAATAATCTGCTGGTTTAAGTCAAGTCTCTGGAGAACATCCATATGGGATTGGATGTTCAGTTCTTTGTTCAAAGCTTCAGTTCATAGCAAAGATCCTCCAGGGGCGAGAAACAGGACTGAAGACCAAAGAGGATGGATTTACAGGTCCCTGTACATATCCTCAGCCATGTAGAGGGAATTCCATTGTTCTCACTGTGTAAAAGGAAATCCCAAGATGGAGTTTGGAGTCACATGAGCAAGTCACCTGTCTATGCATGACTCAGTTCTTTGCAGGTGGCTCGCCTTCCTGATTGAAGGGTTGCAGGACAATCCATTCAGCGTAGTTGGTGCCTCCCATGCTTCATTGTCCATTGAGCATTTCTTGATTGACCAATCAAGCTGACTAGCCTTTCTCAGACATTCTATCTAGCTCTTCTGTGGGCATTACACCCAGAGCTAACATTTGAAATACAAGTACATAGCCAAAATTCATACCTTTAAATACAAAAATGATACTTGCATACAAATAGTACAGCCATGACCAGCAAGCCAGGAACTTTCCATAGACACCTCGCTTGGCACACTTGATACGAGAGTTGTTGCAATCATAGAACAGTGCTTGCAACAATGACCTGTGAGGTCATATTGCAATCCAGTAAGGTCACCACTTGAGGGGCAGGACTCCAGTCCCTTTTATGACTTTTATTCGGTGCAAACACAAATGATTCTATAACCAAGCAGCACTATAGAGCCACAAGGTCTTAAGTGTTTTGCTTCAGGCTACTTCATCTGGAAATCCTAAGAGAACTATTTGGCTTGTTTGTGACAATGTTAACTCAGAAACTTTGGGTCCAGTCCTTACGAAACAAGCTCCCAGCTCAGGCCAGTGCATGGGAATTTTACTCGATAAGCAGTAAGTGAAAGTGGAAAGGGGCCACTGGATATTAATAGCCAAGCTACTACGCAGACTTGACAGACTGTCTGGCCTCTCCTTCTTCTTCCAGACTCTCTGTGCTACCTAATATGCATGGGGAAAGCACATCCATTAAAATTTGTCAGTCCAGCACATTATTGTCCTAGAAATCCCTCTTAAAACCTATCCATGCCACAATACCGTCACGTCACTCCCATCTGGCTTTGGCTAAGCAACCATAACTCCCCTTGCATCCTACGCATTTCCTTTGTGTGGCTCACCCGCCTCTTGCATCCTTTCTGGCACCGACAGTGTAAGATCTCTGGGGTAAGGGCTGTCTTCTTGATTTGCTTGCTGAGTGCTGCATGGCCCTGATCCGTGATTTGCATTCTTTGACGTTGCCGTGGCCGAAGTAATAGCAACAGGGAGGGAATGCATCAAAGACCAGCGTAGCCCAAAATTGCTGCGCCTGCTCAGAAATAGCACCAGGGGCCCCAGAGGTGTTAGGAATGGGAGCAGGAAATAAGAAAATGACAGTCAGCATGGATAACTGTGGGCTAAAACAGCTGAGGAAAAGTCACCTAAAGCACACGTGTCCAGGCCAGGGGAAAACATAATGTCAAAAAAACAGAGCTCAGGATAACGGTGGCCAATATACTAAACCTGAGGTAGCCGTGGGATGGGTCAGTGAAAAGGCCACTGCCAGGGTTGGACTGGATATCCAGGGCAGGAAGTCCTTGTGAACCCTGCTGGCTTTCCCTAAAAGAGTGAATGTAAACATAGGGACAGTTCGAGTTCTTACAGAGGTGTATAAATAGCTCCGGCTTTCCTTTCTGAGCAGTAAAAGGCCTGTCTCTCTGACCTCTGCTTACACTGGAAACACAAGTGGGAGACAGCACCACACCAAGCTGCTCTGTGCAATACAAAACACCAGCCAATGGCCCTGGTCACGCACGCACGGACAAGGGTGTTGCCAGAGCTCTGCTTTCATACCAGCACATGGGGGATGGGCAGGGCCATCACTGTAGGGCTTGATTTTTGACACACTTGGCCCCCAAATGCTCCTATTTACTTCAGTGGGCTTCCTTGAGGAGTAACGCTCAGTCTGTCTGCATATATATGTGTCCAGTTACTTATGGCCCTCATCACTTCAGTGCCTGACGGCAGACCGCAGAGACGAGACGACTGTGTACAGCAGGGGTCTCAAACTCCTGGCCCGCTGGCCAGCCCTGGCCAGAGTGGTTGGGTACCATGGCCCAGAGCTCTTGATGGGGGTTGTCTGTTACTGACCCCCAAGTCCTTCCCCTTCCTGCCATCACCCAGCAGCCTTCTCTCCCCCTGACACCCTGTCCCCCTACGTCACAGCTTTGGGGCTCACAGGGAGGTGAGGGGCTGGTGCCATGCAATAGTAGTGGTTGTACCACCACCCCTTGCTCTCCATGGCAACATGAGTGGTGGTGACAAAGAGCTAGTGCACATGCCTATTATAATTGCTCCAGCTGGGGCTGACCTGCGGCCTACGCTGCACCAAATTTCGAAGTAGAGCACTATTCCGAAACGTCCCTTAATCCTCATGGAACGAGAGTTACAGGGACGTCGGACTAGCCCGCCCGCTGTTTCGAAAGCTATTTCAAAATAACAGATGCACTGTTGAGATGCGGCAAATGCTATTTCAGGATACCGGAAGTATCCCGAAAGAGCGCCGCTGTCTAGATGCACCCTTTAACAGTTCTGAGGTGAAAAGAGGATCCCAGTCACTATTCCCCAAATTCTACACCCACCATGGCTCCCCACGGGCAGGATACTTTTCCTTTGCTAGCAGATTGTGCTCTCCCTAATGCCCGTTTCAGGGGGAACATTCGGAAACACGTCCAGTCACATCTGACTCTTTGTAGACTGTAAAGGAAAAGAGCAACTTCCATGGCACAAGGCAGTTTTCATTTTGAAAATTCTTTCCAGGGCCTTGCTGCTACAAAATCCAACCCGATTATTTCCATTTGGGATTCATTACTGTACAGAGGTGAAATATTAGCGTCTGGAGATGAACTGTAACAACTGCTTTTTATTTAGGTCTGCCCAGACTGTTGCTTTCTCTAGGGGCTCTGTAGCTTCCCAGCCGTGATGGAAGCTCGACATTGAGTTTCACTGAAATTGACACACACGCAAAACAGGACAGGACAATATTGATTTATTTCATAGCTCCATCCACCCAGCGCCCCTGCAGGATCCCTAGAGTCGGATTCTGACAGCTGCTATGGTTAAGAAGTCTGAGGGTATGTCTACACTACAATACAACACCCAGGACTGTGTCAGATGACTCAGGCTTGGACCACTGGGTTATAAAACTGTAGTTATTTGGGTTGATGTTGAAAATTGTGCTCTGGGATTCTCCAGCCTCGTAGGTTCCCTGAGTCATGGCTCCAGCCTGAACCCAGATGTCTACACTGCATTTTTATCACCCGCAACCCAAAGCTGGATGATGAGGGCCAGCCCTAGGGGTTTATTGCAGTTGACACATATCCATAGGTTCCTGAAGAAAGAAAACCCTCATTGGCTGCTCAGAGATCTGGGGAGCAGGGCCTTGTTACCCAAAGGGCTTTCTTTAAAAAAAGATATCTGTGTCCCTATATATGTGCATGCAAAATTTCCTTGGGTTCCAAGCCACCTTGCAATGCAGCTCTTTAGGGAAAAGTTTGGACATTCTCTTTATTGATTGACTGTCTCCATAGACTGAGACAAATGACTAAATCACAGCAAATCAGCACTGTGCAGTGATGTGTTTTGTCATAAGAACATAAAAACGGCCGTACTGGGTCAGACCAAAGGTCCATCTAGCCCAGTAGCCTGTCTGCTGACAGTGGCCAGCACCAGATGCCCCAGAGAGGGTGGACCGAAGACAATGATCAGCGATTTGTCTCCTGCCATCCTTCTCCGGCCTCTGATAAACAGAGGCCAAGGACACCATTTTATCCCCTGGCTAATAGCCTTTTATGGACCTAACCTCCATGAAATTATTTAGCTTCTCTTTAAACTCTATTATAGTCCTAGCCTTCACAGCCTCCTTTGGCAAGGAGTTCCACAGGTTGACTACACGCTGTGTGAAGAAGAGCTTTCTTTTATTAGTTTTAAACCTGCTCCCCATTAATTTCATTTGGTGCCTTCTAGTTCTTCTATTATGGGAACTAATACATAAATTTTCTTTATCTGCCCTCTCCACACCACTCATGATTTTATAGACCTCTATCATATCCCCCCTCAGTCTCCTCTTTTCTAAACTGAAAAGTCCCAGTTGCTTTAACCTCTCCTCATATGGGACCTGTTCCAAAACCCTAATCATTTTAGTTGCCCTTTTCTGAATGCTTTCCAAGGCCAAAATATCTTGTCTAATCATCTGGACAACCCTAATCCATCTGACTGAGGTGGAGGCCTTTATTTATGAATATTTATGGCAAAAATTCTGACTCGTGAGCTCTATGGACCATGTCTCCTAGGAGGTCTTCAATGCAGCTGTGCAAATAGCCATTCCATGGCTGCTCAGTTCTAATTCCCCAGCACTGTTTCATGTCAAATCTTAGCAGCGATAGAAACAAAAGCCGTGAGGACACGGCATCCTCCCCGTGTTATGGCTTTCTCCAGCGGTGGGAAAACTCTGTGTTGCTCTCTGCACACAGAAAATGTTATAAAACGAAGCACTCGTGAAACCCTTAGCCTGCAAGTCAGCTGCCCTGTGGCTCAGCACAACCTCTCCTGAGAAAACAGTATCAATAGCCTGTCAGGGCAGGATGCCAAGAGGCCTCCATTGAGACGAGAAGGAATAGTCTTAAAATATGCTTTTCCACTAGACTGACTACTCCGCATCTTGTATTCCTGAGGGTCCTGAGCTCTGCCATGGGGGCATCCCGGTCACATGCCCCACTTAAGTATGTGTGGTGGGCAGCCGGCCGCAGGCAGCTCATAAGGGGAAGTTGCTGTCAGGCCCTTAGACATGTTGTTTGCCTTGCGTCTGCAGTATGGGCTCCCGCAGCTCTCGTTGGCCAGGAATGGCAAACCACAGCCAGTGTGAGCTGTTGGCAGATGTATCTGCAGATGCAAGGTAAACAGTCTGTCTCATAGCCTGCCAGCAAGCTTACTCCCAATGGTGAGATTTCTTTCTTTCTTTCTGCATTAGCCTAGCCCTTCGGGCAGAGGTGGGTTTTGGGTTATCAGGGTAAGCCACCGGTGGGCCACCAGACAGGTTGTTTACCTTGCATCCATGGGAACAGCTGCCCATCGCTCCCTATGGCTGTGGTTCACCATTCCCAGCCAATGGGAGCTCAGGGAGATTGTTCCTGCAGGCACAAGGTAAACAGTTCATCTGCTGGCGTGCTGGCTGCTTAGCCTGATGTAAGGATGTTAAATTGCGGTTCATTGATTAATCGAGTAGTCCATGGAATTTCCATGGACTACTCAACTAGTCGAAAGGCACTTCTGCATTCCTCCTTTGAAATGTACAAGAGCCCCTGCTGGGGCTCTTGTACGTTTCAAAGGGGGAATGTGGAACAGCCCGGGGCCAGTGCAAAGTTCCGCTGACTCCGGGATGCACGTGGATGCCAACTTTGAAATGTACAAGAATTCCCAGTGGGGGGAGGATTCAGGGTCCCCCGCTGACTCCGGGCTCCATGCTGCTGAGCCCAGGATCAGCTGGGGAGTCTGATCCCAGTTCCACACGGCATTTCAGCGGAACCCAGCTCCAGCTGGCCCCGGGCTCCACTGTGCTGCCCCTATGAAACGCCGAGGCGGCATTTTAAAGGGGCAGCGCCTCACAGCTGATCCCGGGCTCCGAGTGGCATTTCCCCAGAACCCAATCCCCAGCTGGCCCCAGGTTCTGGGGAAATACCATGTGGAACCCAAGGTTAGCTGGGGAGACCCCAGCTGACCCCGGGATCCACAGCGCTTCGGCATTTTAAAAGGGCAGCGTCACACAGCTGAGCCACAGATCAACTGTGCGGTGGCTTCCCTTTTGAAACGCTGCCTTGAAGTACCCCTGTGCATCACTGCCACTTTGAAATACCCCTTCTTGCCCCCACTGCCCTTTGCTGCCTCTATCTAAGAGGCAGCAAGGGGAGGGGCAGCGACTAGTCGACTCAACTATCCAACAAGCTTTTGCTTATTGGATAGTTGACCAGTCAACTAGTCCTTAGCATTCTTACCCTGATGAACTGCTTGCAACTTGCAGGCTGTGGGTTGCCCACCACTGACCTTGGAGCTGCAGGCATGTATCATTCTAACTGTGCTAGGCACTGTACAAACACAAAACTAAAAGACGGTCCCTGTCCAAAAGAGCTTATCATTCACTTGAGGTCACCAAATGAAATTAATAGACAGCAGGTTTAAAACGAACAAAACGAAGTTTTTCTTCACTCAGCATATAGTCAACCTGTGGAACTCCTTGCCAGAAGATGTGGTGAAGACTAGGACTTGAACAGGGTTCAAAAAAGAGCTAGATAGCCTTTGATGGACATAACCTCCATGAATCTATTAGCCAGGATGGGTAGGAATGGTGTCCCTAACCTCTGTTTGTCTGGGAATGGGTGACAGGGGAGGGATCCCGTGATGGTTACCTGTTGTGTTCTCTCCCTCTGGGACATCTGGCATTGGCCACTGTCGGCAGACAGGATACTGGGCTAGATAGACCATTACGAATGCCATGCTGGATCAGACTATGTTCTTAATGTTAGACCTGGTCTGCACTTAACAATTAGATTGACCTACCTATGTTACTCAGGAGGTGAAAAATGTTGTGTCCTGAGTTCCATAGCTAGATTGATTTAGCTGGCAGTGTGGCTGCGGCTACGTGGAGAGAAGAATTCTTCTATCCGTCTAGCTACTGCCTCTCCTGGCAGTGACATGGTCAAAGTCATGCGCTAGGAAAGTGATCTTTTCAGTGGCATTCTGAGTGGAGCAAGCCTGCATTTGTCACGACCAGACAGAAGGATGTTTCGGTGATCAGGACATGAGATGAAGAAAGCCTAGAGAAAACTTTTAGCTATGAAGATATATAGGAAAGGTTGACTCTCAGAGATGTTATTGGGGGGAAAAACCTGCAAGACTTACACACAACACCTGCATTTGAGGACCTAGAGTGGGGTATGTAACAAACACGCCCTGAGACTGTCACACTGGGTACCTCTGCAACACAAATAATAACATGAAGCCTATCGAGAGTAAATAAATCAGACTAGCAATAAGACCATGCTCCCAATAGTCTAGTATTTTGCAAAGCTCGTTTCCAGTTTGAAGACCAGGAGGGTTCCAGGGGCGAATTTGAAATGTGCATAACAGATGGAGACTATGGGTCTCCATTCTAATTTTCTTTTAATGATCCTGTAAAGGAAAAGTTCACACAGGACACAGTAAACAGAAAGCGCCATTTCCTCCCCGCTTCAAAGTGGGAGCTAAACAGAGTGTTCCAAATGCCTCTGCATGCAAACCATGCACAGTCTTCCAGCGAGGTCAGTGGAGCAGATGTGTCCCTTTTAAGCTGACCGCTTGTGCAGCGTGAGAACTGTTCCTGTCTAATGGAAAGATCTTCTGGGCAAGCGAAGGAGTCCTCTCAACAGCGTTGGCTGAGTACACCCAATGATGCACAGCACCCCATTTCCACGTGCTCTTGGGAACAGGCGTGCTCTCCTGGGATACTAGGGGTAAAGAACATGTTGAGAAGGAAAATTGTAACAATTGTAAGAGCACGTCTAAACTGCGGGGGGGGGGTTGAAAGAGGATATGCAAATTCTGTAGGAATTTGCATATCTTCTTCCAACCTCACTTTCGAAAGAGGATCTTTCGAAAGTGAAAGTAGTCTGGATGCGTTTTTTTCAGGAAAAAAACCCGCGTAAACCTCCTTTTTTAAGAAAGAGCGCTTTTTTTTTTTAAAAGGGGTTTTTTTCCGAAAAAAATGCATCCAGACTACTTTCACTTTCGAAAGATCCTCTTTTGAAAGTGAGATTGGAAGAAGAGATGCAAATTCCCGTGGAATTTGCATGTCCTCTTTCGAAAATTCGATGTAGTCTAGACATAGCCTTAAAGGGGAAAGCAACCGAGAGCCCCAGATGCAACCCCTCTGCTCGACATGGTACAAGGAGCTCAGTGCCTGCCTGTGGACCAACCACTGGACTAGCAATCCATAAAATGAAGTCTGAGCTGAAATGTACATGGACTCTCTGGGGTAGGGACTGTTTTAGTTATTGTTCATCTGTACAGTGCTGAGTAAAATGGGACCCTGATTCCCGACTGGGCATTATACGAGCAGTTTTCACTGAGAAGTCAAACACGACTGGAACAGCAGGACAGTGCACTGTGACCTCTGGCTAGGAGGGGTACTCAGAGGATGGCTGGCACTAACAAATTATCAGCTTCTGCCTTTTGCAGGGCCGCTTATCTCACAGTAAATTAAAGCACCCCTCCCGGATTTATATAGTGTTTACGTATGCCCCATCCCCGCCCCAACATCCAGCCCCAGTTCAGTAACTCTCATTTTAAGTAGGGATTCCCCAGTCCTCCTTCCTAGAGTGATGTCCTGATACAAAGTCTCTCCTTGGAGGGATCTCTGCCTTCTTCAGCACTCTGGTTTCCAAGTCCGACAGTCGGGTCTCTAGCAACTTGCTGCTCGCTTGATCTCAGAGCTTTCCTTGCGGCAGCCTTTCACACTCTCTGCAAGTCTCAGAGGGGCGGCCGTGTTCATCTGTAATGCAAAACAAGGAGGAATCCTGCGGCTCTTTACAGACTAAGGGTATGTCTACACTACCCTCCTAGTTCGAACTAGCGGGGTAATGTAGGCATACCGCACTTGAAAATGAAGCCCGGGATTTGAATTTCCCGGGCTTCATTTGCATAAGCGGGGAGCCGCCATTTTTAAAACCCCGCTGGTTCGAACCCCGTGCAGCGCGGCTACACGGGGCACGAACTAGGTAGTTCGAACTAGGCTTCCTAGTTCGAACTACCGTTACTCCTCGTGGAGCGGGCGGGGTTTTAAAAATGGCGGCGCCCCACTTATGCAAATGAAGCCCGGGAAATTCAAATCCCGGGCTTCATTTGCAAGTGCGGTATGCCTACATTACCCTCCTAGTTCGAACTAGGAGGGTAGTGTAGACATACCCTAACAGATTTATTTGTCCATAAGCATTTGTGGGCAAAAACATCGGACAAAGTGATTTATACCCGCACAATTTTGTACTCTCTGCCAGCGGGGCCAGCTGCCACCCCGGGTCTCAGGACACAGTGGGTGGGGCCAGTTCCGTGCCCGAGAAAGGGCGGAGCATCAGGTGGAGAGCAGTCTTTCTGCCTGTTATACTCCCATGCTGGGAATTTCCTTCTCACTCCTGCAGGATACGTACTGGAAAGTGATCCCCTCCCCGCCCCCTTACCCTGGTATCTATAACATTTGCTACTTACCTCAGTGGTTTGAGCATTGGCCTGGTAAACACAAGCTTGTGAGTTCAATTCTTGAGGGGGCCATTTAGGGATCTGGGGCGAATCTATCAGGGAGGTTACTTGACCCTGCCCTGTGGACTAGACTTGATGACTTCTCAAGGTCCCTTCCAGCTCTATGAGTTATATCTCCATACATAAACTCTATGCTGCTCAGGAAAATTTGCAATGTCTCATTTATTCACAAAGTGAGTTTACTTTATTTTTCCAGTACATTTTAACAGTGGGGGCCCCAATAATTAAATGTGTCTCCTGGAATATAAAGGGTTTGAATAGCCCCATTAAAAATACTCAGTGCTTTGAAAATATACTGTTGACATTGCCGTGATCCGGGAGACACATCTGTCGGAACTCGAAGCTTGTATATTGAAGCGTGATTGGGTAGGCCTCTCCGTTTCTAGTTACTTTAATTCAAAAGTGAGGGGTGTTGCTATACTAATGCATAACAAATTGAATATTAGCATTCTAAGCACAAGGGCTAACAGGGAGGGCAGATTTGCTCTGCTCAAGGCTGAAATTGGCAATTCTATAATCATTTTAGCTAATCTCCACAGGCCAAACCAGGATGATCCCAAACATTTTATTTCTTTTTTTTAAAATTAGCATAAATGGCACTGGGCACCATCCTGTTGTTATCACTGAAGATTTTAACAAAATGCTAGACCCAGTCCCTGCTAAATCTTCTCATTCTCCACATTAAAACACAAATACTCATCAGGTACTTCGTACATACATAACAGATTTAGGCTTATAGGATTTATGGAGAATGGGTAATCCTGTAGACAGAAACTAAAGGATTTTTTTCTATAATTCATTTAATGTATTCAAGATTTGAAGTATTTCTGAGTGTCACAAGACTTGATCAATTCTGTAACTAATTGTAGCACTGGTATTACTGTTTTATCTGACCATGTTCCTATGTGATCTATGCCATCAAATGCCAGCAATGCCCCACTGCCATGTATATGGCCAAACTGGACAGAAAAGAATTAATGGACGCAAATCAGATCTCCGAAAAGGCAACACACAGAAACTGGTTGGAGAACACTTTAATCTGCCCGGGCACTCATTAATGGATCTCAAAGTCATTATATTGTTTCAGGCCAGTTCCACAAGCCAAATACATAGGGAAGGGTTGGAATTTAAGATTTAAACTTGTAAATGAAGTTATCAGAATGGAATGGACAGAGATATTGGCTGGCTCACACACTACCGGCTACCTTCCACATCCTAATGACATAACCAAACAAACAAACAATGAAGGTGCTAATTGTGCTTATCAGCCTCTTATAACTACTTGAACAATCTATTCACTGTCTTTTTTTCCTCCCTCCCCCCCCCCCCTTCCCTTATTTATTCTTGGATCTGGACTTTTAACACTCCAGTCATCTGAAGAAGTGGGTTGTGCCCAGGAAAGCTCATGATACCATCTACATGTTTTATTAGTCCTGAAGGTGCTACTAGACTATTTGTTGTTTTTTACGTTTTTCCATGTTTCTATTCATATGTCTTCTGGGGGCCCAGGGTAGGCACCCCAATTAATATGTGAAGATTAAGTATCTCTCTGCTGTTTGGTGCATCATTTGTTAAGTGCTTCCAGGAGAAATCTGGTGTTCCTTTTTTCAAACAAATGCCCCCATTGCTTCATCAGCTGCCACTCTTTGGGAAGCCTTTAAAACCTTTATCAGAATGGCTATTTTCTCTTATGCTGCCTTCAAAAAGAATTGGAGAGAACATAGACTGGGTACTGTTGCAAAGGAAATCAAGGCTTTGGATGTAGCCTCTGCTTCTGTCCCCATCCCAGAGAAACTCAATCAATCTAATCTGATCCATCTACGATGTGAAATCAAAAGCTTCTGTCCCAAAGGGTTTTATTCTGTTTAAAGCAAAACTATTAGAAATCTGGAGGAAGAACCGGCAAGCTATTGGCACACAGACAAAAGCAAACGGCTAACGGAAATAAGATTGCTGCTGTTCACAAGAATGGCCATAAATTATGTACCGCACAGTCCAATATTAATACACAATTTCTACTGCTGTATTCAAAATATATTTAGCAAAAGAGGGAATCTATGACGACGCCCTGGATAATGTGTTGTGGATGATTGTCTCTGCCACAGATCTTGACTCTCAGAAGGCACGTTCAGATGGCCCGTTAGAAATCATGAACTGGCTCAGGCTATAGAAGGAATGAATTAGGTTCCCAACTGGATTATACAAAATGTTCTCTGAAGCATAAACCCTGAGTGAATATGGTGGATGAGGCCAAGTTGAGCAAACTCCTCGAAGAGAAGCTGCAGTTGCAGTTACTCCTAAACCTGAGGGAGACCTTGGACGATGGGATAAATCCAGGCACACGTGATGCATGGGGAAGCCAAATGCCGCCCTCCCCCCGGTTTCTGTTTGGCCTTCTGGGAGAAGAGGAAAAGGGGCTCTGTCCTTTTCCCACTGGGCCTGACACTTGGCCCCTGTCCCTGGCAGCAGGACCCAGCCTGGGAGCAGAAGGGGCGGGACCAGCCTCTTCTCACACTGAATGCTGCAGGTTGCCTCTCTGGGCAGCGAAGCAGCAGCCTATAAGAGCCAGGAGGACGGGGGTGGGGAGAAGTGGTGGCAGCCCACTCCCCTCCCAGGCCTGACTGCCAGGGATCAAGGGAGCCGGATTCCACCATGGCCTTCGCACATTTCTGGCTCACTCAGGCCCTGTTCCCAGCAGCAGGGCCTGGGCGAGGAGCGGGGCTGTCTCCTCCCAGGCCAGCTCACTCCAGCAGCTGCTGCAGTGCACAGAACAGTCTTCAGCTGCATGAGAAGCAGCTGTATCCCTCTCCCCGTCTGGGCCCAGCTGCCAGGGAGAGCAGTCGAGGGGAGGCACAGCAGGATGAGAACAGAGCCCTACTCCCCCCACTGGGAACTCAGCAGGGAGGGGAATGCAGCCATCCTCAGCTGGGCATAGGGCAGCAGAGGAGACATGGGGCATGCATGCACCCCTCCCTTCCATGGTGCCCCCCAAGTATAGAGAGGCTCAAGTCTTTTACGATTCTTTAATCAATTATCAGAGGGGTTGCCGTGTTAGTCTGAATCTGCAAAAGCGACGAGGAGTCCTGTGGCACCTTATAGACTAACTGAAGTGTAGGAGCATAAGCTTTCGTGGGCAAAGACCCACTTCGTCAGATGCATGTCAAGACCCACTTCGTCCACATGCATCTGACAAAGTGGGTCTTTGCCCACGAAAGCTTATGTTCCTACACTTCAGTGAGTCTATAAGGGTATGTCTACACTACCCCGCTAGTTTGAACTAGCGGGGTAATGTAGGCATACCGCACTTGCAAATGAAGCCCGGGATTTGAATTTCCCGGGCTTCATTTGCATAAGCGGGGCGCCGCCATTTTTAAATCCCCGCTCGTTCGAACCCACGAGGAGTAACAAGGAGTAACGAGGAGGAAGCCTAGTTCGAACTACCTAGTTCGTGCCGCATGTAGCCACGCGGCACGGGGTTCGAACAAGCGGGGATTTAAAAATGGCGGCGCCCCGCTTATGCAAATGAAGCCCGGGAAATTCAAATCCCGGGCTTCATTTGCAAGTGCGGTATGCCTACATTACCCCGCTAGTTCGAACTAGAGGGGTAGTGTAGACATACCCTAAGGTGCCACAAGACTCCTCATCGCTTTTAATCAATTGTGTCACTGAAATTTTAGCTAAAGCTTTTTCTGTGCGATTGAGCAACATTTTCTCATGCATTGTATACGTGAATCAGGCAGGGTTCCTGTGCAGCAGACGTGGTCATCCGATTATTTTCATCGACTGACTGTTATTCGGGTCACTTTGAGAGACTCTAAAGAACGCTTCACTGTCATTTCTTTGGATGCCCAAAAGGCCTTTGATCACACACTGGTTAGCAACATTTGGATTTGGTCAACAATGGATTGTTTGGCTTGAGCTTTTATGTGCTAACCCAACTTCCATGGTAGATCCCAAGGGCATTATTTCCACCCCATTTCCATTATACGGACATAGAAGTCCAGGCTGGCCCCTTTCCCCTGTGCTGTTTGATGTTGCTGGAGAACCTTTTAGCCATTGTCACCAAGCAAATCAACATGTTTTTGGTAGCTGGGTAGGCCAAGCAGAGCATAAAATTGTGCTCTGTGTGGAGGATGCTCTTGTATTAGCATCTGTTCCCAAGGTTTCCATTTCTAACCTTCTGATCACTGTTAATAAGTTTTGACTCCTTTCGGGATATAAAATTAATTGGGGGGTAAATCAGAACTCTTGGGCATTAACGATTATGCCCCCAGCGGCCTTTTCTCAAATTGGGACTTTCCATGATGATCCTTCCCTGTGAAATATTTAGGACTGACAAGTCCCAAAATATAGAATCAAGTGGCTATTGATTAACCCTCAGTTTGTGGCATATATAGTGAACATGAAGGTCCTTCCCAGGATTTTGGATGTCGAAGGGGGTCTTGCTATCTCTCTTCCTCACAATTATGTTGAGAAATTCAGCGACGCTTTGCTTGGGGCGCAGGTAAGAAAATTAGCAGGGAGCTGAACAAATTACAGCTCCCTCCGGTTTCCCAACTTGGAAAATGATCCTATCACCTTTCTGTTCAGCCAAGCATCCCTGTGGCTGTTAGATGCAACCCCACAGACCCCACCTTGGGGTTCCGATTGACTGAGAACTGGCGTACCCTCTCCCACCATCAGGTATTGAGAGTCAATTTGTTATAGATGTGACTGCTCCAGAATGCTCTCAATCACGGCTTGGAGCAAGCTTGGTCAGGACTAGCTAGAATATTCTGCTCCCATCCACTTTTATGCGTGGAGGTGGGCAATCTTGTCCTTAAACTCACTAGCAAAACTGTGATGGGGGGGGGGGATTGGATGGACAGTGCCATTATGACTGTGCCGTGGCTAATTAATAATGAGACATTCAAACCATTCATAGATCTTCAGCAACAGATTGGCTTGCCCCAAGGTCGCCAGGTGAACGCCCTATGCCCTAGGCCACTCCGGAACTGATCCCATCTACCTACCTTCCGGTCATCCTTTATCCTGCCTTCCGAATGCTAGAACATTCTGGAACTCTCCCCCGTGGAAGCTCTTGGCTCATGAATGTGTTAGGACTGGGAGCTCCAGAACCTCTAGAACTTTTATTTTGAAGGAAATGCCCTGGGTTTACTTATTATTATTTATTATCAGTATTATTATTTTCTGGCCCCAAACACTGCCAGAGCCTGATCATTGGAGAGTTGCTTGGAGTAGAGATTTGCATACAGAGCAATGGACCCAATGGAATACAATTACGTCTGGTGTTTAGAAAGCAACTGTAAACCTGAGACAATGGCTTATTCACCAGAAAGACATTTTTCTGAATATACCAGTCCCCATATAGATTAATGGTCATGGGCTTCCGAAATGCTGACTGCTGTTGGAAATGTAACTCCACCTCACATGTTTTGGGAGTGCCCTATACCAAGAATAACCGTTGTGAGGTGATTCAAAGGCCCAATTGGATATTGGATGCTAAATTGGGGCCTACCTCCTTACATTTAATTGTTGGTTACATTTCGAACATCTGAAAATTACCAGAGAACATGGGAACACTGTTCCAATATGCAGGTTTGGACACTAAAAAAGTAATCCTGCAAAAATGGAGAGGCTGATCCTCACCAAATATTGTTGCCTGGTTTGTTGATGGGGCTGAGTTTGCAGCTTATGAATAACTGGCATTCCGTAGAAAGTGAATTTCTGACAAATTCAAAGCAATTTGGGCTGGCTTTTTAGAGATCTGTGATTAATGTAGACTTTAACCAGTGTTCCCTGAAAGCTGAGCAGCACTTGGGCAGCTACTAAGGAGAGATTCAATTGCCACCCAGCTGATTATCACAGTGTCCACAGGCAGCAGCATATGTTTCTATTGGTGGTGCACATTCACACATGCCTCAGTGCACAAAGCAAAATTAATTCCACACATGGATGGCAAAAATTAGAGGGTAAACCTTTTTTATTTACTCTGTGTTGCTATGATTCTGCTGTTTTGGAACATTTGTTGTATTTGGAAAGTACAAATAAAAAATTATAAAGAAAAAAATTCAGAATCAAAAGATACCATCAGTGCAGGAGAAAAATCTCCCTGTGTAATTAAGAAATTTCTAATTTCTGTCTATGAAGGGAATACTAAATCCTCATAAGTTTGTTTTCCATTAATTTTAACACAGAAATTCATATGATTTTTTGTTTTCTTAAGAATAAAATGAAAATGCTTTGTTAACATACACCTGATGGACCCTGGTTGTCAGTAGGAGAGATTGAACCTGCGACCATAGGGGCTAAATACCCATGCTTATATAGCATGATCTTAAAGCTAGCTGGCACTTGTTAAAGGCTCTAGAACGGACTTCACTCTCCCTTGTCAGTGGCCTCAGGGTTACATTAACATTCTCAGCCCTCATCGTAAAAAGACTTTCTTGAGTTTAACTTTACATAACAGGAGACTTCTCATTGAGGCTATAAATAATGTGTAATGTGAAGCATGTGCATAAGACTTTGCTGGATTAACTTTAACATAACTTTCTAAAGTAAAAAAACTCCATGCATACATTCTGAAATGCAGTGGAATAGAATGGCGAAACCTATATATTAAATATATGAAATAATTTCTCTTAGAACTTTGGGAATAATAATAAATGTATATTATGTATAGGGTTTCTGATTTTAGGATTTGCCCAGTAAAACAGCACAACTCCCAATACAATATTTCTATATACAGACAGGATCCAAAATCCGTGTGTATTCAGTAAACAGCAGAAAAACACCTGAAATGATTTCCCAATTCATGTTTCCTGGTATACTTTGCTTATATAGGTGATGTCAATGCTCTCTAGCTTGTATCTAAGCACATGGAGTAGTAATGCAGAGTATATTGGTGTTATTCTAAAAGCACAATAATCTATCTCATGCATAAATTTGTCTGTGCACTAAAGGTACCAAGAAAGCACCTATAATGCAAATTTTAAATATCTATACTGCACTAAAAATTGCTAAATAATGAAGATGATCATACATAATTAGGGACTCTGCTTTTCAGGGCTGAAGCTCTACACAGGGTTGTATAAAAGTGGTATGCGTCCACAATTACACTGTATTATTTGAGAAACAGTATAGTGATTGTGTAAAATAGCCCTGACTCCTAAAATGTATGCAAAATGGGCAAAGGTTGCATAAAACAACTTTAACTTGATCATTTCCAAACTTCCAAATGCTTCATCAGTTCCACCTGTAAATCAATTCTTGCAAGATCTAAATTGCAAAGGCTTGTAGCTTTTAGTTAAATGGGGCTGGTAACCTGTATGCTGTTTGTTTCTTTGAAGACAACTTCAGTTTTATGGTTACAGTCCCCACCACAGAACAGCAACTAATAAAAGATAAACCGTATTTTTCTTGGCTTGTATTGTCTCAGGGTATTAATTCCTTCTGCTGTGTGTATGCTACCGATAAGGTTGGTAGGGACACAATAACAACATGTGAGCGTATTTAATTATCTTTCTCATCCCAGATGCTATCATTTAAAACAGAATCAAAACACCATTTAGGTGTTCTTTGTACTCATGCCAATTTATTCCCCTTGCCTCCCATGAAATATGACCAGAAGGACAAATCTTGCCATAAAAGATCTTCACCTGGTTTGTAGAAGGCAAATAAGATCACCCCAGAGTACCAGCACAAAACACTGCATTACTGACTACTTCTTAAGAGCTGACTATTTCACTTTCCAGACCTCCAGCCATGCATGAGTGTCCTCCCTGCAGTCACATGGTTCAATCATTCGTAAGGGCAGCACAAATGTCTCTCCTGCTGTTGTGCCATCTCTTGCTTCATTCCCCTGTGTCCTAGAATCCTAGGGTTGGAAGAGACCTCAGGAGGTCATCGAGTCCAGCCCCCTGCAAAAAGCAGGACTGATCCCAACTAAATCAGCCAGGGCTTTGTCAAGCCAGGACATAAAAATCTCTAGGGATGGAGATTCCACCCCCTCCCTAGGGAACCCATCCCAGTGCTTCACCACCCTCCTAGGGAAATAGTTTTTCCTAATATCCAACCTAGACCTCCCCCACTGCAATTTGAGACCATTGCTCCTTGTTCTGCCATCCGTCACTACTGTGAACAGCCTCTCTCCAGCCTCTTTGGAACTTTCCTTCAGGAAGTTGAAGGCTGCTATCAAATCCCCCCTCACTCTTCTCTGCCTTGGCACAGTAAGTTGCCTGAGTTTCCTTGGGACCATACAACACAATTATTCTCTGATTTTTTTCAACGCCACCAGGCTCCCCAAAAATGTATCTAGAAGCCATTAAGTGCCCCGAGAGGTAATCACAGGACAGACAGTTAGCACATGAAGATGGGTATGGGCCAGAGGGATGGGACTGTCTTCTACAAATGCCCCTTCCCTGACCCAGACACAGCACATCCTCCATTCCCTCTCCTCCCATGCTTTCTGGAGCCAAGTTTTCCTGAACACCTGGGCTTCTGATCCTAGAAGTCTGGGCGCTCCAGTAGCTGCTCAAGCTACCAGAAACAGAGCTGGAGAGGTGTCAGGTAAATGCTGGGGTGGGAAGCTGATTTTGGGCAGCCAGGCAGCTTGTCTTCAGGAGTAAATTCTCTTTGCTTCTCATTAGAAATTTGCAGCCAGTTGGAAATGGAAGTGATCAGAGGTCTTGTGGACCCCTGTCCACTCCCCTTTGCCTCCCTCTGTCTTTCCCCCGCAGTAACTCCCTTTTGTGCCTCTCCCCTTTCTCTTTCCCAGCGTCCTTATGATGTTTGGGATTTAATGGAGATACATGCACAGAGCTCTCTTTAGTTGAGACCGATTGAATTCATTCCTCCCTCCTCCTTCTTTCCCCCCCCCCCCCCCCCCATTAACACATAAAAAGTAAACACTTAACATTGTCTGTCTCAGGAATTTATTTTGTAATGGGGAAAATGTATTTTTCAAACAACGGTTTCTTGCAAACCAAACTTTTTTTACTCCAAATTTACCCCCCAAAATCAACTCCATGCTGACCCCAAATGTGCCAAATTAAACCTGAGAGGATGAAAGATTCACTCAGTTGCAACTTCTAAAAAGAGACCCTTGCAATGGAAAGCATTAAGCCACCCTAACTATAGGTATCCTCTAACAAACGGATGCATGGGCGGGCTGGTCAAGTCAGCAGAATTCCAGTGGGAAATGAGATGCAACAAGGAGTAATTAACCATTGGAACAAACTACCAAGGGATGTGGAAAATTCTCCATTACTTGGGGGTCCTTAGATCAAGCCTGGATGTCTCTCTTACGATGTACTTTTGTTCAGAAGCAAGTAGTCATACAAGGTGCAGGAATTACTAGGTGACATCTATAGACTGCATTATGTAGGAGAGCTGACGACATGGTCATTAATAGTTCCTTCTGGCCTTAAAAACTAGGAATTCCCTGAGTGAAATTCACACCTGAACAGAGTCCTCCTAAAACCTATCATAGAATCACAGAGCTAGAAGAAGCCTCAGAAGGTCATCGAGTCTAAGGCAGCACCAATCCCAACTAAATCAACCTGGCCAGGGCTTTGTCAAGCCAAAACTTAAAAACCTCTAGGGATGGAGATTCCACCCCCACCCTAGGGAACCCATCCCAGTGCTTCACCATCCTTCTAGTGAAATAGTTTTTCCTAATATCTATCCTAGACCTCCCCCACTGTAACTTGAGACCATTACTCCTTGTTCTGCCATCTGTCACTACTGTGAACAGCCTTTCTCCATCCTCTTTAGAACCTCCCTTCAGGCAGTTGAAGGCTGCTATCAAATCCCCCCTCACTCTTCGCTTCTGCAGACTTAACAAACCCAAATCCTTCAGTCTCTCTTTATAGGTCACATGCTCCAGCCCCCTAATCATTTTGGTTGCCCTCCACTGGACCCTCTCCAAAGCGTCCACATCCTTTCTATAGTGGGGGGGCCCAGAACTGGACACAATATTCTAGATGTGGCCTCACCAGAGTCGAATAAAGGGGAATAATCACTTCTCTGGATCTGCTGGCAATGCTCCTCCTAATGCACCCCAATATGCCATTAGCTTTCTTGGCTACAAGGGTGCATTGTTGACTCATATCCAGCTTCTCATCCACTGTAACCCTAAGGTCCTTTTCTGCAGAACTGATACTTAGCCATTCGGTCCCCAGCCTGTAATAATGCTTGGGATTCTTCCACCCCAAGGGCAGGACTCTACACTTGTCCTTGTTGAACCTGATCAAATTTCTTTTGGCCCAATCTCCTAATCTGTCCTGGTCACTCTGGACCCTATCCCCGCCCTCCAGCATATCAACCTCTCCCCCTAGCTTAGTGTCATCTGCAAACTTGCTGAGGGTGCAATCCATCCCCTCATGCAGGTCTTTAATAGAGATGTTGAACAAAACCGGTCCAAGAACAGATTCTGGGGGCACTCCACTAGAAACTGACCGCCAACCTGACATCAAGCCGTTGATCACTACCTGTTGGGCCTGACAATCTAGCCAGCTTTCTATCTACCTTACAGTCCATTTATCCAATCCATATTCCCTTAATTTGCTGGTAAGAATATTGTGGGAGACTGTATCAAAAGCTTTGCTCAAGTCAAGGTATATCACATCCACTGACTTTCCCATATCTACAGAGCCAGTTACCTCACCATAGAAGCTGATCAGATTGGTCAGGCACAACTTGCCCTTTGTGAATCCACGTTGACTATTCCCGATCACTTTCCCCTCTTCCAAGTGCTTCAAAATGGATTCCGTGAGGATGTCCTCCATGATTTTTCCAGGGACTGAGGTAAGGTTGACTGGTCTGTAGTTCCCTGATTGTCCTCCTTCCCTTTTTTTAAAGATGGGCACTACATTTGCCTTTTTCCAGTCATCCAGGATCTCTCCCGATCTCCACAAGTTTTCAAAGATAATGGCCAAAGGCTCCGCAATGACATTTGCCAACTCCCTCAGTACCTTCGGATGCATTAAATTTGGGCCCATGGATTTGTGTACATTTAGCTTTTCTAAATAGTTCCTAATTTGTTCTTTCCCCACCAAGGGCTGTCCACCTTCTTCCCATACTGCGTTGCCTAGTGCATTTGTCTAGGAGCTGACCTTGTCTGTGAAGACAGAAGCAAAGAAAGCATTGAGTATTTCAGCTTTTCCCACATCGTCTGTCACTAGGTTACCTCCCTCATCTAGTAGGGGCCGCACACCCCCTCTGATCACCCTCTTATTGCTAACATGCCTGTAGAAACCTTTCTTGTTATCCTTCACATCCCTTGCTAGGTGCAATTCCAATTGTGCTTTTGCCTGATAGCCCCTCCCCTGATTAAGGCTCAACCAATCAGCAGAGGCTTCTAGATTTCAAACCCTGATTCAAAGCTCACAGCTTCCACCTGCCAGCCACAGCACACACTCTGAGAGGGGTGGGGAGAGGGGGAAGGGAAAGAGAGAAAAAAAACCATCCAAACAGCCAAACACAAGCTCAGCACACAGCAAGAAAACCCCAAACACAAATTTACACAACAGACAGCCACTTCCCTCAAGGGTCCTGTGTTAGCTTCCTCCTTTAACTAGAGAACTCCCTCTCCAAAATCCCTGTTAACAGCCCCTATACCTCAGTTAAGATCTTCCTAAGCACCATTCTAAGACCTGTCTACACTAGGACTTTATTTCAAAATAACCTCCCATAGGTCAAATTAATAACTACTCTCCAGAATAATTAGAACTAATTACTCCCCAGTGCTTCCTTGGGCTCTAATTGGAGGTAGCACGTCCACATCAACAGAGCCTGCCTCAGACTAATTTCGAGGTTTCCCCACAGTGGGGACACGCTATTTTGATTTTGTTATTTCGGGAGTTATTCAGTTAGGGTATGTCTACACTACCCTCCTAGTTCGAAGTAGGAGGGTAATGTAGGCATACCGCACTTGCAAATGAAGCCCGGGATTTGAATTTCCCGGGCTTCATTTGCATAAGCGGGGCGCCGCCATTTTTAAAACCCCGCTCGTTCGAACTAGGAAGCCTAGTTCGAACTACCTTGCACGGGGTTCGAACGAGCGGGGTTTTAAAAATGGCGGCGCCCCGCTTATGCAAATGAAGCCCGGGAAATTCAAATCCCGGGCTTCATTTGCAAGTGCGGTATGCCTACATTACCCCGCTAGTTCGAACTAGCGGGGTAGTGTAGACATACCCTCATAGACTCATAGACTTTAAGGTCAGAAGGGACCATTATGATCATCTAGTCTGACCCCCTGTACAATGCAGGCCACAGAATCTCACCCACCCGCTCCTGGAATAATCCTCTCACCTATATCTCAGATATTGAAGCCTTCAAATAGTTTAAAGACCCCAAGATTCAGAGAATCCTCCAGTTGTGATCTGTGCCCCATGCTACAGAGGAAGGCAAAAAACCTCCAGAGCCTCTTCCAATCTACCAATCTGCCAAATATGGCAATCAGCTGAACCCTGAGCATGTGGGCAAGACTCACCAGTCAGACACCCAGGAAAAGTTCTCTATAGTAACTCCTATCATCCCTCCATTGGCCTATTTGCCACTGATAATGAAAGGTCAGTTGGGGTATGTCTACACTACAAAGTTAGTTCGAACTAACGGACGTTAGTTCGAACTAACTTTAATAGGTGCTACACTAGCGCTCCGCTAGTTCAAATTTGAATCGAACTAGCGGAGCGCTTAGTTCGAACTAGGTAAACCTCATTTTACGAGGACTAACGCCTAGTTCGAACTAGCTAGTTCGAACTAAGGGCTGTGTAGCCCTTTAGTTCGAACTAGTGGGAGGCTAGCCCTCCCCAGGTTTCCCTGGTGGCCACTCTGGCCAACACCAGGAAAACTCTATGCCCCCCTCCCGGCCCCGGACCCCTTAAAGGGGCACGGGCTGGCTACGGTGCCCGTGCCAGGTGCAAGCCTGCCAGCACCCAGCTAGCAGACCCTGCACCTGGCACGGCACAGAGCCACCCACCCGATGCCCCCCAGCCCACCCCCTCTTGCCGGGACCAGGCTGGCGGCTCCCGGGAGCTTGCCCTGGACCGCAAGAGGCGGGCATCTTCCTGGGCTAGTGCGGACATCGTGGACCTCGTCCACGATCTCCGCACTAGGCACAGGAAAGTGGCCGTCTAGGGCAGGAGAGCTGCCAGCCTGGCCACCCAGGACCAGGTGTGCATGAAAATCAAGGGGGTCCACTGAGACCCCCGACCCTGAGCCCTGAGCTTACAATGGCCGTACTGGGTCAGACCAAAGGTCCATCTAGCCCAGTAGCCTGTCTGCCAACAGCGGCCAACCCTAGGGACCCTGGAGGGGATGGACCGAAGACAATGACCAAGCCATTTGTCTCGTGCCATCCCTCTCCAGCCTTCCACAAACTTTGGGCAGGGACACCACTCCTACCCTCTGGCTAATAGGACTCCATGGACCCAACCTCCATGACTTGATCTCACTTCCCTTTCAACTCTGTTCTAGTTCTAGCCTTCACAGCCTCCTGCAGCAAGGAGTTCCACAGGTTAACTATTTGCTTTGTCAACAACAACAACAACTTTCTCTTACTAGTTTGAAGCCTGCTACCCATTCCTTTCCTTTGGTGTCCTCTAGTCCTTCTTTAGGGGAACTCAGGAAGAACTTTTCGGAATGCACCCTCTCCACCCAACCCCTGCTTTTAGAGACCTCTATCCTGTCCCCCCTCCGTCTCCTCTTTTCTAAGCTGAACAGTCCCAGTCTCTGTAGCCTTTCTTCATCTGGGACCTGTTCCCAACCCCTGATCATGTTAGTTGCCCTCCCCTCTCCCAGCCTTTCTCTTCCCCTCTCCCACCTCCTTTTCCCAGTCTCCCCCAGTTTTTTTCAATAAAGACAGAGTCAATGTTGGAAGAAACGTTATCTTTATTTTGTACATCAATAAGAAGGGGGGCTAAGGAAGGGTAAGTGGAAGGAGGTGAGGGAGGAATGGGGTACGAGCCCCCGATGGGGAGGACTGGGCTGGCTCTGCGGGCTTCTGGGGGTGGAAGCTCTCCTGCAGCCCCCCAATTACTCCCTCTCCCCAGATGGCAGCCTGCGGCAAGTGCAGCCGGGCTGATGGCCGAGTGGTGTGATGTGCCCAGTGTGGGCACTCAGGGCACTCCAAGCCAGAACTTCTTTGCAAGCGGGGCACCCCTTAGAACTGTGTGTCCGGGGTGGGGGTCGGGACCCTTTAAGCGCAGCCCTCGGCTAGCCTGAGACAGCATCTCCATGCTCTAAGTCCTCCTTTTATGCCCTGCCGGCACTGCTTCCGGCCATCCTTAAGCCCTGTTCAGAGTCCACTCAATGTGGACTTGCTAGTTCGAACTAGCAAAACGCTAGTTCGAACTAGTTTTTAGTTCTAGATGCGTTAGTTCGAACTAGCTTAGTTCGAATTCACTAATTCGAACTAAGTTAGTTCGAACTAGCGCTGTAGTGTAGACATACCCTTAGTTACCAAGATCATGTTATCTCATCAAACCATCCCCTTCATAAACCCATCTAGCTTAATCTTGAAGCCAGATAGGTCTTTTGCCCCCACTACTTCCCTTGGAAGGCTGTTCCAGAACTTCACTCCTCTGATGGTTAGAAACCTTTGATTTTAGTTATTTTGAAATGGTTTCCTAGTGTAGACATGCCCTAAGAGTTTACATGGTCCATAAGCCCTGAGCAGGAGTGAATTTCAGATCTTACGACTGATTTCACTCCAGTGCAGTTACTAGGCATTGATGCCTGTGTTACCGAAAAGAAAAACACCAACGACACTGGCATTAATTAGCATCCTTGCAGCAGTCCCAGCAGAGAGGTCACGGGCTAAGTAGGACATGGCATTGATACCTTCTTCTACCTAGAAGTAGTCTTCTCCTGAACAAAGCTGAACCAGATTGGCAAAGGAATGTAGGGAAAGGTGTAGAGCTATTTCTGACGGTTCCCCTGTGAAGAATATCAGTAGGGCCATCAGTCTATTGCGTCTCATCAGCCCTGCATCCATTTACAGCAAACGTAAGGGAAAGGAATAAGGTTCAGTTGCATTATAATAGTGATGCAATAGTGAAAGTTCACGGTGCAGTTACAGGCTAGCCAGAATTTTCATAACAGCTTTAAAGGAAGTGCTCAGAAATCTAGTTTGTGCGGCTACCTCATCATTTGCAAGGAGATAATGTAAAAATGCTTTTATTAAAACATAAAAATCCTTATATAATCTCCCCACCTGACAACTAGACAGCGACACAAATTAGCATGTTCCTATATTATTAGCCTTTGCAATGCCTCTTTGGCACAAATAAATCCTTCCGCAATTTCATTTACATTTTACTGTAATGACCAAGATTATTTCGGCCTGACCATGGACAATGCAACAGTGCTCAGAAAAGTCAAGCTATTATTAAATCAATGCATCATTTCCCACCTCAGCCACTGGAAAGGCCTTGCAAAAGTAATCTTGCCATGACAAAAGTGCAGTGTACAAGCTCCCATTGAAAATGTTCTGATGTATTCCGAATTAGTTTTCCCGGTAAAAACACATTTGGACGTGATCCGACACGAACGAATCATTGCGGCTGAAGCAACAGCTGCAGCGCTGTTACACTCGGGCTCAGATACCACGGTGAGGGGCATAGGATGTCCTTATTTATCTGGAGAGCAGTGATGACCTGCGGTGTCCTTATTTATCTGGAGAGCAGTGACGACCTGCGGTGTCCTTATTTATCTGGAGAGCAGTGATGACCTGCGGGCTCATCTGCCTCAGGGCTTGATGCTGCCAGGCACGGTACACACACAGAGAAAGACATGCTCTGTGTCCTGAGGTGATTGCAATAGAATCTAAGACAAGAAAGTGATATAGTTCCAGCGAGGTTATCACCTCAACAGTAGCTGATGGCAAAACGGCTTTATCTCCAACTGGCCTAGAACAGGGGCAGGGAACCTTTTTTGGGTCGGGGGCCACTGACCCACAGAAAAATTACTCAGGGGCCGCACACAAGTAAGAAGCAAAATAAAAGTTTAAAAAAAGCCCTCACTGACAGGGCCCCCAACTGAGAAAGAGAAAGACACTCCCCACATTCCTCTTGGGCACCCAAGCTTGTAGATTTTGTGTGCTCCAGCTCAGCTGTGGAGCAGCCAGGGGCTACATCTGGGCTTTATGGTTCCCCACCCCGGCCTTGAAGATCACTCAGAAATGACCATCCGCAACAGCTTCTCTGCTAGGTGCAGTCTGACAAGGAGAGCACAGCACACTAGTGATTTGCATTCCACTCCACCAAACAGTCCAATCCCAGGCCTGACCCTGCTTTGTAGTATCATGAGATAGGAGCTGGTGACTGCCTTCCATCTCGGCAGCTCTGCTCCTGGGGAGGCAATGACCTGGGTTCAAGCTGAGGGGGGCAGGGCAGTCTCAAAGGGAAGGGGCTGTGAAAGGCATTTTCGCTCTTTCTTGCTCACGTTCACTGATGCCCTGCCTGATGACAGTGATGCCGTGCAATGGAACTAACGGGGCTAATTAACAGGTGTGTTGTGAGCAAGACACGAGAAGTCATTGTTCTGCTCTACTCTGCGCTGGTTAGGCCTCGGTTGGAGGATTGTGTCCAGTTCTGGGCACCGCATTTCAAGAAAGATGTGGAGAAAGTGGAGAGGGTCCAGAGAAGAGCAACAAGAATGATTAAAGGTCTAGAGAACATGACCTATGAGGGAAGGCTGAAAGAATTGGGTTTGTTTAGTTTGGAAAAGAGAAGATTGAGGGGGGACATGATAGCCGTTTTCAGGTATCTAAAAGGGAGTCACAAGGAGGAGGGAGAAAACTTGTTCATCTTGGCCTCTGAGGATAGAACAAGAAGCAATGGGCTTAAACTGCAGCAAGGGAGGTAGGTTGGACATTAGGAAAAAATTCCTAACTGTCAGGGTAGTCAAATACTGGAGTCAATTGCCCAGGGAGGTTGTGGAATCTCCATCTGTGGAGATATTTAAGAGTAGGTTAGAGAAATGTCTAGCAGGGATGGTGTAGACAGTATTTGGTCCTGCCATGAGGGTAGGAGACTGGACTCGATGATCTCTCGAGGTCCCTTCCAGTCCTAGTATTCTATGATTCTGAGTGTTGGTGCAGGGGACTGACTAGGGCAGCTGTTCTCAAACTTTTTTTTTCTCATGACCCAGTTGAAGAAAACTGTTGATGCCTTTGACCCAGCCAAATTTGACCAGAGTGTGGGCTCTGGGGTGAGGCTGAGGGTGAGAGCTTTGGAGTGTAGGAGGGGGTTCTAGTTTGGGGGGGGATCAGAGCTGGGGCAGGAGGGGCTTACCTTGAGCAGCTCCTGGTCAGTGGTGCAGCGCAGGAGCTCAGGCAGCTTTCTGCCTCTCTTGGCCACGCAGAGCAGGCTGCACCCCAGAAGCAGCCAGCAGCAGGTTCCCAGCCAATGGGAGCGTGGAGCTAGTGCTCAGGGCAGGGGCAGTGTGTGGAGCCCTCCCCCGCAGAAGCTGGGCCTACTGCCGGCCACTTCTGGGGCGCGGCACAGTCTGCGGTGTCAGGACAGGCAGGGAGCTGCCTTAGCGCCCCCTACTGCTCATGTGATTCCCCTGAAGTTTCCCGATTCCCTTTGGAGTTCCATTCTCAATAATTTTGGGTGATATTTATCAGATACAGGTGTTTGTTTACTAATCACTCCCCTGTAGCAGTCAGATACTGCCAGGTGGATCCTTCATAAGGCAGATTGGGCCTAACTCACCATATAAGGCAGCCTCTGGAAACCCTTATTCTACAACCCCTTGAAAAGAAGACTTGATTTTTCCTGGTGATGTCTTATGGAGGTGTCCTGGGTTTCTGACTTCATTTCTATGGGCTTGAGCTTTCTCCCATGGAAGGGAATGGAGAATGGAAATTTTGTCACTGGTTCAATGGGAAAAGGGTCACGTCCTGTACTGGAGTCATCCCATAGCAATCCTATCATGTTATGATGATCAGAGATAGACATACGACTGACATGAAGTTTCTGATTTGGTGATTCTGGTTTCCAGAAAGTATCTGATTTCATAACTTCAATGAACTAAGCAGAGCAGCATTTTGGTTGGAAGCCAACACAAAGTCTCTAAATTAATTAATTATGTTCCTAATTAATATTTCAAAGCAATTCTGCAGTGGGATAAATGATTCACGTTCTGATAACATTCATTAACTAATTTCCTGATTATATTAGTTATGAAATTATGTTAATGCCTTTGTAAATGATACTGCAAGCGAAAATCAACTGACTTCTATTTCTCCAATAAAGGGAGAAGTCTTTTTGAAATGACTGGATGATTTACAAACAACTCTGTAGCTGATCTTTGAGTCATCCTGCCATCTTATCTGCATAGCACCACACAATCCAGAGACCATAACCACACCAGACAGTGATTTTAAACCAGCTGTCTGCACGGTGTGTAAATCAAGGCAGAATCTGAACCATTTTCCTCGGTGAGTAATGAAAAACCTTTTCTAATTGCAGCTTCTTGGTTGCCATTAAAAAACTGCCGGGATAAAATACACCTTCCTTAATTCTGTAAGAGCGTTGCCATTTGTTGTTGATCACATCTCTAATTTATTCCAGCCACCAGTGTGGCCTCGATCCAAAGGCAAAAAGTGCTCTTATGTGTTTGTAAGATGACACGCACTCATTTTTCATCCTCAGACTTTGAGTGAATTCAAGACCTGAGTCTCCTGGCTCTGAATTCAATGGCAAAGCTCCTATTGCTGTCAGTGGTGTTGGATTAGCATGAGTGAAACATGCCAGTGATGCCATAAGGCAGATAATTTGCAAATTTCCTCAGTCAATATCTTTGCTATTCCACTGATTCCTCCTCCAATTCGGACCTGCACCATCAGTTCTTTAGTTTCTCCTTATAAGGTAGATTTTCTAGAACTTGAATCATTCTTTCAGCTTTTTTCTGAATCTTTTAATTTTTTTCTTTTCTAAGATATGAACACCAACAATTGACAGTATTCTGGTAATGGTGCTCCAAATGCCATATAAAGAGGTACTACTACCTTCTTCCATTAGGTCTCAATTGGAATATTGTGTCCAGTTCTGGGCACCACATTTCAAGAAAGATATGGTGAAATTGGAGAAGAGAAGAGAAGAGAAGAGAAGAGAAGAGAAGAGAAGAGAAGAGAAGAGAAGAGAAGAGAAGAGAAGAATGATTAAAGGTCTAGAAAACATGACTTATGAAGGAAGACTGAAAGAATTGGGCTTGTTTTGTTTGGAAAGGAGAAAAATGAGAGAGGCATGATAGTGGTTTTCAGTCATCTAAAAGGGTGTCACAAAGGGGAGAGAGAAAAATTGTTCTCCTTGTCCTCTGAGGATAAGACAAGAAGCAATGGGTTTAAACTGCAGCAAGGGAGGTTTAGGTTGGACATTAGAAAAAACTTCCTAACTGTCAGGGTGGTTAAACACTGGAATAAATTGCCTAGGGAGGTTGTTGAATCTCTATCTTTGAGATATTTAAAAGCTGGTTTAACAGACACCTATTAGGGATGGTGTAGGTGGTACTGAGTCCTGCCATGAGGGCAGGGGACTGGACTTCATAACCTCTCGAAGTCCTTTCCAGGTCTAGTGTTCTATGCTTCTATGAAATCCCTCTGCCATTACATCCAAGGACCACTTTGGCCATCTTAGCTGCCGCATCTCACTGGGTGCCATTAATCTCAAGTCCGTTTCAGTGTCACTGCCTTCCAAGATGCAGTCTCTTGTCTTACAGATAATGCTGTGAGTATTTACTACAAGACTATGCAACATTACAAAAGGAAACTCAGTTCAGTCCACAGATCAAATTCAAGGGAATTGCATTACTTGATGTCTTGAGTGGATATTACCCTGAAATCTTCCCATACAAGGAGACATGGAAGATAATATAATCTCTGAGCCAAACCCACTGGCAGTGCCAGACTGGTAGAGATGGTAGCAATGGAAACTTGAAGTCATCAATACAGCCCCTGGACCCAAACGGTAGTGATCCTGGACTCCCAATATAAGTTACAGCAACCACTGAGCTATCTATAGCTTACTCTGAAATGCCATGGTCCATAATGAGCTGTTCTGGAATGTTTGGCTGACTGGATTCACTACCTAGACTCAGAAAAGAACCTTCCCCTCTCCCAGGAAGAACAGAAACACATCTCTTCAGGATTTTGCAGCCCCAATATTGGGCTAGTGCTCCAGAACCAGAAGGGGACTGTAAACTGACTAGAAATCAAAGTGAGATGGATGGATCTAGTTGCACTGTCCGAGCTGAGTGCAATGCAACACCTAAACCAGGGGCATCAGTAGTGAAATGTGAATTGGGCATTTGAAACAATTAGGTGTTAATTGGTGTTAGGTGTTATTAGGATTGATCCTCCACTGTGCTATTCTGGATTTAGGCCAGTATATCACCAGTGACTTTAGTGCATTTACACTTCTGTTTGCAATGGAGAACCAGAGCTGTGATCAGTAACCCATGTGAAGAATAATTTCCTTTAACCCTTTGATATTGTCTTTTTATGGTGCATCTTCTAGCTTAGCTCCAGCTGCAATCTAACTGACGGGTCATTTTTTCATTCGGGGGAAAGTGACTAATATAAGAATTTAAAAAAAACTTAAAAAACAACAAATAGTCCTGTAGCACCTTAGGGTACGTCTAGACTACAGAGTTTTGTCGACAGATACTGTTGACAAAGCTTCTGTCAACAAAGAGCGTCTACCCTACATTCAGTTCTGTCGACAAAGCAAGCTGCTTTGTCGACATGGCAGTGTAGACGCATGGACAGTTTACATGCAATAACACCTTCTGTCGACAGAACTCTGTCGACAGAAGGCGTTATGCCTCGTAAAATGAGGTTTACAAGCGTCGACAAAACTGCTGAGTTCTGTCGACGTTATGTCGACAGAACTCAGTGGTAGTGTAGACGCAGGTATAGTTTTTCGACAAAAGTCCACTTTTGTTGACAAAACTCTGTAGACTAGACACAGCCTTAGAGACTAACAAAAAAATATCGATAGTACCATGAGCTTTCGTGGGCACAACCCACTTCTTCAGCTGAATGGAGCAAGAGGTACAAATAAATAGCAAGAAAAGAGGGGAGAGGGGGAAGGAAAAAAGTATCAATTAAAGTGTCTGCACTAAATGAGGCTAATAGAATGGGCTGTAAGTGCCTGATATGTAGGTTTTGATGTCATTTGGATGTTGAATATAATGGCCCATCCAATAAATGTCTCTGTTCAGTCCTTGGCTAAATGTGTCAAATTTGCATATGAAGGCCAGTTTCAGAGTTTGTCGCTCTAGTTGGTAAACTATTTCTGATTGCTGTCATTGGGTGATGAATTTCACTGCAGTAACTCCCTCAGACTAAATCCTAAACAACTGTAATTTCAGGAAGCTGGTACTCTTCAGACCTTTTACACTGACTCTGCTATTACATGGCATCTGTCTAGACAGAATCTATTTATAGTGGATGGTCGTATTTAATTCAGACAAATACATTCTCCTCAGTCGTTACCAACCAATGAATGACATAGATACTACGCCTACTGATGAACTTTAAACCTCAGCAAGGTTCTCACACACGCATCACGGCAGCCGCAAATTGGGTATTTACAAGCAAAAAGGGATATTGAGAGAGACTGAACATACGACAAGAACATTGAAAGGGTCACTCCATCCCGGCTGCATGAAAGTTAACAAAGAAAATCTGTTGCCTGGATAAACAGACTGTGGAACCTATTTGTGTATTAAAGACCATAAGGCTCAAGAGCTGACAGAAGAGAACAAAGCAACATTCCATCCAGTCTATTGTAATGTCTCTTTCCCTGGTTAACACTGTATCCGTCAAAGGAAGGCACAGAACCATAGAATCATAGAGCTGGAAGAGACCTCAGGGGGTCATCGAGTCCAGCCCCCTGCTCACAGCAGGACCAATCCCAACCATAATCCATCTCATCTAACTTGGTCCTGGGAGGAAAGTTCTCATTTCACCACACGTGACAATTACCTTAAGTCCTGAAGCTTATATGCAAATAATCACAACAAAGTCCATGGACATTGCAGATGCTCAGCTACAAGAATCTGGCTCTATAATTCTTTGGTTCATTTCTGTGATGCTTTTGAACACCTCTGGCCATTTGACCAAGCTTGAAATCCTGCCTCTATTGAAGCTCATGGGAGTTCTGTCCCCTCCTTTCACCCAAGGTTATTTCTAAAACTGTGCTTTGGGCATCTCATAACTTTGTAAGATTAAAGCAGGTGAAATAAAGGCAAATATATTAATGAATAGTTATGTGATGGGCAAGCTTCCAAAATTCACGAGAGACTGGGATGGGTACAATAATATCTTTCATTAGACCAACTTCTGTTGATGGGCGAGACAAGCTATTTCAGGCTACACAGAGCTCTTCTTCCGTTCAGGGGAATACACACACAATGTCACAACTAAAATATGCAGATTGTCTAGCATATGTAGGTAATGCACATTTCAAGGGCCCACACATGGTCAAAAGTTTGAATCTCTCACCGACAGAATTTGGTCCAATTAATTGCCTCACACACCTTTTTTTCCTAATATTTGGGGACAAACACAAGTCCAACAAAACAGATTGAACCTCTGCAGTCCAGCACTCTTGGGACCTCACCGGTGCCAAACCAGAGAATTTGCCAGACCACAGGAGGTCAATATTGTCTAGCAGCATTACCAACACTTTCATTGCTTACTGGGAAATTAGAAGACATTTAGGGGTAAATTAGAGCTAAATAACAGCACACAACACAGAGCCAGGACTGGTGCCTGTAAACAAATTTTATGGGACTGTAAGAAACTTGTCCATACCCACAATAAGTGGACATCCAGCTAATTAAAATCATGCCGAACCATGGAGGCTGCTGGACCGGAGAGCGCCGGACTAGAGAGGTTCAACCTGTACTTCATAAAACTCACAACTGTTACTCAAAGCACATTATTACACCAACTCTACACCAGCATCTGCTTCAAGGCCCTAGGGATTGGCCATTAGAGAAACTCATTAGATTGGCCATGACTGATTCGCATTGCATGTGAACCCAATAATTTGAAGCAAATATATTTTGGGGTGGCACCAAACTTTATAGATCCCTTAATTTTAGCTGGAGTTTTCCTGAGTAAGGAATACAAGATCAAGTCTGAGATACTATTTTGCACAACATCTCAGTTACATTGTCTACCTCCTTGAGAATGGCGTGTTCTCTCAGACATACTTGTATATTCTTATCTGCTTATCCACAACTGGGTTTTTCTAGGGGTCCTGTCACCTTACTTCTAGTAGTCAGATTCAGCACTCATTGAAGTCAATGGAAACAATGATGTTAACTTCAACAGAGTGGAAGGATGTTCCAGTGATTAGGGTACTTGCCTGGGATTTGGAAGACCTAGTTCAATTTTCAGCTCTGTCCTGGGGCTAATCACAGATGTAGTAAGATGAGGGCCTGGAACATAAGCCCATGTATCACAGGCCTGGTATGAAGCCTGAGGCCTAGACAGCAATGGTCCAGATTTTGCTAATATAAAGCAGAGTTAAGCTGTGACTAACAGAAGTTGGCAAGAACAGGGCGGATATTACAAAAACACTCATACCCAAGAGGTACTAGGCAAAGATCATAAACACATTCCAAAGGGATTGTAACAGAATACCTTGTTAAAAAACATTGGCAGGACTGAGCACTACCCTGATTCTGTCCCCTCTGCCCACGGACCACACAGCTTAACACTAGCAACCATACTGCGTCAGGCACAAACTAACACCACACACTGCTGACCCACAATCTACCTATGGCACTATACGCTAATGCACAACCTAACAGCCTGGGAACCGAAAGCCCCATGGGAACCAAAAGACACACAAGCTCACATACTACATAGATGACAACGCACACAGACCACAAACTCATATAACACAGAGAGGGGAACTAATAATATACACTAAACATGTCCACACTCTCACAACACATGGATGGAAACAATATACACAATCCCTAATTCCCAACACACATATAGAAGCATACACCTTGAAATACACAAATTTCACATTCTCTCGTCTACACACAAATACAGATCTAACAATTTCAAACAGACACACATATATATCTACATTAAATGACAGGAGCTTCACATAAAAGACCCGGGTTACCTAGCTTTACAACTGCCATCCATAAATAATGATGATAACAAGTACATCCAATGTTTATTAATTATGCAGTTACAGTAAAACCCATCACCTAATGCTCCCGGAACTCTTTATGAAAAATTAAGGTAAGCGGAGCTGACATTTTTCAATGGTCTCAATTACAGCTAATTCTTAGCACTCACATACATTTCTAGGGCAGGCACGTACTGGTTGAAATACCCTACCTCATCTAGCCATTGGCAAGGGTTGATTTTTTTGGTGTTGTTTTTGGGAGGATTTTTTGTGGGAGGAGATCCAGACATGTACCAAGACCTTTAAGAAATCTGTCTGTAGCACTCTGAGACTTCCAGCCAGACTGTTCTTTAGAAACATGAATCTAAATGGATCAACCCTCCAGACTACAGCCAACGAGATTGCAGAGTGTCTATATGTCTGTCATCTGATGCATTTCGATCGCGTTGACAATGTGGGGTATTTATACGCACATGCCGATGTGTGACAGGGACAGGTTATGTTTATTTCAGCTCCTGCTACACATGCAGGTTTCATTATTGCTACCTAATATACGCAAATATATGTGTATGAGAGATTAGATAGAAAAAGAAAAATATCTCGAGAGGAGAGTGTTTCCGCTCCAATACACCCATTAATTAATTACATTCTATTAGTCTATTGCACCCCCTAATTGCTCGCACGTATCTATCTGATATACTTACTAGTGCTAGTTTCACCAAGGCACTGCTGCTAAAAAGATGCCTGCCGCCAGACCGCTGCTGCAGCGTGTCTCCTCCACTGAGATCTGTCCATGAGAAGGGCGACTGTGGCCATAAGTCTGGTGACGGAGCGGCCTGGGTGGAGATCACCAGTTTACTTCATGCAGGGCCAACACCTGGTAGCTCAGGCCCAAGCCCTGGCTGCCAGAGGAGCAGCTGCTGCCTGGTAGAGGAGCTGCTCCCACCACACAGCCCACAGCTCCAGCCCTGGGGAAAGACTGAAGCTAGGGCCAGGGCCACGTGGTGGCTCCCCAGCTGCTATTGGGACAGTGCAGCCACCCGCCACAGAACAGCTGAGCAGCCACCGCACAGCTCTGCTGAGGAGGTGGGTGGGCCTCAAAACCTTGGTGCAGGCCCATTGAGGCATGCACCTTAGAGGGAACACTGGTCCCCTGGCCAGCAACCAGAGGAGTGGGCACGCCTGAGCCCGCCCTTATGTCACCCTTTGCCACCCCAGAGAGTGGCCTAAACAAACTGTGGCTTGCTCCTGAGGCAGAGAGGCTGGACTTGAAGGCCAGAGTGGAAGGTAAGACTGAGGACTTCTGATACCCCTAGAAGGGCATAAGAAACCAGAGCAGTGCACTGCTGGAAGCCAATGTCCCAAAGAGGACGTCATGGTGCCAAGAGTGACATGGGTCCAAGGAGAGACAGTAGAGAGACAAGCAAGACACCAGCCAGAAGAGGGCGCCCTGCTGAGTGTGAAAGCTAATTCTCAGCGTGACCAACAGGAGGCGCAGCAGCGGTGAGCCAACCCCACTACAGGGACCATCACCTCAGATGGATAAAATGGGCTTTGAAGCAGACATTTGAGTGATGTACAACACTGAGAAACTGCACTGTGAGAGTCCTGGGAGGCAGTCTCCTCACAGTGCCTCTGACTCAGTTCCTCTCTGACAGACATCTATTTCAGTGAAACAAAAGGGCACAAATTGAATTTCTTTCCGTATGAAAAACAATAAAAATAATTCCAGTTGAGGCTTTTTAAAGGGTCAGATCAAAAGATTCCAATGCAGCTGGTTCACGTTTTTGGGTTTGGTTTTATTTCCCCCCCTAGAGAAGAAAGGCAGGCAATTTGCAAAGTTTTTAAGTGATTTTGCTTGTAATACAGAATGAAACTGTCTGAAGCCAGAACACTCAGAATAATAAACACATGACAAATTACAGCACGTCGAGCTGCATTCTTGTCAAACGTTCACTTGCCTTCCGTGCAATAAAGGATTGTGGAGTAAAAGGCATGCCGCTAGAGGAGAAAATGATCCTCTCTAAGAGCAAGCCTCGTGATGATCCAGGGCCAATAATGACTTTCATCAGAACAAGAGGCCGGCATTAAACAGGGGACGGGAGTGTGTGATTTCAGATGCTGATTAGTGACTGGGCCTGTGGTAGACCACAATTTAATATCCTCCTAATGAAATTTTATTTGCAGTGAAAAGAGCTCCAGCCCAAATGGGAGGTGATTAATATTAATAAATAAGATTATCTTACTTTGATCCTTACATGGTTTGAAAAGCTTTCCGAGATCTTCATTTTCCCTAACCCACAACATCCGGGGGTCAAGGCAGCAATCCTGTTAATAGTATCCAGCAGAACTACACACTACACACTTGCAGGGAGGTAAGTAAGAATTAGCACATGAGCTGTTGGCAGCTGTTTAAGAAGGCACCCTTGTTATCAGCGTGGTGGCTGAAATTCAGCTGTGGATAATGTGATCCAAGCTCACCTACTGATCCTGCATTTCTCCCGTTACTAGCTGCAATAGCACTTGCCACCTTGCTATTACAATGTAAGAAAAGAGACTGGAGGGCTTTTTAAAGTAACATTAAGCATTGTTTGACTTGTCACTGAAAACTGTACAGGTGGGGGGTTCCCGGCTTACCAGCCTGGTTCCAAGTGCAAGGAGCAATGTGCTTCTTATAAGGCTCACTGCAGAATGATTCCCCCTTACAACACTATGGGTTCCTTTGGTTCCTACTAGTAAGTTCCTACAATTATCACAGTGTTTTTAAGAATATATCTACAATTTATCTAAATGTCAACCTCTTAGCAACTTAATTTAGCATCTATAATTCTATCCTGAATCTTTAAAGAGTGTAGAACAATTAGTCTCTCTAACTAGCAGATTTTCTTATTATTTCCCTTTAGAGGTAATTGGAGACACAAGGCAGGTGAGGTCATAACCACAGTATCAGAGTCCAGGGTTTGTTTGTTTTTCTGTATTCCAACTGACCACTTGAGGCTCATACATTCAACAGATTGGTCTGGTGTTGCCTGCATTCCTAAGCTGAATATTAATTCTCTTTGTTGCACATTTTCATTCCTCTCCTGCATAATTCTTTTGCTTCTCATCAAGTCCTTTCTGTTTCATCTACACATACACCTCCGCCTCTATCTCAGCAAGACAACTTCTTGGAACAGAATGTTGGTCCATCACCTGTAGAGCTTTCTATGCTCCTTTTTGATGAGCACAGACTCTCCATAGTCCAGCAGTAATAAAGGCTTTGTACCATTGTCAACAAAATATTTCTGCTTTGCTTGTCTCCGTTTTAAGCCAGTGTGGATGTCTCTTTATTGCAGTTTTTGCAACTCAACGTGACACAAAGTCAGCAATCTGGTCCTTAGACATCTTCCCAGCAGAGTTGAAAAGGTGATCCTAAATCTCCCATAGGTATATTCTCATAGTCCAACAGAGTAAGACAGGGATCCATGTTAGTCATTTGGGGTGCATCTATGCTACACCCTTAGCTCGAAATAAGGTATGGAATTTAAGCTATGCAAATTGCACAGCTTATTTCGAGTTAATTTCAAAATAGCTTAATTTGTAATTTAGCCCAGTCTACACAGCGCCACATTTTGAAATAAACCTCTATTCCAAAATGTCCCTTAATCCTCGTGGAATGAGGTTTACAGGTTTGTCAGAATAGCGTGTCCATTATATTTCGAAATAACTGACTTGTTTCAAAGACGCAGAATAGCTATTTCAGGATACTGGAAGTATCCCGAAATAGCACCACTGTCCAGACATACCCATAGATTTTTTTAAGAAACCTTTTTATAGTATGAGCTGCTCTGTCAGCCATTCCATTTAATTGTGGGAACAGCAGATGTCCCTTCCAGTTCTAGTATTCTATAATTCTATGCTGCTATGATTATTTTTTTCCAGAAACTTTTAAAGTTTTAAGCGATTGGGATTTTATTCACAAAGTTAGTCCATTTTCACTAATGCACTCTTCAGATATGCCATACTTGCAAATACAGACTTCCAGTGTCTGATGACAGACACATTTTTGGTGTTCAGAAGCAAGCAGATATCTATGTATTTCAAATAATAATCAACCAGAAACAGATCATCTGGATCTTGAAACTCTGGTAAGTCCACGTCACGGTCTGTTTGAGACCACATATGGTAGCATTGATTCCCTTTTATTTTTATTTCTAAAGGTTTGGCACATTATATTGCAAGATTGTACCTTCTCCTCAGTTTATTAGGGTCCGGAGTCACCTAGACAAATTGAAGGATTGGGCCAAAAGTAATCTGATGAGGTTCAACAAGGACAAGTGCAGAGCCTGCACCTGGGACGGAAGAATCCCAAGCATTGCTACAGGCTGGAGACCAACTGGCTAAGCAGCAGTTTGGCAGAAAAAGACCTGGGGATTATAGGGGATGAGAACCTGAATATGAGACAACAGTGTGCCCTGGTAGCTCAGAAGGCTAACAGCATATTGGGGTGCATTGATAGGAGCAGGGGCGGATATAGGGCAGGGCAAACGGGGCGGCTGCCCCGGGCCCCAAGCTTCAGAAAGCCCCGCGCATGCGCCGTAGCGCTGCCGCGCATGCGCATGGCGTCACTGCGCATGCGCCGTGGCAAAGGGGGGGCCCCGCAGAATTATGCAGCCCGGGGCCCCGCAAAACGGTCATCTGCCCCTGGATAGGAGCATTGCCAGAAGATCTAGGAAAGTGATTATTCCTCTTTATTTGGCACTGGTGAGGCCATATCTGGAGTATTGCATCCAATTCTGAGTCTCCCATTACATAAAGGATGTGGACGCATTGGAGAAAGCCCATCAGAGGGCAACGAAAATGATTAGAGGGCTGGAGCACATGACTTATGAAGAGAGGCTGAGTGATTTGGGCTTATTTAGTCTGCAGAAGAGAAGAGTGAAAGGGATTTGATAGCAGCCTTCAGCTTCCTGAAGGGAGGTTTAAAAGAGGTTAGAGAGAGGCTGTTCTCGGTTGTGACAGATGGCAGAACAAGGAGCAATGGTCTCAAGTTGCAGTGGGGGAGGTCTAGGTTAGATATTAGGGGAAACAATTTCACTAAGAGGGTGGGGAAGCACTGGGATAGGTTCCCTAGGGAAGTGGTAGAATCTCCATCTCTAGAGGTTTTTAAGTCCTGGCCTGACAAAGCTCTGTCTGGGATGATTTAGTTGGGCTTGGTCCTGCTTTGGGCAGGAGTTTGGACTCAGTGATCTCCTGAGGTCTCTTCCAACCCTAGGATTCTATGATTACACAAGCACAGCCAATAGATAACACCTCAAAATTTCCTTTTAATAGTTCTGCTTCCAGATGACTCTCGTGAATATTACCCAAGATCTATTCTAAGACTTTCCAATACTGTGATTCTGTCACTTTTAAAGACAGATCTATCTTGCCCACTTAGCTCATCTCTACATGACCAGTCAAAACATCTGTCCTAGTTCACCTGAAGGTTTGGGGGAAAATATCAATTGCAGTAGCTACCTGAAATTCCTTCCATTTCTGTTCTGAAAATAGATAAATATGACATCATAAGATGTACCACGACATCAGCTTCCTCTGAACTTCTTCCTTCGCTACGCAACTATGCTGTGGTTAAAACATCCATAGTTGCTAAATCTCCTGGTCTGAACCCAGTTTCCACATTCCTGGAGCATTAGTGGCCATCTTGGAATCCTTGGTGGAGCACTGTACAAAGGTTTTCTGAAATTGGCCTCTTCTTCTTCTGTTTGTGGTCTGTTTGCACAATGACTTTTTTTCTTATGAACTGATGAAATCGAGTACAGCCAAGTGTGATTGTTAACACTGCTCTTTGTCTTTGGGCCTAGCACTGGTGCGTAGCTGTCAGTGGTTTAGAGATACAAGCAACAGAAGCCCAGTGTGTCACATTTTGGGCTTTTGTTAGTAGGTGGAAGCCCTCCAATCCAAGACTGTGTTACACCAACTGATGGAACCAACTCTGGGACCTCTGGAGCTTAGCCAGGTGGCTTTCAACTCAAGCAGTAGATGCTCATGAACTATCAGCTCAGGCTGAAAAGGAAACTCAGATCACTTACAGAGAAAGTGAGAGATTAAGTGCTACTAAATGGTACAGTGAACCACACACAGTAAGTGTGTGGGTTACAATTGCATGTGTCAGTGCTTACTAAATGCAGACTTATGCTGCAATATGTGGATGTTTCTCCAGTTCACTCGGCCCATTCAAATGTCTCTCAGTCATTTCATCTGCCCAACATATATTCACAGCATGTTTTTCAAGTATTTAATTAGTCTCACTCAACAATCGAGCACATGCTGAGTCTGCCACATTACCATACATGATGTGGTATTTAATGAGTGACGCACACACTTCTTCAAATTCACAAAATTGTGCTGCCAGTTTTACATCAGTCAGGTGTTGGTCTAAATTTTCCCCATCTGTCTGACTTCTGGTGAAAAAATTGTGCCAGTGTTACGTGCTATTACATTGTGGTATACAGCATGCCTCAAACTTATTTGTTAAGACCTGTATGTTTTCTTTTTCTGCTTTATCATCCAATCGAAAGGTGTTAAATACCTCTCTTGCATCTTCACTGCCACATAAAGAAATAATGCTGTTTCCAGACATTCATCTTTTTCAGCTGCAACATTCACAACACTGTACAGCTCAAATGCTTTTGCTTTTACTTTCTCCATTTTTCTGCTTCCTTTCCTACAAACACTAAGGCTCTGTTTACACTGGCGGGTTCTTGCACAAGAACGGCCGTTCTTGTGCAAGAACCCACAGAGCATCCACACTGCCCGCCTGCTCTTGCGCAAGAAGATTTACAGTACAGCATCAGAAGACAGGGCTTCTTGTGCAAGACCTATGCTCTTTTCTAACAAGTGTAAGCTCTCTTGCGCAAGAGCTCTTCTGCAGGAGGGCTGTGTGGATGCGCGGCAGATGTTTCTTGCGCAAGAAAGCCCTATGCCTAAAATGGCCATCAGCGCTTACTTGCGCAATAGATTATCCACACTGCCGTGGATGCTCTTGTGCAAAAGCACATGGCAGCATGGACGTGTTCTTGAGCAAGACTTCTTGCACAAGAACTCTTGCGCAAAATGTTCTTGCGCATCAACCCACCAGTGTAGACATAGACCAACTAAAGCCTCCAGAAAAGTTAGGCTAATTTTTTTCCGGTATATTCTTCTTTTTCTTTTTCTTTTCTTTTCAAGTTTTCATCTGATGTGTCCTAACTATTGCCAACATGTTACTGTAACATGAGAAAGATTCCGGAGACTTTTTTAAGTAAACACTTTATTAACTTATTGCTTAGAATTGTACAGCTAGGTGCTATTGGCTTGCTTACTTGTCTCCAAATGCAAGCTATGTGCATCTGCTAAGAAGAGTCACTACATAATGTTTCCCCCATACAACGCTATGGGTAACTCTTAGTTCCTATTCCAAACTTTCTTCATTTATTAGACTAGTGACCTGAAGCCTAGAGATTCAAGAGCCCTCTGCTTCCATCTGTTGGTGGACAGGAGCAAGAAGGGCCACAGAACTACTTAATCTGCATAAAATATTTAGATGGTACTCTAGAAAAGAAGGAGCTCTTTGGCTATGTCTATACTGGCGGGTTCTTGCGCAAGAACGGCCGTTCTTCCACAGAGCATCCACATGGCCAGCCTGCTCTTGCGCAAGAAGATTTACAATAAAGCATGGGAAGAGAGGGCTTCTTGCGCAAGAGCTACGCTGTTTTCAAGTGTAAGCTCTCTTGCACAAGAGGGCAGCAGGTGTTTCTTGCGCAAGAAAGCCCTATGGCTAAAATGGCCAACAGAGCTTTCTTGTGCAATAGAGCATCCACACTGCCATGGATGCTCTTGCACAAAGGCACATGGCTGTATGTACGTGTTCTTCTGCAAGAGTTCTTGCACAGGAACTCTTGCACAAGATGTTCTTGTACAAGAACCCGCCACTGTAGACATAGCCTAAGTGAGGTTCAGTGGATGGGGAAGGGAGAAGTCATATGGTAATGGGACATTTGCATATTGGATGTTTGCACTGGTGAATAGTGAACCAACTGCCGCTGAAGTTAGCGGGGGGGGGGGGGGGGAGCAGCAGAATTTTAGTTACCAGTCACAGAGCTATAGTGTTGCTGTTATTTTCACAAACTGAGGCTGGGTTTCCTTCCCCTCTAAAAAGTTTTCCTCATTTCATACACAAACTCAGTGCCTGCAAATGGGACTACAATAATTAGACACTGCCATAATACAATGTTGTTATCAATAATAATAATAATGAGGCTTCTTATCCAACCTACAGTCTCCTGTAGTTTGCTCCTAAAGTTGATGAAATCTCTACCAGCATTCTCACTGGGAGACTGTTCTGCAGCCTAACAGATCTCAGGGCTAATAAATGTTTCTAATGTTCTGCTTAAATTTCCTGTTGCCTGTTTTACCCCTTTGGGGTCAGGTTCACCATTTCAGCTACATTCTGGGGTGGGAGCAGGTAAAGTTGAGCTAGCATATAGAACATTAGATGTGATTATATTATACCCTGCAACGTCCAAGAGAAGGCAAAGAGTAAAGCATATAGACCTACGAAATGTCTGGGGAAGGTCAATACCAACATCTGGGAGTGGAAAGAGCAACTATTTCCCTTAACCCACAGCACATGTTGCTCCTATTTGGGACACCCTGAACATTTCCGTCCCCATTCACGTGCTTTATTTCAAATAGAGCCCCCTACATTCAAATAGAGGCAGTTAAATGAGATCCCAGATTTTCAAAGGTGCTGGGATGAAAATTAAGCAATGGGAAAAAAGTCAGATGAATATTGGGAACATTTCCTACTCGTGACCTCAGCAGCAGTAGGCTGAGAAAGTCATCTCCCCAGGGAAGTGGCTGAAGCTAGGCTGCTTAAGTAATTTAAACCTGGCCTTAACAAACCACCAGAAAATATCCTTTAGGGAACAGCTCTGCAGGGAAAGGGGAATCAGAGGATCCGTTTTTGTGTCTTGGTATGTCACTTTAAGGGCCTCACATGGGCAAAATCCTCAAGCTCTTCCTCGGGCAAAACTTGCCTCCTCTACACATACTTCTACCCTGGCCTCTCCGAGATCGCCAGCAAGGATTGTCAGCAAAACTAGAGTTTGTACACAGCATGCAGGCGATGGCTGGAGCCCTGCCAGAGAAACTGCATTGGATCCCTTCCCAACACTGCACTCGGATTTGCTTCCCACAAGACTCTGTGCGACTCTCGGAAATGAGATTTTTGCCTTTGCAGACTGCTTCATAATCTGCAACGCAGCAGGGGCGGCGGTGCTATTGTTGCATGCAAAGGTTATTTTTAACCCTGTTGCGAGGAATACACCAAGAAATGGAATGGATTTGGAGGCTTGCTCCTGCTCAGTGGCTTTAGTAGGTGGGGCAGCTTGTAACTGTGTTGCATCACAAAAAAACAATGCACTAATAAGTTTAGTGTACTATAGAAAGAAGGCAAAATAGTGTTATGAACATTATACAAGTCATTCCCCCCCTTCTTCTGAGATGCCCTCTGTTGGGGGATGGGGGAGGCATAATGCTGTTGCAAGCAGGGAAGTTGGCCCTGCCAGGCTGTCAAAGGGCAGGAGCCATGGGGAAGTTTAACAGCTAGGGAAACAGCTGTACAGAGAGGCAAGAGGCAAAACTTTCTTCTCCACACCAAACTGAGTCATCCAAGGTTGCACACAGCCTCATCCAAAGCCCTTAGAAGGCTTTCTGAGGGAGCCCTAGGGTCGGTCTCGCAGTGACTGAGCAAAGAACAGAGTCCCAATCTACAGTGAGGTCGACAGTCATCACGGGCCCTGGGTCAAGGTGCGGGGGCAGCTCCGTGCCCCGGGAAGGGGCGGGGCCAAAGGCAGAAGGGGCGGGACCTAAAGCAGTCACCCAGAACATGGTGTGGGCCCCACCAGCACTCAGAGCTCTGGTTCCCTTTGAATTGCCAGGTCCTGAGGCAATTTCCCCTTTTGTTCCACCTTTTTGGTGGAGCTGCCAATCTCCCAGTTCCCAGTGTAGAGTCCCAGCTGACCCTGGGCTCCATGCAGCACTGCCCCTTCGAAGCACCGCAGTGGTGCATCAAAGGGGCAACACAACATGGAGTCCAGGATCAGCTGGACTGCCCAGCTGCTCCCAAGCTCCACATTGTGCTGCCTCTTGGAAACATCGACCCGGCTTCTCAAAGGGGCAGCACGTTAGGAGCCTTGGCAGCTGATCCCCTGGAGGGATGCTAAAGACTAGTTGACTATCCGATAAGCAAATGCTTATTGGATAGTCAGTCGACTAGTCGATCCCCCCCCCCTTTGCTGCCTCTATTCTATAGAGGCAGCAAAGGGGGGGGAAGAGTTACTTCAAAGTGGCAGCACCGCACAGCTGTGCACTGCCGCTTTGAAACCCCACGGCGGCATTTCAAAGGGGCAGCCCTGGAGCCCGGGGTCAGCTGGGGACTCCCCAGCTGACCCCAGGTTCTGGGGAAATGCCGTGCAGAGCTGACCCCAGGCTCCAGGGCTACCCTTTTGAAACGCGTGCGGAGGCAGTGTTTTAAAAGGGCAGCGGCAGCACAGCTGATGGTGTTCAGAGAATATGGAAGTATTTAACCCAAACGCTAATTAGTTTAAATGCTTAAAAGAAACAAATTGGAGGCAATAAGTTATTCCTTTAAGAGGCAAACCAAATAGACAGAGAAGAGCTGTACTGTCACCCTGGCAACAGTCATCTGATTTACTCCAAGGAAGCCAAGCCTTGCCCCTTTCTAGGTTAAGCGGGGACTGTGTGAATATTTTATTTACTTACGTTTATCTGCATCTATTTTCCTGGCCACCCAGTGCATTGCGTACATCAAACCCAGGCCAGCGTAGCCTATGCATGGGACCCTCGTCCTCTCTTTTTCAACCACCTGAACCCAAAAGATGGAAAAACTGGGCTTTCGATCTTACTTAAAAAATAATATTGCATCTTAGCAGAATCTGGTCCATTCTGTCTGCATCCATGTTATACTGCCATGAGTTACACTAGCACAAATCTGGAGTAATACCACTGGTGTAATACCAATGGATTCACCTCAGATTTACATCTTGTCTATACTAGGCATGTCGCTGCAGACATCGAACCACCTGCTGTCAATTTCTCACGTCTGCTTAGACATACAAGTGCTAGAAGTATGGTGGGGTGCAGCAGCACCCCCGGCTTGAAGTGGTTTCTATTATATACAGAGTTTGCAGTTTGGTTCAGTAGCTCTCCTCACCCCTACTGTGCACATTGTTCCATCACAACTGCTTAGATGTGATAAATCGATCTCCCCGCACACTCCCGTCAACGCCGGTCCTCCACCAAGATGAGAAGAGTAGCTGGTGTTGACAGGCGAGCAGCCCCCACCAACCTTGCTGCATGCAAAATGCTGTGGTGAATGTGTTTATTCCAACTATGCTATTTTTGTACATGAAGTAGATTGATGGTGCCAGTCAGAAGAGATGTAATGCAACCAGGCGGAATGGAACCTAGGACCTCTGGAGCTTAGTGCATGAGCCACTACAGCCTGAGCTAAAGACAGCTAAGGCTGTAGAGGAGACTCATTCTCTCTCTCTGTAAGTGGTCTAAAGGCCATCACATGGGACAGTGAACCACACTCAGTAAGTGTGTGGGTTACATAGACAAGACCTAAGAAACTGTAATGAGAAGCTGTCCTGTATATTTGATTCTCATCTTTTACTTTTGAGCATACAGAAGTGTGGTTGATTTCTGAAGCAAGCTGTTTGCATAGACAAGGGGGTGAGGGTAGTGTCTTTTATTGGACCAACCTTTGTTGGTGAAAGAGACAAGCTTTCAAGCAACACAGCTCTCTTCTTCAGGTCCAATATGGGTCGCACGGCTGCACCACCAACATGAACAGAATAGTTGCACACAGAGACACAAGTTGCATATTGAAATAAACTGGGGGGAAGAGCAAAAATTGCACCGGGTGGCATCTTTAGTTTGAAAGTTTGTATCTGCAGTTGTTCTCACTTGCAGTTTGCTGGAATAAAAATAAAAAAGTAGTCAACTTTGAACAGTTTTATTCTCTCAACGTTTCTGGACACAGTTAATGTCACATGGGTACCTGGTCTTCTTCTTAAACCCTTGTACTCTGTGTGGAGCATAGGTACACAATACTGGAAACACAGCTACCTTGTCAAGCTTCCAAAGAAAGGCAACCTGAAAGAATGCAAGAACTGGAGAGGAATCACGTTACTGTCTATTCCAGGGAAAGTGTTAATAGGATTCTCTTGGAGGGAATGAAGACAGAAATTGATAGACAGTTTAGGGAAGATCAGGCCGGCTTCCGAAGCAAGAGATCTTGTACTGACCAAATAGCAACTCTCAGATCATAGAACAGTTGCTTGAGATCATAGAACAGTCCCCCAGTACATAACCTTCATAGACTTCGAAAAAGCCTTTGACAGCATTGATAGAGACACTTTGTGGAAACTGCTGCAACACTGTGGCATCCCGTTCAAAATTATTAACCTGGGTGCCTGGTACTTTTTGGAAACATTTTTATTAAATGTTTTTTATGAGAAAACACTAATTCATCAAAACCAAACCTGTTCATGGAAAAGGGTATGTTAAATATATTCTATACCATTGGAAAACATTTACTGGAAGATTACACACCATGTATATGTGCCATTAAAGAAAACATACAATTACTTTCTTATACCATGATACTTTATGAACATTTGGCTGAAAATTGAGAATAGTTCTTCATTCCTAACTCAGCTCTATTGGAAGATTAAACTTGTGAAGACAACGTCTCACAGTATAGCCACTTAATTTAAGTGTTAAAATGTATACATATTTTATTCAGGTTGGAAACTGAACAGTGATGTACTTTCAGCTACCCTGCTAAACCATGAGACTGCGTCTACATTGGCAAGATTTTGCGCAAATACTTTTAATGCAAGAGTTTTTGCGTTAAAGTATTTGCGCAAGAGAGCATCTACACTGGCATGTGCTTTTGTGCAAGAGATGTGCTTTTGCGCAAAAGCATCCGCGCCAAAATGTAGACGCTCTCTTGCGCAAGAAAGCTCCGATGGCCATTTTAGCCATCAGGCTTTCTTGTGCAAGAAATTCATGTTGCCTGTCTACACTGGTCTCTTGCGCAAGAACAGTTGCGCAAGAGGGCTTATTCCTGAGCGGGAGCATCATAGTTCTTTCGCAAGAAGACCTGATTTCACACATTAGAATGTCAGTGTTCTTGCACAAGAACTCCCCATCAGTGTAGACAGGCAACATGTTTTTGCGCAAAAGCAGGAGCTTTTGTGCAAAATCATGCCAACGTAGACACAGCCTGAGTGTATTTTGGACACTGCTACAATGCCATTTTTGGCTCTTTGTCTTAAAACTACTTAATATTAATGTCTGTTTCTATATATCTAACAACTACTGTGGGCAGAGAAGCACACCAAGTTTTAAAAGGTTTCATAAAACAGTGGTCCTGAATCAGGAGTTATATGGGGATATGGATAGGTTTTCCAGGAGTTGTATTTATTCATCTAGCTATTTGCCTAGTTTTACAACAGGCTACATAAAAAGAACTAGGGTGAAGTCGGTACAAACTCCAATTTCCTACTGACAATGACTTGTTTATACTGCTCTATACACGAAACACTGAAATGTATGTACAATATTCATAATCAAATTGATTTATCATGTTATAGTAAAAATGAGAGAAAAAGCAATTTTTCAGTAATTGTGTGCTCCAACACTTCAATATTTTATGTCTGGTTTTGCAAGCAAATAGTTTTTGAGTGAGGTGAATCTTGGGGTGCACAAGTCAAGTCAAAAAGGGGTACAGTAGTCTGGAAATGCTAAGAACCACTTCATTAAGACACCTGCACAAATTTGTGAAGACAGATTGAAACCACATAAGTTAGCATATCTACACTCAAGCCACCAAAGAGAAGGTTTTATGAAATAAGCTGAATACAGTGACAATTTAAGGATTTTACTCCCATGTAATTTTTTTAGTCCCAAACACTGCTGGCTGCTAGAAAGAATAACTCCCAGGTTAATACTACATTAGGTTAATGCAATGAGTGGCACAACCACTAGCTGTAAGCAGTAGTGAACTGCATTTTTAGCACTGACCTAAGGACAGTTCATACCCCTAGTGACAAATCCACATTTCCTTTCTCAGGGATTGTCTTCAGTTAACCCAAGATTGACACTCCAGAGATCGATCTCCCAAGGTTCAATTTGGTGGATCTAGTAAGGACCTGCTAAATCAACTGCTGATGGGCCCCCTGTCAAACTCCATATTCACCCCAGGTTGTGAGGAGTAAGGGAAGTCGATGAAAGAATTTCTTCTGTCAACCTGTCAATTTCTTCTGAGGACACTGCAGAAATTCAGCCTAAGGTACATCGACTCCAGCTACGCTATTCAGAACTCCAGCTACATATATCTTGGATCGACTTTCTCATGCAGTGCAGGTGTGGCTACAGATTAAAGGTTGCGTGGTTTGCAAAGTCAGCTCAGTGGTTGGAGCTATCCATGCAGAAAACAACAGCCATCGCCTCTGGGATTGCACGTTGACCCTTTCAGCACTTTCCATCAAACTTTAACTGACTGAAAAAGTTAAGTGTCCTTTGTGATCATTGGTACTTGCCCATCACCCCAGAGAAAGCTGCATTTCTGTGTTGTTTATAGTTTGCAAAGCATTGTGGTTCTTGCAGAGTAAAAACGCATGACGTTTGCCTCTCTAGCTCTGTCTAATCATTCTGTCTATACAGGAATTATTCCATGCTCAGCCCTGGAATAGAAGGTACTATTCATGCAATAGATTTTGTATTGTGCGGAGAAGAATACAGAAGTCAAGAGATGCAGAGGTAAGGCTGAATGCTTATTCATCTGCATGCTGGAGTACATTGTTCTCTCAGGTACGTCTCCACTGCAAGGCAAAAGTTGAATTAAGCTACGCAACTTCAGTTACGTCAATTGCATAGCTGAAGATAAAATAGCTTAATTCACCCTCTGGCGGTGTCTGCACAGCAGGAAGTTGAAAGAAGAGTGTTCTTCATTTGACTTCCCTTACTCCTCATCAGAAGTCCTCCATCTTGACATTATTTCGAAATAATGGCTTGCTGCGTAGACACACTCTGGTTGTGTCTAGACTGCATCCCTTTTCCATAAAAGGGATGCAAATTAGACACATCACAATTGCAAATGAAGCGGGGATTTAAATCCCCCCTGCTTCATTTGCATAAACATGGCTGCGGTTTTTTTCCGGCTCGGAGCTTTGCCAGAAAAAAGTGCCAGTCTAGACGGGGATCTTTCAGAAAATAAAGCCTTTTCCGAAAGATCCCTTATTCCTTTTTTTAAGGAATTATACTGAATTACAGAGTATAGTACTGTCATTTAGCACATCCCTATGATGCTCTCTGAGCCAGATCCCGAGCTGGTATAAAACAATACAACTTTGATGATTTACAACAGCTGAAAATTACACCTGTATGTGAACTCTGAAGCGAAACAGAAAAGTGTTAAGACCTCCCCTCCGATTTGCTAGGATCCGAAGGTAGCTAATAAACCAGCGTAAGCAACTCTTGGCTTGGTGGGTCTGAGGACTTCCCGGCAGGACCTCTGTCTTCAAATTTTCAGGTCCCTTTGTTCAAAGAGCTGTTTTCACCTGTAACATTCAAGGTAGAGCTAATAAACACATCTCTGCTGTGTTCCAACACCTCCTGGAAGGTCAACAGAAGAACCCTCCTGTGGATACTACAGTGCCTGAAATTTGGGGAAGGGTTTTTATTTTTCAGAAATTTACCCAGACGAGGATCCTTTATTTGGAACTAGTCATGCACCAAGTGAGAAGCTCAGAACACCTCATTTGCATATGTTCTTCTGCAAGACGGGGGGTATGTCTACACTACCCCGCTAGTTCGAACTAGCGGGGTAATGTAGGCATACCGCACTTGCAAATGAAGCCCGGGATTTGAATTTCCCGGGCTTCATTTGCATAAGCCGGACGGCGCCATTTTTAAATGCCGGCTTGTTCGAACCCCGTGCCGCGTGTAGCCGTGCGGCATGGGCTAGATAGTTCGGAATGGCTTGCTAGTTCGAACTATCTAGCCCGTGCCGCGTGTAGCCGCGCGGCACGGGGTTCGAACAAGCCGGCATTTAAAAATGGCGCCGTCCGGCTTATGCAAATGAAGCCCGGGAAATTCAAATCCCGGGCTTCATTTGCAAGTGCGGTATGCCTACATTACCCCGCTAGTTCGAACTAGGGTGGTAGTGTAGACATACCCTGGGAAATGTAGACGCAGCCCTTGTGGGTGTGAACTCATGCTGAGATTGGAGAGAGTTGGTTTCAGTTCCCAGCTCTGCTACCAACTCCATGGATGACCATGGGCAAGATACCTAATCGGTTAATCTCTCATCTGTAAAATAGGAATAGTACTTCCTTTCCCTCCATCCTTTGACTATCTTGTCTATTTAGACAGCGCAGTCTTGGGGACAGGGATTCTCCCCGATTGTATATGTACAGCACCAAGCCCTGGTTCCCGGCTGGAGGTGCTACCATGTTTGAAATAACAGCTGCACTGAATCCAGCTGAGTGATAAAAATGAAAAGAAACTCGTGTATGTAAGAGAAGAATCAGGAGATGAAACAGTGTCTATTTTGGGGTTTTATTTGGCATCTCAATTAGTCTGAGAAACATTGAACAGCACAAAATGGCAATAACTGTTTTGATTAGGCAGATGCTTTCCCCCTAGAGAAGCTGGTCCAGTGATGAACATCACCCAGGGTAGTTCTGATTCAAGCCGGGGGAAATGAGACAAGGCTGACCTTTGCCTGTGTGATCCGTTTTGTGTGCCTCCGAACCCTTGGCATAGTTAATGAGATAAGATGATTTAATAGAAGGGAACTTGGGGGCCATGGCAGGGTGGGTGGAAGTAGTTTTGTATGCAGAGGATGTGCTGCTCCCTGTGAATAATTGTGAGGAATGTGTTTAATTCTGGATTCATACCGTGGAAGGGACGTCGCCAAACAGACAATGTGCTGCTGAATAAGCATTTCAAACAGAATCAGTCTGGTTCTCCTCTTGCGGAATTTGGGGAACATCAGAAATGGCCCCATCACAACAAATAGCATGAGACTGGATTACAACTGGTGTGAAAGTCAGAGAATTCGGCCCAGAGGACCAGATCTCAGCCGGTGTAGATTGGCATCGCTCCAAGGATGTCCACAGAGCGATGCTGATTTTCCCCTAGCTGAATGTGTCCTGATATAGCGGCGGGACTTGCACTTCCGCTGAGGGACCCTTAGCAAGTAGTGTTCTCTCATGGAGGCATGTCTGCCATGCAAGGAGGATGCTCATTGTGAGCTGCTAGTGCCCTGTGAGGTTTCCTTGTGGATCCGTCTGGTTTTCAGAGCGCAGGGGTGTGGGCACTGCCGTGGAAAGTCACAGCTCTGGCACATATCAGCATGCCCAAGCTAGTCCACTAAAAATAACAGCGCAGCCACGGTGGCAGGGTTTTTAAGTGCCTGAGTATTATCCCACCTGGGACCTTAGGTCATAAGAACGGCCAGACTGGGTCAGACCAAAGGTCTATCTAGCCCAGTATCCTGTCGGCCGACAGTGGCCAAAGCCAGGTGTCCCAGAGGGAATGAACACAACAGGGAATCATCACCCATCACTCTGACAGACTGGCTAAGGGCACCATCCCTGCCCATCCTGACTAATAGCTGTAGATAGACCTAACCTCCATGAATGTATCTTGTTCTTTTTTGAACCCAGTTATAGTCTTGACCTTCACAATGTCCTCTGGCAAGGAGTTCCACAGGCTGACTGTGCATTGTGTAAAGAAATATCTCCTGAACTTCAAGCTAGAGATGGGTATTTTTGACCGATCTTCATTGGGGATCCAATGCATTAACTCAGCTTCTAGTTTTTGACACGTTCTTGTTTTGGCCTAATGTGAGACACCTCCCTTCAGGCTGCCACACACTTACACCCACAGCATGCCCGGTGTCGATTCTCCATGGCACGTGCACAAGTAGACGTCAGGCTTGAGCACGAGGGATGTAGTCCTTACCCTTGAGGAGAAGCGAGGCTCCGACACCTTACAGTTTCTCATTTACTCAAGACTGAAAGGTAAAATTAAGGTGAAGGATGATTTGCTGAGGAGATTTGAGTCCAAGTCTGGAGCTGAGGTAAATTGGCATGGCTGCACGGACACCAGTAGCACTAGGCTGCTTTACACTGGTGACAATCTGGCTAAGGGGCTTCCACGTGAAGCTCATCCTGCCACCTAATGTGGTGACCGTGTGGCCATGAGCTCACCTTGAATGCAGAATCGGGTACCCGAATTCCCGTCTGATCTCCACAGGCTCCCCTTCACTTTCGCCCATCGCACTCCTGGCATATGCAGGACTCTTGGACTATGTCTACACTCGTGGCTTCTTGCGCGAATAATATGCAAATGAGGCTAAGCGTGGAATATCACCGAGCCTCATTTGCATACCTAATGAGCCACCATTTTTTTCAGAAGAGACTCTTGCGCAAGAAGGAGCGTCTACACTGCCCCTTCTTGCACAAGAAAAACTCTCTTGCGCAATGCCGTTCTTCCTGAAAAGTAATAGGTGTAACGGCATTGTGCAAGAGGGTTTTCCTTGCGCAAGAAGGGCCAGTGTAGACACACCTTCTTGCGCAAGAGCCTCTTCTGAAAAAAATGGTGGCTCATTAGGTATGCAAATGAGGCTTGGCGATATTCCACGCTTAGCTTCATTTGCATATTACTCGCGCAAGAAGCCGCAAGTGTAGACATAGCCTTGGAGTAGCAACACGTCGATAGTGCTTGCAGCGAGATTAGCTGCTGCGGCCCACTGAAAATGTCCTTTTGTTTCCCCGATGGGCTGGTCATTTGCAATGATCTAGGCTAGTCACACGGTAGAGAAAATGACCTGTCCAAGGAATGATAAAAACCCTGGTTTGTTTTGCTCAGTGGATTCCATTTGTTGAGACGTCTCCCCTTGCTTGAGAGTCGTCCTCTTAGAATCCCCCTGACCCTCGTCATATGGGCATATTGGGCTCAACCTACATCTGGTGGGACTCCTTCTGGCCCACTGGGTCCATGGAGTATCGGTCTGGAATCTTCCTCCGCCAGGCACCCACGCTCCCCCTATGCATTTGGTGCTGTGGCGCAGAAGGGAAAAGGCGCCCGATGGGCTTGAGAATTTATTCCCTCGTGCTGCTCAGACTGTGCCTTACGCCCACACTCGAGGCTGGATTCTCTGGGCTGAGGGGACGGAGAGGAGAAAAGCAGAGACTTGCTCACAGCTCCCTGAGTCTCTTCCTCACCCCTGGCTGCAATACATATTAGGGCTGGGCTCCCGGGGGTGGGGCAGTCAGGGAGACATGCGGTGAGCCCCACACTAGCCTCCACGGGGAGGGGGGAAGGAGCAACACTTAGCCATGCTCATCCCCAGCCCAGCTCCGATTGCAGCCACCGCTCCGTTCGCCCCCAGCCGTGGCTGCGCTATGCCCCTGCTCCGTCCCCAGTCCAGCTTGGATCTCAGGTCATAGCTCCACTCCTCCTCCTCCTCCATCCCCCATCCTGCCCCATGTCCACCTTCAGCCAAAGCACCTCGGTTGAGCCAACTGTGCAGCCATGGGGGGCTCAGATAGATTCCAGTGCTGGGTGAGAGGAAAAGTTTGGGCACCACTGCATTAGGGTAACCCTGGGGCTGGCCCTAACTTTCACCAGTTAGTCTCTGTCCTTAAGGAGCCACATGTAATGATTTCCAGCTACTCTACCACGCCTTTTGCCCTGGAACCTACAGTGAGGGGGTTGTCGGAACTGCTTATGCGAGCTGTAAGCCCACTGGAGACCCCCCTCAACATTTATAGGTAGCAGGCTTCAAACAAACGAAGTTCTGGCCTTCACAACATCCTCTGGCAAGGAGTTCCGCAGGTTGACAGTGCGCTGCATGAAGAAATACTTCCTTTTAAGTGGGTTCACAAAAGAGCTAGATAAATTCATGGAGGCTAGGTCCATCATTAGTCAGGATGGGCAGGGATAGTGTCCCTAATCTCTCTTTCTCAGAAGCTGGGAATGGGCAATGGGGTGGATCACTTGATGATTCCCTGTTGTGTTCATTCCCTCTCAGGGCACTTGGCATTGGCCACTGTCGGAAGACAGGATATTGGGCTCCATGGGCCAGTGTGGCCGTTCTTATGTTCTTCAGTGCCCTGATGAGGGTGTTACGGCCACATTCCATTCCCTTGGTGCCTAGAAGGAGCACAAAGGAGACACATTAGCCCATGCTCCTTAGCCCCTGGCTTCTATTTGTGCAGGAGCATAACAGCCATCTCCAACACTCCCCGCACCCCATAGGAGAGCAGTAGGGTCAAAGCCCAGTTTCCTATCCCTCCTTTCCACCACCCCCCACCACAGAATGTAATTTGACAAAGCCGTCCAGCCTGAATTGCTAAATTACCTGCCAGAGACACGCTCCGTTCTCCTGTCGGTCAAACACCCAGTGCCATAAATTATGCAGCATGGTGTTATTAAGACACGGTTCACATTTGCGTCAGAGCAGCCTGCGTGCCAGGCAAAGCAACAGAGAAATGGATTGGAGTTTGGGACCTGTCTCCTCTGATGGGGGACAGTAATTTCACTATCTGAAAAGAGCAGAGACGACCATGCTGTGAGGGGGAACCGCCGCAGCCTCTTGCTTCCCTGAAACGCTGAGCGTCAGCGCTCGCTGTCCCAAAGCTACAATTTACTGACTGTCAACGCTGGTTACGGCAGATACTGATTTGTTTTCGCTTTCAACCCCCAAAAAAGGCTTTAATTGCGCATCCAAGGACGTCAGACTGGAATAAAGAGCTTTGAGGCATGATCACCGGGTGGCAAGTTCGCGTCTCTGCTTCTATTCAAAGCTCTGTGAGGGAGGGGGGAAATAACACATGCTCTCCACAGCGCCCACGTCCCGCCAGCAAACTGCTGAGGCAGCAAACAATGCCAGCCTTGACAAAAGTTGAGACGGAGTGGCATTTGGCTCCGGAGACCCACTGTAGGGTAGGGAGAATCCGAGAGAATATGCAGAAGGGTCGTCCACCTCAGGGGAAATAGATCCACCACCTGCACTTCAATTTGGCGCTTCCTCAGAGCACGGCTGTTGTTTTCCAGGTTGCTGTGGTGCTCCGGGTTCATTCAGCACTCGGGTGCTTGCAAGAGCTCCCTTTGTTCAGGGCGCAGCTCTTGCTGGCTGTGCATAACAAGACGGGTATGTCTAGACAACGGGGGGGGGTTCTAAAAAAGTGGTCTTTTTTCACAAAAACTTCCCCTGCGTCTAGACTGCAGCCGCGTTCTTTCAAAAGTAAATCGAAAGAACGCGGCAGTTTTTTCGATCGCGGTAAACCTCATTTTATGAGGAATAATGCCTTTTTTCGAAAGTACTTTTTTGAAAAAAGGTGCTATTGAATGCAAACTGTGCTTTTTCAAAAGAGAGCATCTCCCCGTATTTTAGCAAATATACCCCGCACCCGAATATACCCTGCAGTTTTGCCGAATTGAGTTAAAAAAAATCTTGTATACCCCGCACACGAGTATAACCCACAGAGTATACAACACTTTCCTTTCAAACTGTGCCGGGGTATATTAGCTAATTTACGGTGCCGGGGCGGGTGGAAATTAGCCGACCTAAACACCCCGGTTCCTGTGGACACTCATCGCCCTGGTTCCTGCACAGCCGCCAGCCTCTGGGCGGGGGAGCACTCATCCCCCTGGTTCCTGGGGCTGCGCAGGAATCGGGGGATGAGTGCTCCCCCACCCTTTTCTGCAGCAGCACAGGAACCAGGGAGATGAGCTCTCCCCTGCCTGGATGCTGGAGGCTGGCGGCTGCGCAGGAACTCACCAGGTGATTAAAAAAAATATGATATACTCCGCACCTGAGTATACCCCGCAGGGGGGTGTGGGGTTTGTAAAAACGCTTATAACCCGCAGGTTATATGCGCTAAAATACGGTAGACTCTCTTTCGAAAAAGTGGCTTGCTTTTCCGAAAAATCTGCTTGTTGTCTAGACGCTCTCTTTCGAAAGAGGCTTGCAGTCTAGATGTAGAAGAGTTTTGCTTCACAATGTCCCACCCAGACTCTCAGGCTGGGAAGCTCAGCCCTTAAAGCACAGAGCCCCTTACCTGAGCTTCCCTTTCAAGCCAAACTATGACAGCACTTAAACCCACTCTTGATATGACACATCGTGTTTGTAACCTACAGTCATTTGAACTTGCCGACAGGGTTCAGTTCACCTCCATGGGGCTCCCCTGGCACACAAGCACTGCAGCTGTCAGGAAGCGGAAAGCCCCTTTGTTCTGGTCTCCTGGGGTTGCTGCTGCCCATAATGGACCCTGTCAGGCAACATGGCAGCTTCTGTGCCCCTAGTCATCCTCCGTGCTGGGATTTGGAGAAGGTGTCGCGCTGAAAAATGCCCATCTGGGCTGACAGCTTCGCATGACCCCAAGCCAACCTCTGGTGACATCACACTGCTGTTTGGCGATGGTTGTTTCCTAGCACCGGCACCCGGCGCATCATTTTCAGGAAGCGGTGACCGCTTCCGTAACCCCAGACCCTATTGATTTTTGTTGTTGTTTTGCCTTATCTGTCTCTTTCAACTGCTGCTAGTCCCCGGTGCCTCTGACGTTGGCTTCTAATAGCGCAGGCCTTCTGTTTTCTCGTGGGCAAAATGGCCAGAGGGGCCAACCCAGCTTCTTGGATGTCATTCCGTCATGAACAGTGCTAAGTACGGGTCACCGTTTATTTCTTATTTTTTATTTTCTATTTAAAATATTCGAGACGGCTTACAACATTTTTAAAAACACAATATACTTATATATAAAAAATTAAAATACAAGATCACAGCGGGACATAAAGCCTGCTAAGACATCTTGAGAGGAGGGACACACACACACAGACTCAAACACCAATAAAAGCATGAGTAAAAAGGGTGGCTTTAGGCTGACACCGGAATAATGCTAACGTTGGCACCATGCGAATATCCCAGGGAAGAAAATTCCACAGCCTGGGAGCAAAAGTACGAAGGCCCTGTTCCACGTAGATCTTAATCTTATCTCCATGAGTAGGGGAACACTGAGAAGAGTCTTCCCAGCTGACCACCATCCCTGGGCAGGTTCATATGAGAGAAGTCAGTCCTTCAGATTCCCTTACAGTAGCCACTTTTTCACACCAACCCACTGGACAGGGGAAAATTGGGACTAGTGGTTACATCTCTAAATGCAAACTTCCCTGCAAACTGCTTAAAGGCATGTCCACTAATCTATGGCCCCTAGACAGACATTGCTCTTGGGGTATACCGTGTCTAGGAAAAAAAAGATTTGATATGCACATTCACTGGTCCAGTTGTTGTATTCTCCAGTAAGGCTATCTCAGGAAAATGTCAATAATACCCTAGGCATGTAGAGGGTTTGGGGCGGGGGGGGGGGGTTACTGGTCATAAGCGTTTGTGTAGAATATTAGGGGCAAGCGATGAGGAAATAAAAACTAGCAATAAGGTCAGAAAAAGGTCTAAAGTGAGGTCTCTATCACAAATAACCTGCAGGAGAAGACATCGATGGTTAGGGCATGTGTTATGAATGGATCGTAACAAGCTATCGATATGGCTCTCACTTGGAAGCCAGACAACCCAACAAGATAGAGGGGCAGACCTAGGATGACTTGGAAGTGTACAAGTACCAATCACATAGAGAAATATAATTTGAAATGGGAGGACTTAGGTCACATGGCAGCCAATAAGCAAGAATGAAGAATGTGAGTAGCCCAATATGCTGAAAAGCACAGGAAGGACTAAGGTCTAAGTTCTATTAAGAAATTGATGCCTTATTTGCTCTATGGGGCCCTTTTTTTCCTGTGCCACGTACATGGACTCATTCCTTAGCCCCAAGTTTTGGCCTGTGCAAAGAACTTTAATAGCTACCTCAGGGTGCCTGTTCATTTGGGAATATTCTGCCCTTCCCACTCTGTGCTAATTGCCTTCCCTACTTTCTTCAGTGTCTCATTCTGAACTGTTGCTCTGGTAATCACAGTACATATTTTGTCTGAGACTGGACAGGGTTGTTTTTTATATCGGATTATCAGGTACAGAATCTAACTCTGGACTTTGCTCCACTGCACTTTTATCGAATGCTGCAGAGTGTGTGTCTGCAACCACTAAATACCTTCCCAGTTTCTATATGATTTGCAAGTTATACATTTGTAGCTAGAAATATAATCTCTGTTCTCTCTGGGTGATGTTTGCTGGGACCATTTTGGCAATGCTAAAAGGTGGTTTATGGTCTCACTCAGCTAACGCTGGCCTGCTGTAAATAAAGACGTGATTTTTTTCTCCACCCATGAAGGCCAACACTTCCTTCGCTATTTGTCTCAAACTGATGTCTAATTTTTGTTGATGCCACCAGGGCTAATAGCCATCGAGGGCCCGGGGTCGGGATGTGCAGGGACTCAGCTCCATGCCTTCAGAAGGGACAGTGCCTCAGGCGGAAGGTAAAGAGAGGTAGCCGTGTTAGTCTGAACTCGGTAAAACAAAAAAATCAGTCATGTAGCACTTTAAAGACTAACAAGATGGTTTATTAGGTGCTGAGCTTTCGTGGGGCAGACCCACTTCTTCAGATCATATTCTGAAAGTGAATTGGCATGACAGAGGGATACAATGAAAAAGGTAAACAAATTGCAAACTAATGAATCAGCTACATAGAACAGAAGGTGGGAGCGAGGGGACCAGGAAGAGACAAGGAAGGAAGAAATTGCTTATTGTAAGAGTCAATGGCTACGTCTACACTGCAGGCTTTTGCCGGCAGAGAATATGCTAATGAAGTGCTCATTAGCATTTGTCGTGCTGCCATTTGCATGTCTCTGCTGATGCTTTTTGTGCAAGAGGTTTTTGCGAATAAAGAAGCCGGGTAGACAGGTCCGGGAGAAGGGTTTTTTTGCTCAAGATCCCGTATACCTCCTGTATACTCTCTGCTGGCAAAAGCCTGCAGTGTAAACGTAGCCTATAAGTGGCTAATCTGGAATTACTACGAATATCAAAAGGCGGGAAGGCTGTCTTTGTAATGTGTAAGGTAACTATCATCTATATTAAGGCCCATTCGCAACGTGACAAATTTGAGCATAAATAGAAGTCTTTCTCTGTAATGTGGTGTTAAAGTCTCTTTGTAGTAAGATGCATGTTGCCAGGTCTTTAAGGGAATGGCCAGTCTGATTAAAATGTTGACTGACGGGTTTCTCTGTGTGGAGATGTCTGATATCTGATTTGTGTGCATTGATTCTCTGGCAAAGTGACTGATGGGCAGAAGGGTCATTGGATCCTCCCCCCAGCCCTCAAAGCCGCATGGAATGACACTCCCAAAGCATTTCATAGGGGCCTGGAGCTCCCAGCTGCAGCCACAGTAGAAGCGGTGGCAGTCAGGAGTGCCAGGCCCCTGTGCGATTTCCCCGTTAACTCCCCCCTGCCTGTCAGCCGGCCTGATCAGTACCCATGACACACGAGCCCAATGGTCTCCAGTTTTGACCCTATTCTTGTAAGAGGACTGCACCGATTCACTCCTTGGATAAATACATGGTCACCTTAGCTTTGCAATGACTGTTATCGTACCTCAAGACTGATGCTTGTTGAGTTACCCTTACAGTTTCTCAAACTCTTAATTAAGATACGCATCTCATATCCACTGGGCATGGCAGTGCTCTCAGATTGTGGGTTTGGGTGTTTAAATTAGGATTACATTTCCCTGCAGAGTTCTTTGTACCCTTCCTTGTCTGTTGGACCTGCAGGAAAGCCGTAGCCTCAACCTTACTGTAATCTGCATACAGCCCGTGCTCTCTTTATCCTCTTTGCTTATGCTGTGCCCTGTTGGCTAGTGCTTTCTGTCTCTTGCAACGTGAGGTTATCCCTTGTATTTTTTCCATCTTTTCCCCATCCGCCTCTGGGCAACCTGTTCTTTTCTAACAGCTACCTTCTGAATAGCTTCCATTTTACTGGAGGCCGATACTTACCGATACAGAGTGGAGAGCTGTCTGAACATCTTTCAGTGGTTTTCCCCTTTCCTCAGAGTTTCAGCTCCGTGGATTGGTTAATTGCTGTATTCTTCCACTCGGGGGTGTTTTCTTAATTTCTTTTTACTGCTGGCAGCATGTGGCTGTCTTCAAGGATACCAGGGCTCAAGGTGCTTGTAAGAGCTCTGCTTTATTGTGTCTGGTTCCAACTGATCTTGGCTGGAGCTTCTCTGTGCCTCACGGGGACTCTCTGTCTGAGATGCTCAGCCCTTAAAGGCACAGTCGCCTCCAGCTTTTTAGAGCCTTATGTATTTCCCGAAAGCCAGTTTGCTATAGAGGAGCACCTAGATGCCTCGACTAAGATCAGGGTCCCATTGTACAAGGCACTATATGAAAACATTGTGAATGACAGTCCCTGCTCCAAGGAACCTAGACTACATCTACACTGGCAGCTTCTTGCGCAAGACTAGCTGTGCAAAAACTTGCCAGGTGTCTACACTGCACGCGTGTTCTTGCGCAAGTAAATTTACAGTCTAGCGTCAGAAAACAGGGCTTCTTCCAGAAGAGTTATTCCTCTCCCCATAAGAAATAAGCCCTCTTGCGCAAGAGCTCTTGCGCAAGAGGGCAGTGTAGACCGGCAACATGAATTTCTTGCGCAAGAAACCCCTATGGCTAAAATGGCCATCAGAGCATTCTTGCGCAAGAGAGCATCCACGCAGCCATTGAGCAAAAGCACATGCCAGTGTAGATGCACTCTTGTGGAAGACTTTTTGCGCAAGAACTCATCCACAACACAGTTCTTGCCCAAGAAGCTGCCAGTGTAGACGTAGCCCTACAGTCTAACTACACAAGGGATGGGAAGGAAACCAGAAGTCCATGGAGGTAAAGTGGTTTGCCTCAAGTCATACTGCAAACCCGCAGCAGAGCTAGGAACACATCACAGACATCCACGCCTCCATTCCAATGCTCTATCCATTAGGCAACACTGCCTCTTAAACTAGTTATTGCTCTAAGCGTAATTGTAGGATGGACCAGTTCTGGTGTAATACCTATACTATTGTTCCCTCTAATCCTTTTGTACCTATGTGCAGATTTTTTCCATCCGTGTGCAGAATAATTTGTTTTTGCTCACCAACGCATGTATGAATGTGAACTGTCAGTAGAAACAAAAAAAAATCTAGCTGTGGCTGTTCTGCTAATCGGCTGGGTGGCATATGAATCTCCCCTGAGTGACCACACAAGCACACATTTTACAGGGAACACTGCCTATAATTGAATGAACTGTTTATTCAGCTTTAATTAGTGCTAATAATTTTAGTCTTCATGTCCTAGCCATAGAATTGAGCAAAATACTTTCTGCCAGAACCTTATGTAAGAGCACAGATTACATGCTCTGATATAAGACAGATGTTTTCTGCATTGCATAAGAAGAAAGCATTTACACATAAATTGAAGGGGCACATGTCTTAAACTCATTTACTGAAATGATTAGTGGGTCTTTTTGATCTTCATCCTTGACAGATCTTAAGTGCAACAAGCCAATGCTTCACAAGCAAAACACACGTACAAACAAATCCCAGTAACCCTATAACATTTATAAAACTGAATATTTAATAGTTTGATTCGAGCATAGGAGTTGCGGCCGCAAAAGAGCCATGTAAAATTAGGCGCGCTTGCTGAAAGTGAAATTTAACCCCTGAAAGAGAACTTTTATGTTTCTTAGAGAGTTACCTACTTTTCCATTTGAAATATTGCTGCTTACCAAAGGGTGAGCAGAACAGAAATTTGAGCTGATTTTTTCCCCCAGGACAAATAGATTAAAAACCCATGGAATAGTTTTATTTTGCATTTGCACACCTAAAATCCTCATCCTGGCTCTTAACATTTTATGTCTTGATTACGGTCAACTTCTATTTAACAGCTCAGTATAGTACCCACATAGACTTTCAGTCTATCCACAATATAGCTGCTTACACCATCTTTTTGGCCTTATTGCCAGATCAGAATCATGCCTTCTCCTTCAAACCCTTCCTGATGATGTTCTTTATTTAAACTGTCAAACAATTTATAACTATTGTGCTGGACTGAGAACCTGTGTAACTCTGTTACATTGTTGTGCTATACTGGGCTTCCCAGTTCCTTTATTTCCTATTATTGCATCGTGTTTCTAACCTCTTTGGGTAGTAATTGTGACTCTTGTGAGGTTGTTCATTGTGGCGCCCAGCTGGGACCTGTGAACACTGCTACAATACAAAGACTAAACAAGCATGACTTTAAAAAAAAATAAGGGACACAATTTAGGATCCAGGTTTGGATTTTGCTTTAAAACAAAGTTTCACAAAGCTGAAATGAGTCGCAAAGTATTCTCTGTTTACAAAAATGTACCGACAGCAAGCTAAGCAAGAGAAGAGTTCTTGTTTTCATTGTTATCTAACCATTCCCCTGTACGGCTGGACACACCAACAGACCATTTTGTCAGTCCATTTGACAAACTGGCTAAAATGTGTATTAAGATGAAGACCTGAAACAGAAGTCCATGTAGCACAGGTCTGGTTTGAGGCTTGAGGCTAGGCTAACAATGGTCAAAACATTGCTAATATATAGGAAAGCTAAGCTGTGCGCAAGAGGCAGGCCCCTGCCCACAGAACTTGCCATAAACAGGGCTGAGAGTGTAAAACACTAATTGGTAATAGGCCCAGGTGTAGAACATTAATTGGTGGTAGGTACCAACTGCAAAACAGTAATTGGTACTGGTCATAAATTGAAAGCACATTCCAGGAGGGATGGAAACAACATCTCATTAAAAAGGTTCTTGATACCCACAGATACCAACTCAGGTTCGGAAACAAGTCTAAAATGATAGCATGGTGGATAGAGATGTTTTCATCAAACTGCGAAGTGCAGGGGGATGGGTGGTATCTAAGTAACGTCAGAGGGTGGCAATATGACATCGGGGTGAGGTGTAACTTGTTTGTACCTGTATATGAAGTGCTGTCTTTGATGTAGGGGACAGTGATGGATTGCCATATCACCCCACAGCACTGACTGAGTCAGTCCATTGTGAGGGGGCACAGATGTGTAGTGCTTCGGTAGAGTCTACTGACAATTATTACCATAACAATAAACCTGGCTGGGCGCCTTCGATCCTTACCTGATTTGGTGGTCTTTGGGGATCTCCCAAAATCTGCCGTGGTGGCTATTTGCACAAGTCAACACACGCACGCGGCCAAAAGATTATCATCACTGAAGGAGCAGGAAGCCTGTCAGGACACCACACCAGTAAATCCTGACTACTCCAAAAGGCATCTGTTTCGTTCCTTTGTCTCTGCTTCAAAAATTGAGCCAGCTGCATCAATAGTGAGCAGGTGAACTATGTGGGTTTTTTAGAATTCATCCAAATATTTTTCATCGGTTCCCATATACATCCTGCTGCTCTGTAAGTATCGGCCAGCGTCTAACACAAGGCAAAACATAGGCTATGTCTAGACTGCAGAGTTTTTCCGGGATACTGGCGGTATCCCGGAAAAACTCTGCCACATCCAGGTGCGGTCTTTCGGCATTGTATGCGGAATAAGGGATGTTCTGAAAGAGGAGGTTTTTCCAACATCTGACCCCGTGTAGATGGCCCAAATGTTGGAAAATCCTGTTCCTAAAAAACAAGCGGAAAAAGGTACATGAATTGCGCTTTGCAATTCACGTATTTTTTTCTGACCCCCCCCCCCCCCCCCGGCAGTGTAGACATTGCCATAGTGAGCTCTATTTGAGGACTCACAACATATTTAAATAGAAATTATGCTTTCCTTTACACTACAGGTCCCAGGTCAGAAAAGCACTTATCAACTTGCTTAAGTGCTGTCCCAAATAAGCATGTGTGCTTAAGTCCGTCTTTAAGTCCAGTGTGTGCTGCCTTGACCCAGGATTGTTTCCTGAATTGAAGCTAAGATGTTATTAACAACATCTAAGGAAACATTTTTTTTTTTTTTGGTCACGTCTGAACATCGGGTTGCTGTGATTTGGGGAGCCTAAAACTCCCTGTCGGTGTCTCATTTTAAGCCCTGACATTCGAAAACCCAGGCCAGTGTTCAAAGAACTTCTGCATGATTGTGCCATGAGCGCAACACGAGACGGCTAACAACAGCAGCATCTGCGCATGAAGCAGCAGTTTGAAGACGTCTGACATATATTTGATTTGCCCTTTAATCAATGGAGGGACAATAAAAGGTGCCGGTCTGACAGCCCTGGAGAATGAAGCCTGCAGCTTGTCCACAAAGCAAGTACAGCGTGTGTAGGATCAGTAGCAGGACAGCACCAGTTTGCACCCTCACCCTGCCACTATGTCCCTGACCTGCAATATATGAATTTAATATACTGAGCAATATCTCAGAGCATGCAAGGCAGATAGAGAGCTAACTCTAAACGCAGGCAGAGTTATGTTCATGGCAAACATATTTGTTCATGGCAAATAGCTGTGGGGGGTGTTGTCAAGTTTCTTTTTCAAAGTAGCGAGATGAATTGAATGTGTCTAACCAGTTGACAGAAAGTGACTATTTACTGGGTGCCCTAGAGTCAGGAAAGGCATCCCTGAGCATAAATTGATTTGGAAGAAGGTTTGCCTTCCAGGGTTCCCATATGCCTCTGACAATGGACCTGTTTAGCTTTAACAAAGCCAGCAAGAATGGTAGATAGTCTGTGCATCAGAAAGATGGATCTATGCATAAATATTCCCTCACTATATACCTATGGATCTATGCATAAATGTTCCCTCACTATATACCTATATATATAAACCAGCTGTTCTCAAACTTTTGTACCCATGGTTCACCCTGCTCAACACAAACCTTTCCGCGGACCCCCCGCCAACCACCCAGGATGACAAAATGGGTGCAAAAAGGGGTGGAGGTGCAAAGTGTGGGAGGGAAGAAGGGTGCAGGATTGGGTTGGGGTTGGGGGTCTGGGAGGGAGGGTGCAGGAATGGGGTGAGGTGCAGGGTCACAGCAGGAGGGTTGTGTGAGAGGGAGATGAGGGTAGGGATGATGGGAATAGGGGTTGCTTCCCTAGATCCGCATCCCCTGCCACTGGGCTCCACCCCCGCTGCTCCCATTGGCCGTGATTCTGACAAATGGGAGCAGCAGGTAAAAGCCTCCAGGTGAGTGGTTTCCTGTGCTAGCATTCCCCCAGCTAGCAGGAGGAGGAGCAGCAGTGCATGGAGCCGTTTCCTTCCCCCGTGAGCCGGATCCAGCCAGTGACTCACCCCACAGCGGGCAGCTGAAACTGGCACTCCAACCTCATGGGGGAGGGTGCGGGGCTGACTGCCAGCTCAGTCCCTCTGTGGGGAAGGGGGAGCCCCAAGCCCACGGCCCACCTGCAAGACGGTTGCAGACCACTAGTGATCTGTGAACCACACTTTGAGAACTACTGGTATAAACAAGTGTATTTTGATGACACCCTTTGCCATATATGATGCATCCAAATAGCACTTTTTCCTACTGAGCCAAAAAAATAAAATCCCACATAGTCCTAACTAGAGAAATGTCATCACAGACAAAACTCTTGCAGTGGCAGTGACTGGACATAATGCCTTGGTCACATCACAAAAGCAGCTCTATTCCATTCAGACAGAAGTTGTTCACGTCCTCATGGACCAGCACACTTCGTATTACTGAAGCATGGATCTAGGTAATCCGTTGTTCAGATTTGTAATGTTGAAAGGGCACAATGGGGCCCCTTACATTTCCCATGACACTGAAATGTCTGGCGTTCAATGTAAGCTGGACTGGACCATAAAATCTAAGTCAGGCAAGCCACGAGCTTCCCTCTGGTGGTACAGGAACCAACCAGGCCCGTCTTACATTCTCGCTGTGCCTTCCCCTCAGCTCTGTGTGTGCCTTCCCAAGAGTGCGTATCCCCCCCGCCCCTTCCCAGTATCGTTGGACGCCTCTTTCTCAAAAGCCCATTGACCTAGTATGAAGAGCCTGAGCCCAGTGGCCACGGTGTTGAGTGTTTTTTGGAGCAGGGGTGACACAGCCTGGCCATCTAAGATATCACCCTGGTGACAGTTGCCATGTTGTTTGGCAGTTAGACCCCCTGGCTTGGCACCCATAGGCCTTGTAAGGCCTGTCATTCCAAGCCTCCATTTCAGGCACCCTCCACATAAAACACATAGAATCATAGAATACTAGGACTGGAAGGGACCTCGAGAGGTCATCGAGTCCAGTCCCCTGCCCTCATGGCAGGACCAAATACTGTCTAGACCATCCCTGATAGACATTTATCTAACCTGCTCTTAAATATCTGCACAGATGGAGATTCCATGACCTCCCTGGGCAATTTATTCCAGTGTTTGACCGCCCTGACAGTTAAGAACTTTTTCCTCATGTCCAGCCTAAACCTCCCCTGCTGCAGTTTAAGCCCATTGCTTCTTATTCTATCCTCAGAGGCCAAGATGAACAAGTTTTCTCCCTCCTCCTTATGACACCCTTTTAGATATCTGAAAACTGCTATCATGTCCCCCCTCAATCTTCTCTTTTCTAAACTAAACAAACCCAATTCCTTCAGTCTTTCCTCATAGGTCATGTTCTCTAGACCTTTAATCATTCTCGTTGCTTTTCTCTGGACCTTCTCCAATTTCTCCACATCTTTCTTGAAATGCGGTGCCCAGAACTGAACACAATACTCCAATCGAGGACTAACCAGCGCAGAGTAGAGTGGAAGAATGACTTATCGTGTCTTGCTCACAACACACTTGTTAATGCATCCCAGAATAATGTTTACTTTCTTTGCAACGGCATCACACTGCTGACTCATATTCAACTTGTGGTCCACTATAACCCCTAGATCTCTTTCTGCGGTACTCCTTCCCAGACAGCCGCTTCCCATTCTGTATGTATGAAACTGATTGTTCCTTCCTAAGTGGAGCACTTTGCATTTGTCCTTATTAAACTTCATCCTATTTACCTCAGACCATTTCTCCAATCTGTCCAGGTCATTTTGAATTATGATCCTATCCTGCAGATTAGTCGCAACCCCTCCCAGCTTGGTATCATCTGCAAACTTAATAAGCATACTTTCTATGCCAATATCTAAATCGTTAATGAAGATATTGAACAGAACCGGTCCCAAAACAGACCCCTGCGGAACCCCACTTGTTATGCCTTTCCAGCAGGATTGTGAACCATTAATAACTACTCTCTGAGTATGGTTATCCAGCCAGTTATGCACCCACCTTATAGTAGCCCCATCTAAGTTGTATTTACCTAGTTTATTGATAAGAATATCATGCAAGACCGTATCAAACGCCTTACTAAAGTCTAGGTATACCACATCCACTGCTTCTCCCTTATCCACAAGACTCGTTATCCTATCAAAGAAAGCTATCAGATTGGTTTGACATGATTTATTCTTTACAAATCCATGCTGGCTGTTCCCTATCACCTTGCCACTTTCCAAGTGTTTACAGATGATTTCCTTAATTACTTGCTCCATTATCTTCCCTGGCACAGAAGTTAAACTAACTGGTCTGTAGTTTCCTGGGTTGTTCTTATTTCCCTTTTTATGGATGGGCACTATATTTGCCCTTTTCCAGTTCTCTGGAATCTCTCTTGTCTCCCATGATTTTCCAAAGATGATAGCTAGAGGCTCAGATACCTCCTCTATCAGCTCCTTGAGTATTCTAGGATGCATTTCATCAGGCCCTGGTGACTTGCAGGCATCTAACTTTTCTAGGTGATTTTTAACTTGTTCTTTTTTTATTTTACCTTCTAAACCTACCCCCTTTCCACTAGCATTCACTGTGTTAGGCATTCCTCCAGACTTCTCGGTGAAGACCGAAACAAAGAAGTCATTGAGCATCTCTGCCATTTCCAAGTTTCCTGTTACTGTTTCTCCCTCCTCACTGACCAGTGGGCCTGTCCTTGGTCTTCCTCTTGCTTCTAATGTATTTATAAAACGCCTTCTTGTTTCCCTTTATTCCAGTAGCTAGTTTGAGCTCATTTTGTGCCTTTGCCTTTGTAACCTTGCCTCTGCACTCCTGTGCTGTTTGCCTATATTCATCCTTTGTAATTTGACCTACTTGGTGGGTTCTAGATCAAGGTACATAACTAGCACCTCCCCACACATTCATCGCCCAGCCACACCGAAGGCTTATAGTGCAACTCAATGCACCCAGAAAGGACGGGCTCCTTGGCAGCTCACATTCCCTGCAGCATTGGCCCAGGGGGCTAGACTGTAGTTTTTCCACAGACGTCAGCAAAGGAGCAAAGAGGAGCCCAGGAGGCACTGGTGAGGGGATGTAACAGGTGCCCCTCTGTGCCTGATTTGCAAGCAACTGAGTCTGTTACCACAATGCCTGGCTCCTCACTCAAGCTGCAGCAGCTCATGCTTGTAGCTCCAAAGGTCCCTGTTTCAAGGCCTAGTGTCTTCCAAAGGGGCGGCCGTCACACCTACACAGGTCAGCGCCCCTGGGGCCTGTCATAGCAGTAGGCTGACTTTTGCTATTGCCCGTGATTCCCCTCAGAAATGGGAGCTTGGCACAAACATTGCTAGTGCGGCCAAGGGGAGCACAGCTCATGGAGGTGTGGGGTGGTGACATCATGGAAGGGGCTATCTCATTTGGCAGAGGCATGGGGAGGCTTCCTTTCCTCCTCCCACTGCCATTTAACCTCTCTGAGCTTCCGCTCCCACATCTAGGAAATAAAGCTGATCTTCCTCCACCAACCTCACAGGCTACATTGTCTGTAAAGCATTTCGGCATAGGCACCAGCTCCATAGGCATAGGCACCAGCCAGGGCTAAAGCCCACACTGAAAAAAATAGGGAGTGCTCACCACCCACAGGGCCAGATTAAACTTTATGGGCTCTGGCGCCTCGACTGTGGCCACGCCCACTTCTCTGCCTTGAGGCCCCGCCCACCTCCCTGCCCCAAAGCCCTGCTCCTACTTGGCTTCTTCCCCTGTAGGCCCCAACTGCCGCTCGCATGAGGAGGAAGACGCGGAGAAGAGCATCCACCTGCAAAACCAAAAGTCAGCAGCGCCTGTGCATGCTGAAATTGTTGGAGGCAAGAAATTTCAGTCCAACTGATCTTTATCCACCTTTTAGAGGACTGGTTAACCAATAAAGACTGACTTCCTAAAAAGAGAGAGAACGGTTTTATACTCCATGGGTCTGACTCGACATTGCCTTGTCCCTTGGGTAGCCATGCACACCTGAGCAAAGGGTCTGCAAAGTGTTACCTTTCTCCTTTGAATAATGGTGGAAGGCCTGGGAAAATCAGGTCAGTACATTTTGGGTTGCTGTGAGGCAGTCTCTTCAGCTAGATGGTTGCCTAGTACAGATGGTTCAGGCTGCACTGTGTATAATTGCAAAGCATCTATTCGTAATTAGCATTGTTCCACACTTCAGCGTAGGTGGCATCTTCCTCCTTTGTCTGAAGAGTCGTGTGTACCTGATGTACTCCGAGAGTAGCTGGCCCCTCCATCTGAGGCGGGGGGAGGGTACGTTTTAGCCAACAACTAGGCAAGGCAAATGATGGAGTGAGGCCAAGGCCTGGGGTGAGACTGCCCGGCGCCTCGCATGAAATATAGTCGAAGGGAAGAGTCAAAAACTCAACGCCAAGGCGGGTTAGAAATAAATAGCCCCTCTTTGGAGTGTTATGACTGAACATTCCACTTGGAGGAATTTCCGACTTTACAAAAGCACATGACCTGGTCAGACACCATTAACATGATGCTTTTATTATTTTTTATTGGTCTATTTATAACCGTGTTTAATCTGTGCGCTGGGCTGAGCTCTGAGGCGAATCGAAGGGACAGCGCTCCACTGTGTCATCGTACTTATTTCTTACTCACGCCAGAAGATCAAAGTCCTGGCGACACGGCCTTGCCATGCGGCAGGAATGATTGTTTTTTCATAACAGTTATTGCGAGAGCAGGCCTGCCAACAGAGGAGAGGGGGGAAAGGGACAACTGCCCCAGAGCCCAGCGATTCAAAAGGGCCCCGGGTTTCTGGCTGTTGTCGCTGCTGCTGCAGGGGCAGCACTCGGAGCCCCAGGACCTTTACAATGCTGCCGGAGTGTCATGCTGAGGGCTGGGGGGAAAAGGGCGGTTGTGCCGCAGTCTGGGCGGCATGAAGGACTGGAGCCCATGCTCTGTAACACCACATGCCATCCTGAGTCTGACCACCTACTTTTAGCCCCTCGGGGTATGTCTGCACAGCAATTAGATGCGTATAGATGGGCCTGGATTTTAGGATCCTGAGACACTGTGCCCTGAGACTAGGATCCTTTCCTCATGAACCCAAACCAGCAGGCAGGAGCCTGCCATGCGGTTTTCTCCACCATGTAGACATACCCTTAGTGCTCCTCTGCATTTGCACCTGCTCTCCTTGCCTCATTCCTGGGCCCTGACTCTGAGTGGGGCGTGACTAGAACACAAATAACAAGAAACAGGACTTAGCACAACTGCAGCAGCAGGACGTTTCAAAGGGCCTACATGGCCTTGTCTGGGGAGGAGCAAGAGAAAATGTCAGGGAATAGCACCGAGTCCAGCAGAATTTTGCAACGTGGCCTCGCCAGACTGTGCAGACCACAGCGTGAGGACACATAAGTGTGTCTGACTATGCATGCACACTGGAGCGGTGTGACACGCTGGAATGGAAGTGAAGCCAACGGTGTCCTATGTGGATCAAATAGGGCTTTCTAGAAACTGCACAGAGCTTTGCCTTGCACCTTTTCATCCACAGCTATGCAAAAGGAGCATAAAATGTGGCACTCTCGTTTAGAAAGAGGGTGGAGAGCAAGATTATGCAATTCCTAGGGCAGAAAAGCCTCTGTCTGTTTTTCCTACCCACCCTCAAGGACACCTGTCGTGCACCGTGGCCAGCTAATTAATGTAGAAACTTCACCTTTTTCCTAATAAAAGACAAGCCCTGAGAGGTAGATTCTGACACCCTCACTGAAGCCAATGTGGAGTAAACGGCTTAATGTGACTCAGAGGGGCAAAATCCAGCTCTCAGCCTCTTGGCCTTCCTTTTCCTGTGTATAAACTGGCAATAAATACTTACTTACCTGGACCAGTGGTAAGGATGGCCAACTGGTAGATGAACATGCTTGATAAGTGTTAAGCTTCTCAGCATTGGCCGGAACAGCAAGTGCCATGCCTGGAAAGCGTAATCAGTTTCAGATGGGGATGTCTTTGATGCTGTCTCGAAGAGCCAGAACAGAGGCTCTCAATTTTGGATCATTGGTGCGTTGTGGTCCGGCATGTGCTTCCCTGTGCGGCAGTGCTGCTCCTATCTCCATAACCCAGGATCTGTTTATCTTCAAGAAGTGACACTTCCCAGCCTCTCTGAGGGTTTCTAGAGAATGATTTATGGGCTGAGTGTGCAGCAAATATCAAGAGCCTTTCAGCATCCATCACGAATGCTTCTGATCTTCCTGTGAAGTCCCTGTTAGAAAATTAGCTCCTGACACCAAAACAAGAAGGGTAGCAGCCATCCTTGCTCACCACTCCAATCGGCAAAACCACCTTGCAGGGATGAGTGCGAGGATGCTGCAGACAATGGAGGGAGCCTTCAGCATGATTAAATACAGAGGGACGTGAAACGGACAGGTACCAAATGAATGGGATTCCCAAGCAACTAAACCACCCAGCATCAGCAGAGTTTCTGGATATTGGAAAGGCTTTAAAGGACTGTGCCAGGTGATTAGGTTGAGGTAGGATTTATAGGACTGGAGCGTGCTTAGGCACACTCTGGGAAGCCAAGGAAATACAAAGCCAAGGAATGTGGGACTCTTGAAGGAGCCCCCTGTCCTTTGGGTGTGAGAGCTGTAATCCTCACTGCAGGGGGGACAAAAGAATTGCCAGGCCCATGGAGGGGAGCTGACTCCACGCTCCTGGAAGGCGCGGGGCCTTGAGCAGAAAGGGCAGGGATGGGGGCAGCCAGCCCTCAACAATGCTCAGACTGTGCCATGTACCCCACCCCAGCCAACCCTTAATGCCACCAGGTCCATGCTGCACAGACTCCTGTGATGATTTAAGGGGGCTCTGGTCACTGCTGCAGTGGCTGGGTGTCCTAGGCCCTGCATTTGACCCCTTCCGCCCCCCCATCCGTGGGCCTGCACACTCTGTTTATACTTCTCACCAGTCATGTCCCTTTGTTCCCATCCCCCATCATAGGTCCCTACCAAACTCACCGCCATGCGAAAGTATCTTGGGCTGCAAAACCAGGCCTTTTGTGTGCTTTCACCCTGTCCTGTACAGATTTCACGGGGGAGACCAGTGTTTCTCAAATTGGGAGTCCTCAAATTAGGAGCTGCAGGGGGTTCACTGGGTTATTTTAGGAGGGTCTCAGTCTTGCCACCTTTACTTCTGCACTGCCTTCAAAGTTGGCCAACTGGAAAGCAGTGGGTGTAATGTGGGCTGGGTGCCCGGCTCCAAAGGCAGCACCCCGCCAGCAGCAGCACAGAAATAAGGCTGGCAATACCATGCCCGTGTCACCCTTACATCTGCGCTGCTGCTTCCACTGCTGGGCACCTGGAGAGTGGCAGCTGCTAAGGTCCCAGCTCTGCAGGCATCAGTGCAGAAATAAGGGTGTCAATACCATCCCATGCCATCCCTACTTCTGCGCCGCTGCTGGCAACAGTGCTGCCTTCAGAGCTGGGCTCCCGGCCAGCAGCCACTGCTCTCCACCTGCCCAACTCTGAAGGCAGCCCTGCTGCCAACAGCAGCACAGAAGGGTAGCAGAGCTGCAACCCCTCCAACACAATAACCTTGTAACCGACACACCACTCCTTTTTGGGTGACAATTACAACACTGTGAAATTTCAGATTTAAATAGCTGAAATTGTGCAGTTTACCATTTTTTAAATCCTATGACCATGGAATTGACCAACATGGACCATGAATTTGGTAGGGCCCTACCCAGGCAATCTGCTCAGAGATGTCCAAGTTTCTACAGCCGGTTCATAGCTGTGCCTGTACAGCCTCTTCTCCCCACAGGCCCAAGAGATCTAATATCACCCATCTGCTCCATGATGGAGAGTGTCGGGAGCATGTAGCCTGCATGGTCAGCTGATAGATGCTGAGGATTCAAGAGACACCTCCACATCCATAAACAAGATGCTCCGTGCATCCCTCTCCCTCAGGCCCCTCCCAGCCTCACTCAATAGAGGAAAGAAAAGCAGATAACAACTTCCTTGTGACTCTACCTCTTCTACAAGTAAATCCATGACATGTCCATAGCTGTGAAGTTGGTGTAACTGCCAAACTGGACAATCGGGAAAAGGCCTTGCAAAAATTCAATGGGTTTTAAAGGGGTAGGAGCTTCTGTTCTCTCTGGGCAATGGAGTTCACACCTGTGACCAGAGCATGGGCATCATGAGAAAGCTGCTAGTCTGTTAGGGTCGACATAGTGTCTACACTTGCTCGGAGTCATTGACCATGCCTCAACGCTGTTCGGCAAAGTGGCGTTACTAAAGGGGCACTTATATAGGTGGGAGGCAAATGGAAGTGTCAACCACACACACAAGGTCAGTGCGAGACAGCTTAGGTTGCCCCAAGTTGGTAGTATGGACCTCAGACCCGTGAGGTGGGCAGGATGTTCACAGAGGGCTGAGACATCCACACCGACCCCAGGCTGCCCCACCCTTCCCACAATCGGCATCACTGCTGACACCTTTGAGGCAGGTTCCACTGGGAAATCCTCACCTCTGCACGTGGAGCATGCTGCATGCAGGGCTGTTCCTCCGGGCCTGCTCGCCATGTCCCAATGTGAGACTCCTGAAGGACCTGGGAACCAGGGAGGAGGGATGCAGTGGAGCTATTGGTCTCTCCCGTTGGGGCTGCTCTTGCCCCAGTGTGTCAGCTTCCACTCTCATTAGAAAACAGCCCAGCACCCTTAGCATATTAAATTCTAGACATTTTATCCACAAGCCATATCTGTGCCAGAGGCCAGCAGATAGATGGAATGGGCTCCACAAAGGCAAAGGCCAACCGTCACCATCTCAGACTTGAACTCAAAGGGCCACCTCGACCCAGCTTCACAAGGTTCTTCCCATTCTTCAGTTCCTGGCTCATAAGTTGTCTTCTCTGGCCTTGGAGAAATGAAGCGAAGAGAGCAGCAAGGAATTTTGAGCATTTATGAGTAAACCTCTACTGGTACATGCACAACTATGGAAATCCCAGTCAATGCTCAGCTTTTGGTCCACTGCTTCCTACTAAGTAGAACTAATCAGAAATTCAGTTTGTATTTTGTTGTTTTCAAGTTTGTGGCAAATAATCAAGATCTTTCAGTCAAAAATCAAAATATTTCCATTTTGAAATGTTGCCGCACTGCCTTGTGGGAGTTGTAGTTCATGTGCCTCAGGTTCCCATCCTCCTTTATGGGGGTGCTTCTTGATAGGATTACATCTCCCATGATGCACCAGCCTCCCCTCTTGATGAAGAGAGGCAATGAACTATTGCTGCCGTCTGATTGCAATGCATCATGATAGCTGGAGTCTAACCATGAAGCCCAATATGGGGGCAGGAAGTACCCAAACAACAGCTCCCATAAAGCAAAATGGCATCTTAGACAGACACAGATTATTCCTGGATTGATCAAAATGTAATGTTTCAATTTGCTATGTAGAAACCAACATATATGATCCGGGGTGACCCAACCAAAACCAAAACAGTTTTTTTCAATTCTGCCAATAATATTTTTTGTCAAAAATCAACGTTTTCCCACAGAAAATTTTGCTTTTTGCAAAAACGGCATTTGCCAGCAAAAAGGATTGCTAGACAGTTCCCAGACATCTGTCCATGTAATCTAACCTTAACTCCTGCTGCATCTTCTAAATGGCTGAGGACAATCTTTGACAAGCGGCCACCCTCACAGCTCTTGTCAAGTGTGATTTATGTTCCCAGGGCAGACAGGAATCAAGCTGTGTAATCAATCCCCCTAACAAATGTCTACTATGGCTCTTTAGCATAGGTCCTGCTCCTCCTACCCTTTATTCACCAGAATAGACCTTACTCACATATGTAGTCAACCTTACCTCAGCACAGCGGGTTGGACTAGATCAAAGGTTTTCACACTTAGGGCTGTGACCCAGCACTGGATGGTGGAATGTCAGGCACTGGGTCTCATTGCTGCAGGGGGATCGGGTGAGCAGTGGGGATGCTAAGGCAGCTCCCTGCCTGTCCTGGCAACGCAGACTGCGCTGCACCTAGAAGCAGCCGGCAACAGGCCCAGCTCCTGTGGGTGGGAGAGAGTACACAGGGCTCTGCACACTGCCCCTGCCATAAGCACTAGCTCTACCCTCCCATTGGCTGGGAACCTGCTGTTGGCTGATTCTGGGGCGCAGTCTGGTCTGCGGTGCCAGGAGAGGCAGGAATGGGAGCCAGGAATGGGAGCCAGGAATTGCACCGCTGCGGTGCCAGGAGAGGCAGGAATTGCACCGCTGAATGGGAGCCACTCAAGGTAAGCGCCTCCTGCCCCAGCCCTGACCCCTCCCCCCCAAAGCTAGAACCTCCTCCTACATTCCAAAGCCTTCATCCTCATCCCCATCCCGGAGCCCACGCTCTATCCAAATTATGTTGGCTCGTGGGCATCAACGCTTGTCCTCAACTGGGTCATGAGAAAAAAAGTTTGAGAACCACCGGCCTAGCTCCCTTCCAGACATGCATCACTATGGGTACGTCTAAACTACGTTTGTTTGTTTTTTCAAAAGAGGTGGAAGATCTCTTCTTCCGATCTCACTTTCAAAAGAGAATCTTTCGAAAGTGAAAAGAGTCTGGACGTGTTTTGGGGGGGGGGGGGAAACCTTTTCACAAAAACCGCATAAACCTCATTTTTTAAGGAAGAGAGGGTTTTTTGAAAAAGGGGGGGTTCCAAAAAAAAGCATCCAGACTACTTTCACTTTCAAAAGATCCTCTTTTGAAAGTAAGATCGGAAGAAGATATGCAAATTCCCAGGGAATTTGCATATCCTCTTTCGAAAATAGAACCTAGTCTAGACATAGCCTATTACTCCACATAGTCCCACTGAAATCAAATTCCCGGGGAATTTGCATATCCTCTTTTGAAAATAAAACATTATCTAGACATAGCCTATTACTTCACATAGTCCCATTGAAATGCACACACCCCAGGACTTGTCTTCTGAGTAGATCAGTCCCCTGGTTTGTAACCCTGTAAAATGTGAATGCAAACCAAGTTGCAGCCCGTGCTTGGCATTAGCTGTATGTGAAAGTTGTTTCACACACTGTTCCGAGCCCCGTCGTCGTTAGGGTTTTACTCGGCTGAGACAAGCAAAGCAATGAATAGGAGTAGTTGCTGAGCTGCGGTCATCTGAGGACAGTTTGAAGGAAAGCTGCCTGACCTATGCCCTGTGCTACAGAAAAACCTAAAGGAAGTGGCTGAGAGAGAATAAGCAGAGGATGGGGAGCCAGGGATAGCCTGGGCAAGCGGCAGCAATTTAAGGCCAGGCACAAGCATTTCCTTTGAAATATATAAACCTCTTTTTGCTCTCCTGGTCAAATAATATTAAGAGTCTGCTCCAGTTTCAGATCAGGCGTGATTCAGGGTTTTTCTGCTACAAAGCGGAAACACTGGAATGCATTGACAGGCCTGTGGTGATTTCTCTGCATTGTGTACTCCAGCACGGGGAAGTGAGAGGGTGAAAGTTACCTTGGGAGAGATTTCATCTCTGTCGGCGTGTCAAAGCCAGCCGTTAAAACAGCCCTCATCTCACTCTGGAACCTGCTTGGTCTTTGTTAGGCTGCCCAGAGTGCACAGCCTCCCCCCTGCATTTGCCTTTCCATAGACAGAATGAAATGCTGACTGTTGCCATCACACGTTCTGCTTGGATCTGGCACAGAAGGAGATGTATTTATTGCAAATCTTGCACCCGGGGAAGTAGATGACGCAGAATAGGGGGGAAGGGTGCTCCTCCAGCTAGCATACATTAGTTTGGGGTGCATGATGCTTTCAGCTAACCTGGTGTTATTTCACAAACCATTAACCGCAAATAGATGATCGTACAGTTCTCCACCCCCATGTTATAGATTGGTACGTAGAAAGCAGTCATCCTGTAACCTTGGGTGATTCAGTGGTCTATAGCTGTCACCAACTAACTCCCCCACTTGCACTTTATCTCCTAGGACACTGATCCATGAGCCTTCAAGATCATTTTATTTCAAGCTATCAGTGACTCAAACAGGTGATACCATATTTACATAGACCACCTCTCCCCCCTCCTTCTTTGCCCACTCAGTCCTTCCTAAGTAGGTTATAACCCCTCATTTTAACATTCCCATTGTGCAAATCATTCCCCCAGGTTTCCGTAATAACAACTAGATTGAATTTATGCCCATAAAGAGCAATTCCAATTCCTCTTGTTTACTACCTAGGCTCTTAGCATCAGTGCATAGCAACTGAAGAATTTGTATCTTAATCTTTGTTTTCTTGATTGATTTTTGTTCTCAATATCTTGATTTTGTTTTGTTTTGTTTTATTGGTGCTTAGTGCTAATCTTCCCTCTTTTTTTACCCCCCCAGTTTGCTATTAGTTTAATTCCCTCCTCCTCCGCCCCCCACTACTATTTTCTGCAGCTGGTTCCCACGGAGATTGGTCCCCCTTCTACAGAGGTGGAAGCACCGCTAACTGTACAGTTCCCTTTGGTCCACCTTCTGTGGGGAATGTTCCACAAAACCAAAACCAAACCCCTCCACTCTACACCACATGGCTAACTTAACTAACTAGTGATTCATGTCTAGATTCTAGATTCACTTCTGGCTTCACTTCTAGATTCTTCTGTATTTGGCCTTTCTTTGCTCAAAGGACAGGAAGGAGCTCAGAAGGCTAAGCTCTTGTTCAGCCCCTGTGAGTTCCCGGAAGTCCTCACCTATGTGTGAGAGATCCTCAGGACACATTGTCATTGGTGCTAGTCTGAACCATCGCTAATGAGTCCTTAGCCATCAGCTTCAAAAGCCTGTTCGAGCTTATTGACATCTCATGTCTGGGCTCCAGGCAGGCAGCAAAATGTCCTGTTATCTGTCTGTCCTTTGCAAAAAAAAGTGCTTTTGATTCTTCTGAGTATTGAATCTCCAGCAAGGACAATCTGTCTACCTTGAATGGTTGGAGAACTCTTTATGGAGAAGCCTGATTTTTTTTCCTACAGGTTGGGCCAAGCTGCCACCCATATCTATATACCATATGTCTATCTGTTTCTTTGGACCTGCTGGATCTTAAGAGGTATCCATGTTGAGGCCTGCATATCAATTTGAAACTTCCAGCTGTATGAAATTCTTCCTACCTCTCTTCTCTCTGGCGGCCACAGGGTGTGTCTAGACTACCTAGTTTTGTCGACAAAAGTGGACTTTTGTTGACAAAACTATACCAGCATCTACACTACCGCTGAGTTCTGTCGACATAACGACAACAGAACTCAGCAGTTTTGTCGACGCTGGTAAACCTCATTTTACGAGGCATAACACCTTCTGTCGACAGAACTCTGTCGACAGAAGGTGTTATTGCCTGTAACGTTGCGTCCAGACTACGGAGTTCTGTCGACAAAGCAGTTTGCTTTGTCGACAGAACTCAACGTGTCTGGACGCTCTTTGTCGACGGAAGTTTTGTCGACAGTATCTGTCGACAAAACTTCCGTCGACAAAACGCGGTAGTCTAGACGTACCCACAATCTGCTATCCTCACCTGTCTTCAACAAGTAGAATCCATCTGTGACCTCTTGCCTTTGGTGCTTTTGAACTGCCCGGCTTCTTAGATTTCCCCACTCACCAACTTCTTTGTGGCCAGCTCCGTTCTTTCTGGGACCTGGGGTACTGGTGTCTCCCAAACCTGGCTGACTAGGAACTCCTAAGCTTCTCTAATTCTTAGTAGCATTTCAACTTGCTCTTCCAAAGAAGAATCTTTTCCTCCAGCATAGCCACCAATTTGCATTTCAAGAAAACCCTTCTGGCTTCAGGTAGGGGGCGGAAATGGCACATCCATTGTAGGACAATGCCACTAATCTATCATTGATCTAGATGTCATGCTGAATGAGCCTCCCATGCTTTCTCTCCGCACTCCCTCCAAAACTCTCCGGTTAGCTGCTTCTGTTCAGACATCCTTCAAGCTCACCTAGCAAGTGACTTTTCAGAGCACTTTTGACCTGTTTAGCACAGCTCAGCTCCACCCCCTCACCTCCAGGGAACCCTTAACCACTCAAAGGTCAAACAGCTGGCTAGAAAAAGCACCATGTGCTTGCTCAGGGGCCAACAGCCTCACTACACCTGTCCCTGTGCAGGTCGTTTGTCTGTTCTCTTTGTATTGGCAAACACGCCGTGCACCACGTCCTGCTCCCTCCAAACACAATGTGCAGCTGGGGCGATTCTCTCCGACTCTCAGGTAGCTTCCAGTTCTCCCTCACAGGCCATTGTTAAATCACAACTGGATGTTTGTATCTGCCCTAGGAATTATTTTGCAGCAGTTCCATGGTCTATGAAATCCAGGAGGGCAGCCTAGATGATCAAAACCAGCTCTTTTGGCCTTGTACACGTGTGAATCTACAAGTGTCTATTGCTTCTCTGCAGGAATCCCATCACCACTGTGACCTGCATCGTCCTGGCAATCCAATTCTTCACACTCATGCACATCCCCGTTCAAGGGAACGCTTTTGCACCTCCTTCCTTTGATGCATCTCCAAAGAAAGGGCAGGACTGGAGGACCTGCCTCTCCTTAGATCCTTCTACTCCCTGCCCATTGTGGGGAAGCTCAGGGCCAGACTTCTCAAGAGAGCTCCGTAACCGGCAACTCCCAATGACAATTCAGCCCATAAGGGCCGGCTGCTGAAAGGGAACAGCTTCTGGCAAATGCCTCTGCAGTGGCTCAGAATTCCCAGGGGGAGGTTCCCGCGTTAGACCTTCTCTCTGCCTTATTCTCATTTGTCCAGTTCCTAGACCAGCTCTTCTGGCTCTGAACATCGCTGGAGATTTACCCTTAAAACACAATGGGGCTGTGTCTACACTGGCCACTTATTCCAGAAAATCAGCCGCTTTTCCGGAATAACTTGCCAGCTGTCTACACTGGCCGCTTGAATTTCCGCAAAAGCACTGACGATCTAATGTAAAATCATCAGTGCTTTTCCGGAAAAACTAGGCTGCTCCCGTTCAGGCAAAAGTCCTTTTCCAGAAAACTGTTCCTGAAAAGGGCCAGTGTAGACAGCAGAGATTTCTTTTCCTCAAAAAAGCCCCGATCGCAAAAATGACTATTGGGGCTTTTTTGCCGAAAAGCTCGTCTAGATTGGCCACGGACGCTTTTCCGCAAAAAGTGCTTTTCTGGAAAAGCATCCTGCCAATCTAGACGCCCTTTTTCCGAAAATACTTTTAACTGAAAACTTTTCCATTATAAGCATTTCCGGAAAATCATGCCAGTGTAGACGTAGCCTAGGAGTCTTACCAAGGAAGGACAAAATCATTGGGCTAATGCTGTCTTCTGCCTATATTTTAGCTTCTTCGCTTCGCTTCTGACCAGCTTGCCTGGTTTGGGGACTTGGTTTTCCTTAATGCTGAAATATACTCTTAGGAGAATAGAACAAAACACCCCTGCTTGCAGGACAATAGAGGGCTTTATTTTCTTTGTATTGGGATTTTTTGCACTGTATTTTACCTAATGAAAAAACACACTCACAAATGTGTAGCTTGTGGTGAGCTCTGTTGTAAGTGGTCTAAGTTGAGTGCCATAGAGGCTCCTGTACTTAGCTCCAGAGGTCCTAGGTTAGAATCTGCCTGGTAGGGGTGACACCTGTATGTGTTTTCATTCTTTAAAATACCCAGGGGAGCATAAAGCGATTAAAACTAGTTTGCATCTCTCTCCCATGACTTATTTAACACTATGGCATCGGAGATCCATAGGCAGTGACTAGCTACTCAGATTTTGAGGTAATCAGCTTGAATTGGCCAGCTCGTTGCATTTAAGGGACAGAGGGGCACGCTTTCTGATTGCAGGTCTTAGATAAATTGTGGAGTGGCACGCCTCTGGGAGGACATTTCCTAACCCCTGTCAGCTTCAATTCCTTGAAGCATTGGGATTTATATCCTCATATTAAAAATGAAACCACTAAGTTACTGTTGATGTTCTCATTAGCCACAAATGTCTCTAAAGCTTTCTAATGCCTTGGCCTCAGCATCTTGTGGCAGTGAATTCCACATGTAAATATCTTGGTGTATGGGGAGAGAAAAATTGTTACTTTTAAATCTGTTGCCTTTGAATTCAGTTGAAGGCTTATTTATTAATCCCCCTCTCTCAGAAGCATGAAGAAGGGCTACGGATGTACCTTCGCTGGCTATTTTATAGGGGTACATCTGCACTGAGACACTATTTTGAAATAACCAGCGCTATTCCAAAATAACTTAGTGTTTTGACAGTTTTGAAATAACTGCCTGCTGTGTAGACGTGGACTGTCAAGCTAGTCTCACGCCCATGAGTGGAGTCATAGGAGGCATGAAAGTCAGATACAGGATCCAGCCCAGGAGTTATAGCCAAACTTCTCAAAGTACTCTATCAATGGGGCACCTCTGTGGGGCTCATCTGGGGAGTAGCTCTTGGCCAGTCTGATTGTCCCTCTTTGGGTGGTTCGCCCTGTGGCCTCTCTCTCTCCCTTTCTGGGTTCAATTGCCCCTTCTTCATGGCTTGGCCTTCCAGATAGGTCACGATCATCCGCCTCTTCCAGGATATCAAAGTCTCGGTCATCCACTTTCCTGCCTAGACTGTACCACTTCCCCAGAGACTAGGAGGAGAGCCCAGGGTCACCCGCTATGCCACGTTCCAGCCCAGGGAGCCGACTGCTAGCAACCACAATCAACATCTACACAATCCCAGGTCTTGTGCCTGTTTCCCTTTGACACCTTCCTACCTTTTTTTTCTTGCTCTAGGTCACTGCTGAGGCTTTCTCCACTTCTGGTGGCTCTCCCAGCCTGTCCCAAGTTCTTGCCAGACTCCGGCAGGGTTCCAGGGCTTACTTCTTGTTCTTCTTTTCACGAGCTCCCCTCCTCTCTTGGGAGTGACCCCAGAGTTTCTTCCTGCAGAACATGCATGCTAGCCTCCCCCAGGCTTCATACTAACTCAGGCTATCTTGGCTCAGCTCGGCTGCATCGTATCATATCTGCCCTGACTCTCCTCCAGGTACAGCCTGTAACCGGGTTTATTATCCCTTTCCACTTATTCGGGTCTTCTGTGGATAGACACCCCAGCACACGTGCCCAGCAGCATGCTTCTGAAGAGGGGAAACTGAGGCATGGCACACTGAAGTGACTTGCTTCAGGGCCCCTGGGAAATCTGCACATCGAACTAAGGTTTACTGGCTCCCGGTGTCTTTTTTTTCTAGCCGTGGGCTCACCATGGTACCCTCCGCAGACATTTGAGCAACAGAATGCTCTGTCCAGGCTTACAGTGCATTACAGTTCCTTTTTCCAGAGGAGAACCTCCCTCTCTTTTTGCCTACTTCAGAATGTGAGCTGAAGGCTGAGAAATACCAAAGAAAGAACTGGGAGGGGGGAGCGCTGCAGCCATTATCTCTGCCACGTTGTTTTTCACGTGCCCGTCCCCTTCGGCAGTTCTCTCCCCTCATCTGGCAAATTAAAAATATGAGGAGGTTTCATTTTCAGAGGGCTTTTAAATTGTTTTTTAAATGGTTTTCAAGTCTCTTTCTGACTTGCTGCTGATAGAACTCATATATTCATGTTTCCTTCCAGGCATGAAAGGGCTTTGAATGCTACGCTGCTGAGGTAAACATTCGCACTCGGTGTAGGTCATCCGTAATGTGATTTCTGAGGGTTGCAGAGCAGAAATGGTGCAAGAGCCCTTAGGTACGAAGTACCATCTGCTGGATGCTGGGCCTATTTTCCAGAGCAGTGCATTGAGTACCTCAATGCTCTGCTCCGGAAAAGAGCCGGATAATGGAAGTGGGGCACAGAGAGATTCAGGACCAGATCCTGAAAGGAATATAGGGACTCTGTGGATCAGGGCCTAGGTGGCTTTCTCAAAGTGACACAGAAGCAGAGCAGGGAGCCTGACCCAAATCTCCCATGTCAGTATTCTAGCCACTGGACCATGCTTCCTCTCCATAGAATTACTGAACCATGTGCCTTTCTTGTCTAATGAGGCATGATCCTGCAAACCCCTACTCCTGTGGGGCAATGGGGTTGACCGAGTCAGCTTTTGCAAGATCAGGATGCATACACCTGAGAACAGCACAACTCTGTACCAGTAATTTGCACCAAGGTTCATCCCCCCCCACACACATTTCATCACTAGCATGTGACTGAGCCCTGGACTACACTAGGGCTACATCTAGACTGGCATGATTTTCCAGAAATGCTTTTAATGGAAAAGTTTTCCGTTAAAAGCATTTTCAGAAAAGCGTGTCTAGATTGGCAGGATGCTTTTCCGCAAAAGCACTTTTTGCAGAAAAGCGTCCGTGACCAATCTAGATGCGCTTTTCCACAAAAAAACCCCGATCGCCATTTTTGCCATCAGGGCTTTTTTGCGGAAAACAAATCTCAGCTGTCTACACTGGCACTTTCGCGCAAAGTTTTGCGCAAAAGGGACTTTTTCCCGAACGGGAGCAGCATAGTATTTCCGCAAAAAGCACTGATTTCTTACAGTAGGAAGTCAGTGCTTTTGTGGAAATTCAAGCGGCCAGTGTAGACAGCTGGCAAGTTTTTCCGGAAAAGCAGCTGATTTTCCGGAAAAACTGGCCAGTCTAGACACAGCCTAGGACTTTATTTCACAATAACACTCTCCCCACCCCCGGGTCAACTTTATAAGCAGAGCATCCACACTACCAGGCCCATTATTTCGATATAACGGGTCGTGGAATTCAAAATCTGCTTTTCATCAGGAATAACACTAATTCTGACATATTTTGAAATAGCAGCATCAGAGCAACCTCACTACCATTATCTTGAAAGAACTAACTACTCCCCAAGGTAATTCAAACTAATTACTCCTCAGTGATTCCTGGGGCTCTAAGTCCAAGGTAGTTCATCCACATTAACAGAGCCTTCCTTGGACTAATTTCAAGGCTTCCCCATAGTGTGGACACGCTATTTTGATTTTATTAAATCAGTAGTTATTAAGTCGAATTTACTAATTTCAAAATAGTCTCCTAGGGTATGTCTAGACTACATGCCTCTGGTGACAGAGGCATGTAGATTAGGCTACCCGGCATAGGAAAATGAAGCAGAGATTTAAATAATCGCCGCTTCGTTTAAATTTAAATGGCTGCCGTGCTGAGCCGATCAGCTGTTTGTCGGCTCAGCGCGCTAGTCTGGAGGCTCCGCAGTCGACATCAAAGGCATTTGTCAACCTCCCTGGTATGCCTCGTGGGATGAGGTTTACCGGGGAGACGACAAATGTCTTTCATGTTGACCACGGAGCATCCAGACTACCGCGCTGAGCCGACAAACAGCTGATCGGCTCAGCACGGCAGCCATTTAAATTTAAATGAAGCGGCGATTATTTAAATCGTCGCTTCATTTTCCTATGCCGGGTAGTCTAATCTACATGCCTCTGTCGCCAGAGACGTGTAGTCTAGACATAACCCTAGTATAGCCATGGCCTGAATGGCCTGCAATGACTTTTTGTTCTGTGTTTGGACCATGCCACGCACAATTGGGCATCTAGGCATTCCCTTCTGATGAATACTACATCATCATCATAATGTTTTCACAATACCATGCTTTTTGCCCCCTTCTTAGTCTCCCCCAGCCCTGCCTTCATCAGCCGCCCATGTTTATGGCTCAAGCAGAAATTCTAGGCTTGGATGGGATTTTTGCCCTGTGATATGCAGGAGGTCAGTCTTGATGATCAAAACAGTCCTCTCAGGCCTTAATGTCTAAGAAAAACTTGTTTTGACTAATTATTGTAAACATTCAACAGCCAAAGTAGGTGTGTGGGGGGGGGGGAATTAGATTAGTTGCTCAAATCTTATTTTCATGGCTAGAATTGGAAAAAGTTCAGAAAAGGGCAACAAAAATGATATGGGGTTTGGAACAGCTGCTCTATGAGAAGAGATTAATAAGACTGGGACCTTTCAGTTTAGAAAAAAGGAAACCAAGGGGAGATATGGTAGAGGTCTATAAAATATTGGTGTGGAGAAAGTGAATAAGGAATATTATTTACTTGTTCCCATAACATAAGAACTAGGGGCCACCAAATGAAATTAATAGGTAACAGGTTTAAAACAAAAGGAAGGAAGTCTTTTTTTACTCCACACAAGGTCAATCTGTGGAACTCCTTGCCAAAGGATGTTGTGAAGGCCAGGACTTTTAGCAGGGTTCAAAAAACTACTAGATAAATGAATGGAGAACAGGTCCATCTATACTTCTTAGCCAGAGTAGGTTGGGATGGTGACCTTAGTCTGTTTTTGTCAGAAGCTGGGAATGGAGCACAGGGGAGGAATCACTTGGTGATTACCTTTCTGTTCATTCACTCGGGGGCTCCTGGCATTGGCCACTGACAGAAGACGGGATAGTGGACTAGCCAGACCTTTGGTCTGATCCAGTATGGCTGTTCTTATGTTCTTATCTGGTTCATACCCACTTGCTGAAACACTTTGATCATGTCTGATAGGTGTGTTGCCTAACACGTTCTTAAAAACCTCTAATAATGAGGATTCTACTACCTGAGTTGATAACTTATCATCATCATCATCAACAACAATGGGCTCAGTGCCCATTGGTGTCCGATGCCTCCCTCACTATTTCCTTCCATCCTTCCCTGTCCAGTGCGGAGTGGCTTAGTTTCTGTAGCTCCACACCAATCTACTATGTCATCTACCCGTTCTCTGTGGGGTCTGCCTCTCCTATTCAGACCACCCATCATACCAAATACCAGGATCGTAACTTTTTGCTTGTCGTTTATTCTGCAGATATGCCCAAATAGCTATAACTTCCGTTGCATAACCTTCTGCAGTAGGTTCTTTGTCGGCTGTATCTTCCCATATAATTCCTCATTGGTAACCTTCTGCATCCATCCTATTCTCAGGCTCTTTCTATAACAACTCCTCTCGAACGCCAATATCCTTCTCTTCGAATCTTTCGTTATCACCCATGTCTCACATCCGTACAACATGCTGCTAAATATACACGTTTCCAAGACACTCAGCTTCGTTCCTAAGCTAATCACTTTACTTTTCCAGATCTTATCCATCGCCTTCAAACTCACTCTTGCTTTTGATAATCTAGTCTCTATTTCCTTCTTACAGTCTAGATCATACGTCATGTTGCTCCCCAAATACATGAAATTTTCTACGTTCTCTAGTTTGATTCCATCTACAGTGATCCCTTAGATTAGATATTAGGAAATTCTTTCTAACTGTAACTCTCTCTGTAGATTAAGCTCATTATTATTTGTCCTACCTTCAGGGGCCATGGAGAATAACTCATCGCAGTCCTCTTTAAAACAGCCTGGAGCACGTTTGAAGATGGTTCCCTCTTCCCCTCCCCCAACTGTCTTTTCTGTAGAATAAACACGCCGGGGGGGTTTTTTAAGCTTTCATCTATGTCAGGCTTCTAAACCCTTATCACTTTGTTTCTGTCCTCTGGGTCTGCCCCCTGGACGTCTGAGTAGCCTCTCCTCTGAACTTCCTCTAATTTGTCCATCTTTTCTAAGGGCAGCCCTGTAATCGAACTCAATACTCCAACTCAGGATGTGACACTAGCCGACCAAAGCAGGGCATTTCACTGGGGTGTTTGAGCAAAGCAATTCTGGCATGTGGACGTTAGCATTTGGTGTTTGAATGACATGAAAACCAATAGGAAGTTACTGGCATTATTTTCACTTGTATTTATCCTGTTATAGTTCACAAGCAAATGTTTACATTGGTTATACCCTGTCATCATTGGCAAGCTCTCAAGCAGACGGATGGTCCCCTTCACGGCTTTTATTTTTCATGGGGCCTTTGGTGTCTGAGGAGTCTGATCCTTGTGCTGCAGGTTCATTAGCAGACGCTGCAGGCGGTGTTGCAAGGTTGGGTTGTCCTGCGATTGCTGTGTGATGGCTCTTTACATTCTTTTCTGAGTTTGTTTGTTTGTTTTTTCTGAGATCAGGGCAAGATGGCCTTCTTCAAAAGAGGACCTTCCTTCTTTTACCAGTTATCCTTATCCTGGACTGCGGTCTCGCTGTGTGGGGCATCCATGCCACATCTCCTGATTACCTTTAGGGCAGGGGTGTCCAAACTTTTTTCAAAGAGGGCCAGATTTGATGAAGTGAACATGCGTGAGGGCCGACCATTTTGCCTGACATTCTTTGAACCATTAAAATTAAATGCAAATTAACTATTTTATGCAAAGTTTATTGCAAACGGCATACTTTTCATTTCGTCACATGGATGACAAATCTAAACAGGTGTTAAATCACTCTGCCTTTCATATCTGAAGGCCAGATGAAAAAAAAATCCAGGAAGCTGAAATATATGTCAGGAACATTGTAAAGTACATTACATATTATTGATAATAAAGGTTGTCTGTCAACTTTTAAGTTCAAAAAATATGAACAGGAACATAACACCAAGTATACATGTTGTGTCCAAATATATTTATAACTGATTTAGACCAACTGACATTAACTGAGATTTTACAATGTATTCCTCTCAATTGAAAAAAAACTTGCCTGCACTAATGTGAAGGGTGAAACTGAGATCTGGACTGCAGCACATAGGCTAGGTCTGGTTCAAAGGCAGTGGTTTTGATGCGCAAAATGTCATGCAGGTGAGAGTCACTTAGTCTTGTCCTCACGTGGTTCTTGTTAAAGTTCATAGCAGAGAATGTCTTCTCACACATATATGTTGAGCCAAACAAGCTCAGCATTTTCTTAGCCAATGTTCGAATCTCTTGAAACCGGCTCTTATCCAGTTGGCGGTAAAAGTTCACAAGAGAGAGCTGTTGGTGACGACTGCGTAACTCGCTGTCACAATGCAGCTCAATGAGCTCGAGTTGCAGCTGATCTGGAGCATCATCGGGGTCAACAGAGAATGGAGAGGAGAAAAGGCTGATCTCCTTTTCAATAGCTGCAAAATCCTGAAAGCGCCATTTAAACTCCCCAGCCAGAGATGCGATGTCTGCTGCATACCTGCTCGTTTGCGCACTGATATTGTCCTGTGGAAAACTGTTCATTATTTCCTGCAACGCTGAAAAATGTATGGTATTGGGCTGTGTTTGTGACAACTGCCTTATGAAAAGTTGCAGCTTTGTTCCAAAGGCTTTGAGGTGTGAATAAAGCTGGTTCACCGCTGCATCTTTCCCCTGAAGACTCGTGTTCAGTACATTCAGATGCTTTGTTATGTCAACTAGAAACCCCAAATCAGCCAGCCAAATAGGATCAGATAGTTCTCGCATTGGTTGTCCCTTTGTTTCCAAGAATTCTCTGATTTCCTTTCTGAGAGAGTAGAAACGCTGCAGTGCAGACCCCCGACTGAGCCATCTTACATCGTTGTGATATAAAACATCTTCGTATTCAGCCTGGATGTCCAGTAGAAACTGTTTAAACTGGCGGTGGCACAGGGCTTTAGAGCGAATAAAATTAATAGTCTTTAGCACCGGTTTCATAACATGATCATATTTGAGATGTTTAGCACAGAGAACTTGTTGATGAATGATACAATGGAGTTTAATAGCTTTGCCTCCTTCTTCGATCACCTTGTTACAGATTAGGGTTGATAATCCACTTCGTTCACCAACCATGGCAGGTGCCCCATCAGTAATAATCCCAGTAACTTTGTTCCAAGGCAGTTTCATGTCATCTATGGCGGAACTAACAGAAACAAATAAATCTTTTCCTCTTGTTTGGTCCGTAAGGCTCTGGAGGTCAAGTAGCTCTTCAGTCACATTCATTTCATCGTCCACCCCTCTCATAAAAATCAGCAACTGAGCTGTGTCAGATAGGTCCGTGCTTTCATCACAGGCTATTGAAAAGAAGTCAAAATCCACTCCTTTGGACGTCAACTGTCTCTTAATATCTGATGAAATCTCTTCAATTCTCCGTGCTACAGTGTTACAAGCCAGGCAAATGTTGGCAAACTCTTGCTTCTTCTCAGGACAGATATTCTCAACCATTTTCATAACACATTCTTTGATAAAGTCACCCTCAGCAAAAGATTTGCAATTTTTAGCAATTAACGTTACCACCTCATAGCTCGCCCTTGTGGCATTTTCATTTGACTCACGGGCTCTTGTAAAAAATCGCTGTTGTGACATTAAAACAGCTTCAAGTTGCTTCAACTTTTCACTGTGGTTGCGCCCTGTTAGCTTGTCGTATGTGCTATGTCTCGACTGGTAGTGTCTCTTGACATTAAATTCCTTATAAACAGCCACAGTCTCTTGGCATATCAGACAAACACAGTGATTCCGTATTTCAGTGAAGAAATATTCCACTTTCCACCTGTCCCTTACTGTCAACTTTCCTTCTCTTATTTACAGTCGCCATTTTTGAAATTGACCAGAAGGGGAAGGGATCATGTGAGCGCAGTGCCAGAGGTTTTGGTCTAAGTGTGTTCGTCCGAGCACTAATACACTGCCCAACAAGAATTCTCTTGCCTTTGGGGCTGTGTGTGGTGAAGAGTCTAAGGATGAGGTCGGGAGTGTTCGCAGCTCCACATGCCCGAGCCTGCCAGGAAGCTGACAGCACGCAGCGCCAATCACAGGTACTGAGACATTTCCCAATCTCTGCAGCTGCGGACCGGGAAAATGTCTCAGTACCTGTGATTAGCGCTGCGCGCTGTCAGCTTCCCGGCGGGTTCGGGTATGTGGAGCTGCGAACACGCCCGAGCTCATCCTTAGTCCTGAGTGGCACTCGGGGATTCATTGGGGGCCATAAAAGATAAATATTGCCAAATTACCTGTGGGGCCATATTAAACCGGAACACGGGCCGCAATTGGCCCACGGGCCAGACTTTAGACATGCCTGCTTTAGGGCATCTTTAAAGTGTTTCTTTTGGCCTCTCTGTTTCCTGTCTCCTTTGGTGAGTTGGCCAGAGAGCAAATATTTTGGGAAGTGTATACCCAGCATAGTTACACCCTGTGATTAACCCCTCAATCTAGTCTATTTCATGCAGTGAAATACATAATCTGGGCTAGTCTCATTAAATTATCAGTGTCCATAGCCTTACTAAAAATCAAGATCTATCATGTTGATGGCCTCACCCTATCTACTAAGTAACTCTGTCAAAGAAGAGAATGGGATTGTTTTGGCATGATTTCTTTTTGATAAATTCATGCTGGCTATTACTTATTTTATTATCCTCTAAGTGCTTATTAACTGATTGTTTTGCTCCAGTATCAGATAGGAATTGAGGTTTGGCTGATTGACCTATAATTCTCCAGGTGCTCTTTGTTCCCCTTTTAAAGACAGTAAGGTTGCTGCTCTGTGGGACTTCACTTGAGTTCTTGAAGATAATTGCTAATGGTTCCAAGACTGCTTCAGCAACTTCCTTAAGTGCTTTATGGTGAATTTCATTAATCCTGGCTCACTTGAATGTATCTAATCTACCTAAAAAATTTTCCTTAATCAGTCTTGTTTTCTTGTTCCCCATCCCCTTGTTAATATTAAATATCTGGTCGCCATTAACATTTTTTTTTACTGAGGAACTAAACAGGAGCTAAATATATCACCCTTCCTTTGCATCATCTCGTATTAGTGTAACCCACACCCCTAGTGGGTGTGGTTCACTGTGCCATGTAGTGGTACTTAGCTTAGGTTGTAGAGCTCACTCATTCTTCTCTCTCACTGTAAGTGGTCTGAGAGCCAGTTGGCTTTATAGCTCAAGCTACTGAGTCTCCTACACTAAGCTCCAGAAGCCCCAGGAGGTTACATTTGCTCTCCTTCCCCACAAAGTAATGGCCCTGCACTTTCTTGCATTTTTGCTTGCTCCTAATGAATTAAAAGAACCTCTTCTTATTGCCTTTCATGTCCTTTACCCTGATTTTGTTCCTAAATGCTTGCTTTTGTAAATTCATCCTTATCAATTTGTCCATGTTTGTGTGGATAGGGATGACTCTTTGTCTCGGCCGATTTAGGGTTAACTAAATCCGAGTCATATATGTCACTGCATGCTACCTTCGCAAGTCTGTCTCAGGGTCCTTCCAAATGCCACTTTTCTCCTGGATACCCACAGCAGCTAGCTGGCTAGGAAGCTATCCCACTCACTTTTTTTCAGGTGAGGACTTGGCTACAGCGGCCCAAGTGTGCAACATACTGAACCCATGGTTGAAAGTGGTATCAAGGAAAAGCAACAGATGCTCCAAAAATGAAGCATCTACAGTGTAAAACAGGCAGCTAAGAACACATCTGCCTGTGATGGGTAGAGGAACCCAACCTCAACTGCTATTCCAGATTCCATCCCAGGTACCCTAAACATAGCCGCCACATGATGTTTAACTTCAATCCTTTGCTGCTATTTCCCTGGTCCTCTTCCTACTAGGTCTTTTTACATCCACCTCTATCTTAGGGCCAGTGTCCCCTGGTTCTTCTGTCTTCTTCCTGCTTCAAAGACATTTTAACACCAGACTTGAAAGAGAATCCTCTGAACTGTCATTCTTGCTTAAATTTTACACTTTACACCTAGATCTTAACAAAGACACTAATTACCTTACCCATTACAAAGATAGCGTACCCAGTTATCACCTCTAATATCATTAGCTCACAGACATTTATCTCCCACTCCCATTCCCCTTCTGTTCTGAAATTTGATTTGTCCTTTTCACGTGCGTTCATTTTTTTGATTGTATCCTTTGGTATATATGGCCATGCCAATTTTCTTCCACTATTTGATCTGAGGAAGTGGGTCTGGCCCACGGAAGCTCATCACCTAATAAACCATCTTGTTAGTCTTTAAAGTGCTACATAGTCCTGTTTTTTGTTTCAGCTGCACCAGACTAACACAGCTACATTTCTATCACTAATACCAACTATGTGATTCAGCCAACCATAAACTCTGCCTGATTGTCAGGCTTCTTTGACCAAAGAGGAGCATCCTTCACTCCTCTCATCCCAACCAGGAACTGAACAGTTAAGGGCAGCCAGCTCTTTTTCTCTGGGTCAACAGAGCCCTGATTGGCTGTTGCTAGCCCCTCTCACTATTGGAGGACCAGGTCTTTGTGATTTCCAAACTGGCTGTTCTGGAGAGTACTCTCTAGGCAAGCTTGGAGGACTCTCCTTTGTTGCTCTTTTCCTCTCCATTAGTTTCTTCCCAGGATGGAGTGTAGTAAAACCTGGGGGACTCCTGTAGGTAGTTGCAAATTTCAGGCATACCTGGTCAAACTGTAATTTAGAAAATTTTAGGCAAACATTGGGGGAAGTAAAATGATATACATGCATTTCAAAAATTTCAAAATAGAAATGTTTTTGAAAGTTTTCACAGATCAAAAAAAAACCAATGAACTCTTGTTATAGCTTTTCCATCCATCTAGATTATTTATTTCACTATATGGAATTTTCTCTTTACGCTCCACATCAGTACATACAATATAGGTACATGAGGTAAGCTGATTTAATTGAGAATTTTAGAGGGCAAATTGCATTTCTCTGCTAAATTTTAAGAGTACATTTGTCCTGCCAAGAAATCATTCTTTAAATACCTCCAACTGAAAAATCAAGTTTGGCCTTTATAGGACTTGCCAGGACTAACCATGGGCTCTGAAAATAACAGCCTTTGCTACAGATATCTGCTCATGTGACATCTGTAATTTATAGTACTTGTAAATATAAACAAACCTAATGCCAGGTTAGGTTTCCAAAGGGCCTGGGAATAGAATATGCTTTAAAAATTATCATTGAGCAAGAATCTTGTACTAATCTGTTTAAGGGATAAGCCTTCTGCTTGATCCTGCAAACACTTAATCATGTGAGTAGCTGTGTGTTGGACTTGACGCGTTTACACGCATGAGTAAGCACTGGTGGAATCATGCCCTTAGCTCCTTCAATTTTGTTGTTGTTTAATTTTCAGCAGAGCTGTCTAGACACATGTGAGTAACTGTAACTGCAGCTGATTTTTTTTATGTTGTTCATGCCAGTCAAAATAACAGGACTTGGGACACTAGTGAGTCTGTTGCATTATCTTCCAAACATATTGTAATCATTACAGAGTAGAAAAGAGACCAGCGCTCCCAAAATTAACTCAAATAGGTTTGGTTTCTTTGTGGATGCTAAAATCTTTTGTGCTCTTACTATTCTCATGGTAATGGAAGATATGCTCATTCAATGCCAATAGGCCACAACAAGATACAGTGCTGATAAGTAAGACTGAAACTGTTCTCAGTCCTTCCACTCGCTTTAAGCAGATACTGGTGTTAGGGAGAAAACGAAGTTCTAATAGCCTGCCCCTTTTTTTCTCATGCGTATATATAATGCCTTCAGGTTTTTCCAGCATAGAGCAAGCTACAGTCCTTAGCTTTTCGTTTCAGACCCACAGATGGGCGTGGGCCCTTACGTTAGTTTGGGAACCTGTTGGCACCATAAGGTATGTCTAGACTGCAAGCTTCTTTCAAAAGAGGACATACACACCTCAAAACCAGATTGAAAAAGCGATCGGCTTTTTCGAAAGAGAGCATCCAGACTGCATGGATGCTCTACGGAAAAAAAGGCGCCCCTGATTGCTATTCATAGAATGGCCACCAGGGCACCTGTGCTTTTTAGAATAGAATCATAGAATAGGACTGGAAGGGACCTCGAGAGGTCATCGAGTCCAGCCCCCCACCCTCAAGGCAGGACCAAGCTCCGTCTACACCATCCCTGACAGATGTCTATCTAACCTGTTCTTAAATATCTCCAGAGAGGGAGATTCCACCACCTCCCTTGGCAATTTATTCCAATATTTGACCACCCTGACAGTTAGGAATTTTTTCCTAATGTCCAATCTAAACCTCCCCTGCTGCACTTTAAGCCCATTACTCCTTGTCCTGTCCTCAGAAACCAAGAGGAACAAATTTTCTCCTTCCTCCTTGTGACACCCTTTTAGATATTTGAAAACCGCTATCATGTCCCCCCTTAATCTTCTTTTTTCCAAACTAAACAAGCCCAGTTCATGAAGCCTGGCTTCATAGGTCATGTTCTCTAAACCTTTAATCATTCTTGTCGCTCTTCTCTGTACCCTTTCCAATTTCTCCACATCTTTCTTGAAATGTGGCGCCCAGAACTGGACACAGTACTCCAGCTGAGGCCTAACTAGTGCAGAGTAGAGCGGCAGAATGACTTCACGAGTTTTGCTTACAACACATCTGTTGATACAATCTAGAATCATATTTGCTTTTTTTGCAACAGCATCACACTGTTGACTCATATTCAACTTGTGGTCCACTATGACCCCTAGATCCCTTTCCGCCATGCTCCTTCCTAGACAGTCGCTTCCCATCTTGTATGTATGGAACTGATTGTTCCTTCCTAAGTGGAGCACTTTGCATTTCTCTTTATTAAACCTCATCCTGTTTACCTCTGACCTTTTCTCTAACTTGCTAAGGTCATTTTGAATTATGTCCCTATCCTCCAAAGAAGTTGCAACCCCACCCAGTTTGGTGTCATCTGCAAACTTAATAAGCGTACTCTCTATCCCAATATCTACATCATTGATAAAGATATTGAACAGTACGGGTCCCAAAACAGACCCTTGTGGAACTCCACTTGTTATCCCTTTCCAGCAGGCTTTAGCACCGTTAACAACAACTCTCTGACTACGGTTTTTCCGATTGTCTCTTCTTCCGAAAAATGTCCCTCTTCGACATCCACACATGCCTTTTTTCAAAAGAGCTCTTTCGAAAAAGGCATTCTTCCTCGTAAGTTGAGGTTTACCAATGTCGAAAAACCCCTGCATTCTTTCGATTTTTTCGAAAAAACTTCACCAGGAATAAGAGCCTCCGGAAAAGGGCGCTTTTTCCGGAGGATCGGGGCCAGTGTAGACGCTCTTTTCCGGCTTTTTTAAAAGCCGGAAAAAAGCGGCGGACATTTTTATTTAAATGACGCGGGGGATATTTAAATCCCCCGCGGATTTCCCTACTACGATAGGTGAAATTAACATGCCCCTTCCGGAAAAGGGGCCAGTGTAGACGAGCCCTATATGTCTAGACTACAATCCTCTTTCGAAAGAGGTTTTTTTGAAAGTATCTTTTGAAAAAGCCTCTTTTGAAAGAGAGTGTCTAGACAACAACCACTTCTTTCAAAAAAGCGGCTCGCTTTTTCGAAAGAGAGCACCCAGGCAGTCTGGATGATCTCTTTTGAAAAAGCACCGTTTGCATTCAAGAACACCTTTTTTTGAAAGAGCACTTTCAAAAAAAAGGCATTCTTCCTCATAAAATGAGGTTTACCGTGGTCGAAAAAACCACCACATTCTTTCGATTTAATTTCGAAAACGTGGCGGCAGTCTAGTCACAGGGGAAGTTTTTTTGAAAAAAAGGCTACTTTTTTCAAAAAAAACCCTGTAGTCTAGACACATCCTAAGGTGCCACAGGACTACTCATTGTTTTTAAAGTTACCGACTAACATGGTAAGAAAAATATATGTAGTATTATGAGCTTTCTTGGGCAAAACCCACTTCCTCAGATGAGCTGGAGAGTAATAACAGAAACCCAGAATTTATAACAGAAAAAAAGGGGGGGGAGTACCTGTCAATTGTAGGACCAGCACTAATGAGGCTAATTAAGTGTAGCCAAGCACTGAATGAACATGCCAAGTGAACCTTTCACCCTGAGAACTCTTCTTCAACTATCCCTCAAAAACCCACCAATGAATCCCCTTGGCAGATATCATCCTCGCATTAAGTGGCTGAGGAGCCCAATTTGTGCCCTGCAGATTTTCCCAGAGAAGTGACAGGTGTAATCTTGGAGGAGACATAGTTGTCTGGGCTGCTGTGCCCCGTCTTTCCTTCTTTGTCACTTCTTTGTCTCACGAGCACGTCCGTTCTCCTCAAAGTGAGCTGTCACTTGATCTAAGGTGTGGCGCCCTGTGTTCTGTGTCACACTGAGTCATCCCCATTTGTTGGGCTGATGCCTCCCTTTTTAAGATGTTCTGAGTTTCAGTAGGTCTCTGAAACCCTTCCATTGCCTTCCATGAGCCCTTCTTCCATGACTGAACTGAGAGAAGAACATTTGCTATGGGAGGTGATAGTGAGGTGAACGTACACAATGGCCAGCCCAACAATGTTGGTGTTTTCATGACCTGTGCTTCTGTGCTGACGTTGGTTGCAGAGAGAACTCTGATGTTAGTGTGTTGATCTTCCCAGCCAATCCTGAGACTCCTCCTTGAGGCCACCCTGCTGAACCCACTGCAGCCACTTGAGACGTCGGTCGAAGAACATAACCAAGCAGGAAGCAGTTAAAGAAAAAAGGAAACTTGCTACTCAAGAGGTGGGAGTTCTCCAGCTTGTCGAGCTTACATCCTTCTCCAACGCTAAAATGCCTTTTATCAGTGAGAACGTTCAATAAAAGCATGCGATGGAAAGGGCAATAATGGCAAAATAAAACATTTCTGGTCTGTTCACTAGAGTTTGATGGGACGGATCACATCTGAGCCTAGTGGAAACAGATTCTATTATTGCTGAGGAGCTGAAGTGAAACAAACATTAGCCTAGAGGTTGTGAAAGAGAAATGTCGTCATACAGGCACTGGCCACGCAGCTTCCCAACTTCATTGGCTGGGTTTTCATGGGGGGGGGGGTTTCCTCTTTGCCTAATTGGTGCCTGACTCACTCTGTATTATATTTCCTCAAGCCGCTGAATACGGGTGGTTTTTAATATCCTCTGAGAAATGTCTTTTTAATGCTTCAGTTAGATGATTCCTCACACTTAACATCTTTTAATTTAGAGCAATTTCTTCAATAGATAAAGGAACAATAACAAGAAGATATCTTTATGGGTTTAATGTATTAAATCGATAAAGTTACAACCTGTGCAAGAAATAAAAGCCAAAACATAACCTGTGCAAGAAATAATAACTTAATAACACGCTATTTTCTGTTCTGTCCTATATAGGTTCTTGTACAGTAATATCTTACAGAATGCTGATAGCATCTCTGTGTGGTTTGCTCTCTCATCCTCTCCCAAGGAAAAGAAGCATGTGTAGGAGAGGACTGATATTTGTTATAATAATTATGAAATGCGCATGTTGCTCAGGCTGGATTAGAGAAGCAAGACCACAGGCATACATCTTGCACTTGGAGAGAAGGTGGTAAGGTCTGCGATGGTCCTGGAGGAGTTCGATCCACAGGCTTAGACTGTCCTCCAAGCAGGTTTTATACCCCCACAGACAAGCTATATCCTCACTGTTGAGTTTTCTATTGCTTCAAATGGGTGGGGACTGTCAACCATAGCATTCATCCTGAAGCTTGAATTGATCTTCTAGGTATCCTGGGCTTAGGCCATGGAGCACCTTGAAGAATCAGAACAAGACCTTGAACAAAGTTCAAACTCCTATGAGAAACCAAGACAGAGAATGGAGGGCATGTGTCGTGTGCTCAGAGTAGTCTGAGCTACTGTATGGCTGAGCAGAGTCAAAGTTTCCTAAATGCTGATAGTTTCATCCAGATATTTCACGTTGCTGGCGTCCAGTCAGGAGGTGACTACGGCCTGGATAACTGAGGCCAAGCCATTGTTTGGCAGGGTAAGGTGGCGTTTCCAAACCAGCTGGAGATGATCAATTATTTTACCTCAAAATTTGCCACTGTTGCAACCACAGCTGGGATTCTGGTGCCAACAATTTGAGAAGGATGTTGATAAACTGAAGAGGGTTCAGAGACGAGCCATAAGAAAGACTCGAGGAGTTGGCTCAATCTATCACTGTAAGGGAGATTTTCTAACCTTTTAATCAATTTAGCTTTATAAAGAGAGTCTATGGAGTGATGTGATTACACTCTATAAATGTCTACATGAGGAACAACTATTTAATAATGTGCTTTTCAATTGACTGGTGAAAGGTATAACAATCTAATAGCAGGAAGCTGGAGTGAGACAAATTAATACTAATAATAAAGCACACATTTTTAACTAGGAGGGTACTACTGTGGTAATACTTGAAGGCTGATTCTAGACTGGCAAGTTTTTCCGCAAAAGCATCTGCTTTTGCAGAAAAATTTGCCAACTGTCTACACTGGCCACTTGAATTTCCACAAGAACACTGACTTCCTACTGTCTGAAATCAGTGCTTCTTGCGGAAATACTATGCTGCTCCCGTTTGGGCAAAAGCCCTCTTGCACAAATGCTTTTCCACAAGAGGGCCAGTGTAGACAACGCGGTATTGTTTTGCGCAAAAAAGCCCCGATCGCGAAAATGGCGATCGGGACTTTCTTGCGCAAAACTGTGTCTGGATTGGCATGGACGCATTTCGGCAAAAAGTGCTTTTGCGGAAAAGCGTCTGTGCCAATCTAGATGCTCTTTTCTGCAAATTCTTTTAACGGAAAACTTTTCCGTTAAAAGCATTTGTGGAAAATCATGCCAGTCTAGACGTAGCCAAACAGTTTACCAAATGTCGTGGTGGATTCTCCATTACTGATGGTGTGTGGGGGGGGGTTAAATCAAGGTTGAATGTTCTTCAGAAAAGATGTATTATTTTGTGGAAGTTCTGTGGTCTGTGTTATCACAATGGTCTCTTCTGGCCCTGGAATCTATGGAAGTGTTATTTGTGTATGGTTCTATCTGAGCATTTAGTATCAATGATTAACCCAAGAGCACTCCTAGACTATGGACTGAATTGGCCAGTTGACCAAAGGAGACTGCACTGTCACTGCAAGCTTCTCCAAATCCTTTCTTCTACCCACCAACATCTGTCTTGCCTAGGTTTGGCCTCAGCCAGCTCTTCTTCATCCATGAGTTGATATTGTTCAAGGGCTGATCCATTTTGGTGGTAGGGGTGGGACCGTATCTGGCAAAGGATAGGTAAAGCTGTCTACCATAAGCATATTGGTGGCCCTTGAGTCAGTCATATGACAAATTCATCTAGTGACTGCATGTAGACACTGAAAGGACCAGAGGGAGAATGGATCCTTGTGGGACTCCACAAGTCAAGGGTCTACTGATAGAGGTGTAGTTTCCTATCCCGTCTCGATTGGGTACACTGCTGCAGGAAGGGCCCGTAAGACTTGAAATGGGATCTTATCACCCTTGTGGGATTCTTCTCCATGTTGAAATCCAATTTCTAATTACCCTCCTATTTTACAAACTTCATTGAAAACACCTACCTATTTTTGGATCTTCATCCCCACCTTCTGTAAGGGATGGGGCTGCTGATGGGGTGTTGAGTGTTAGGATTCTACACCAGTCCAGCTTTCTTTCCCCTACTTGGTCTGCAACAGCTGGTGAGCATTAGCCTTTCAGACACAGACTCATCACTCCTTCCTGGCCTATTGGAGGAAGGAAGGAGAGAGGGGTTGGAAGAGTGCATTGGTCACTGTTCTCTTTGCATACATCTCTACACCGCAGGGCTATTTCAGGATACCGGAAGTGTCCCAGAGTAGCTACCCCGCATCTTTTGAATGCGCCCGCTATTTCGAGATAGGTCCCGAAATAGTGGACATGCTATTTTGACATCCCTGTAACCCTCGTTCCACAAGGGTTAAGGGATGTCTCAGAATATCATGTTATTATGAAATGACACACCAAATTTCAAAATAGGCTATTTCGAATTTCAAGCAAAATAAAATACACCAGTTGCATAAAGCAGATTGTGTATTTTATTTCGAGATTAGGGTGCTATGTAGGCACACCCTTAGAGAAGTTCATTGACACACAATAGTGTTCTCTCTGCATAGTTACTGGAGCACATGTTTTAGGAGATGTCATTTTAAACATTTCCCATTGGAGTTTAGGGTGAAAGCTCTTTATTTATTCAAATGTGTAAGATGAGAAACAAAAGACATTTCCCCCAAGCAAACCCATTCAGGTCAGCATTCTAAACCCAGCTTGTCTTTATTCTCTGCCTTCAGATTGTCCAGGCTAACGAAGGGAGTAAGGCCACTCTTTCAGCAGTGCTTCTGCATCTCTTGAATCTTCATCTTTCCCTTTACACCTCCTCATGAGCCAATTCTCCCTCTCCAGATGGCACTGGAACATGTCCAGTATAAATGAAAGGCTGTCTCTGGGATACACAGTGTAACACAGGCAAGAGGAAGAAAGAACTAATAGATATGTCTCTTTGAAGTGGACAGGGCCTTTTTTAAACAGCTAACGACATCATCCAAAGCACAGAACTCAACGGTAACACACAAACCTGTAGGGGAATATTTTAACCTACCTGATCACTCAATGCTGGATTTAAAAGCAGCCATTCTTCTACAAAGGAATTTCACAAACCAATCGACTGGCAGAGGCGAAGGTGGTGACCCTAGACGTTTATAATTACTGATTTATTTTTGTGGGGCCCTCCTGAGCCTGGCCCCAGAGCTGAAGCCCCTAGAGCCCCTGCATTAGTCCAACCCTGGACACGATTATTTTCAAGTACAGAAAAAGTTGGTACAAGAGGAGAGAGGATAAGAAGCAATGGGCTTAAATTGCAGCAAGGGAGATTTAGATTGGACATTAGGAAAAACTTCCTATCAGCAGAGGATAAGGAGAATAATCCTAACTGTCAGGGTGGTTAAACACTGGAATAAATTGCCTAGGGAAGATGTGGAATTTCCATCACTGAAGATTTTTTTAAGAGCAGGTTAGGCAGTCGGCACTGATATGGGTGCCAGGGACTGCACTCGATAACCTCTGGAGGTTTCTTCTGATTCTATGATCCTTTACTTGTGCTCCGTGATCTCTGTCTGTATCCATCTGTCATCTCTTCTGTCTCTGCTTACACTGTAAGATCATCAGGACAGATACTGACATTCTGATGGTGTTTCTACAGCACCCAGAGCATCAGGCTCTTGATCCGTGCCAGCGATTTCTGCTTGCTGCCACAAGGTGCATAACATAACCTAATACAAATCCATATAAAAGTCAATGACAGGCAAGCCAGGAAGGATGGACAAATTCAAGATTGTTTGGATAAACAATCTCCAAAGCTTGAGTATTTGTCACGCATGGTGCAGCACCCTCGGCACCAGCCAAATGTGCCCTAGGAAGAAAAACTTCGGCTCCTGCTGTTTTGACTAAGCAGCCGTCTTTGTCATAAACTATTGCTGGGACATGTGAGAATTAATAGGGGCCTGGAATGACTATACATCAGTGGTAAACAAGTACAACCAGAACAGGCTTTGTCCTTTGAGCATGATTTTTCCCGCTTTGTTTCTGAAGTCTGGAAAGATAGATTATGGACTGGCCAAAGCAGGTATTATCCTTTCTGATGTATAAATATGCTCTTTCCCTCTGTTCTTGCAGCTTGCAAAGTTAGATAAACATCAGCTGCTCTTCTTTGTTGTGTCTTTTACTTACTCTCGCTTGCTCTGTAAAAAATACCTTCAGGGTCACATTTCTTGTAATCTCTGTAACCTGCTGATTCGGAAAGTTTGTAGTGTAGAAAACTGTCGATTTAATTAGAAATTCTGTAAGCAGTAATTAGGAGCAGGCATAATAATATTCATCGCTTGCCTGTTAATATTCCTTGTATGGGAGTTAACATACTAAATAAGGATACAGGGAAAGTAGTGATAGATGTGTGAATTAACATACTAAAATAGATGAAAGGGTGTAACTGGTACCAAATTGTTGCCGCTCGGAACTTTGTGTTGGAGGTCCCAGGTAAACATGTGTCAACAATAAAGTGGTCTGTTTACCCCTATCTGCTCCTGGGTCACCTGCTTCTTCCCTAACAGCTGTCATTAGGCTAAATTGGAGATGTTCTGAATTTCCCAGCTGAGTGTCTGCTAGTTAACCTAAACCTGCTGTATTGAGGACCTAACTTTGAAGCAGGGATGTTAAAATGCATGTAATTAAGTAACAGTGTAAGTGCTGAAAAATTCAGCAGTTGCATGGTTACACACAGTGTGGCATTTGCTCAGTTACACACGGGGTGATAGAGGAAGCAGCACAGGGTGACAAGCAGCTCCCCAAGAGCCATTGAATGCCAGACGCCAGCTTTTTATCCGGCTCCCCACGCTTATTGGGATCCTGCGTGGAATCATGATTGTTAACTGCTCAGCCCAAGCTCATTGATTAACCGTGTACACGATTACACTTTCACATCCCTACTTTGGAGGACATGAACCTTGTTCCAGGCACTGATTCTGCAAAAGGAATCCTGTGTGAATCAGTAAGCATTTCATAAAATGAGTGCACCATAGGAGCACTGAATCAATCCTCGCCCGACCTTCCCACTTTGACAGCAGGCTGTAGATCAATATTTCGTACAGCTGTGTATTTCCTGAGAATTTTACTAACATCAGAGCCTATTCAATCCCTTTGCACTTGTTTCTACTGGTGAATTCGCTCATCTTATTACTCCAGCTATGAACACTTAAACTAGGATTTGATTTCGCGTATACCATGACAGTCAGCCTCATTTTCCCAGAAAAGGGTATTAAGGCAGATACCTAGCTTGATCCAATTCCCACTGAAGTCTTTCACCTGGCTTTAATGGCAATTGGTTTGGTCTTCTAAATCATTGGGTCACAACAGGTCTTCCAGGGGAAACCTTGGGATACACAGGTCTTCCAGGGGAAACGTGAAGATGTGCAATGGGAATTTCAGTTAGGGTTGAGTATTATAACCTTTGTCCATCCTTTTTTTGGTGTTCTTACTGTAACTTGTGTCACATCTCTGTTTGTAAATGAGGTGAGGTCATGTGATGGAATGGATATTTGATTGGGCCTCAGGACACCAAAGTGCTAATTCTAGTTCTGCCACTGACCTGCTCTGAGACCTTGGGCAAGTCACTTTATCACTCTTCCCCTTCACAGCATTTGTCTTGTCTGTCTAGACTGTTAGCTCTTTGAGGGCTCTATCTCACTACAGAGCAAGGCCTCACGCAAAGGAGTCTCAATTTCTGTTGCAGCCTCTAGTTTCACTGTAACGGTAATGTCAGCCCCATAGCCCAAAACCCGAGAGAGAAGACTCACTACTGACATGTATTGGTGAATAAGAAGAATGGCCCAGAGCTACTTGACAACTCCAGATTAACAGGGAGAAAGCTCTCTGTCGGCCCCTGGTGGCGAGGAAAGAGAAATGACTGACTTGATCCAGCCTTCTTTGCATTTCACTTATGAGTCTGGGTAATAAAAAGCTATTGCCTCTGGGAAAATAAAAGAGGTCCCAGATATGCTGGACACACAGTACAGAGACAGCATCAAAGCAGCAAATTGAGCTGAGATAGCTTGTACTCTACAAAGAGTACAAGTCTACCTGAGGGACTCTGCTGCATAAGGACACCTGCAGCAATAAAACATGAAATAATTTCATGTGTGTGGGTGGTGGAACACACACACCACTTCTCCTAGCACCTGGAGACAAACTTGCTCACATCCTTGGACTCCACCAGTCCTGCACAACAAAGTATGGTGGAGTAGTGGAGAAGATGGAACTGGCCACAGAGCTTCAGCCATTCACAAATCTAAGGCCACATCTATACTTCCTGTGCCAGATATCGATCTTCTGGTATTCGATTTAGCAGGTCTAGTAAAGACCCACTAAATCGAATGCTGAGAGCATCCTTGGTTGGCGCCAGAACTACTCGCAAGCACGAAGAGTAAGGGAAGCCAACGGGAGAGTTTGCTCCTGCTGGCCTTCCACTGTGAAGACAGTGCCGTGCTCAGATTAACATATGTTGACTCCACCTACGATATTTATGTTTAACATTCCTTAAGACGACTTTCCAGGTTTTCCTCCCTAAACACTTCTTTGTTTGAAACTCCTGGACTCAGTGCTTGTGAATGAGATAGTATTGCCCATCAAAAGTACCCAGCATGATTTATACAGTTTGCCTGTTTCTACGTGGGAGCTCTGACAGTGTTTATTTAAGGTTTTGGAAGGAACCTCCTAGAATAAAGAACTCAGCCTTTTTTGCTGCCTGCAATACCTGGCTGAGAGATTACAAAAGTAAATAAGATGTCAGGGCGAAGACTTTGTTTTACCAATTGCAAGCACAGAAAAGTCCTTACCTTACAGTCTAGAGGAGGGTTTCCCAACTTATGGGTCAGGACCCAAATATGGGTCGCCATTACATTTCAAAAGGGTCGTCAGGTGTCTCCCCAGGTGGCTCTTATGGAGCCATTCACACGTTTTTTGAATTGCCCTGGGTCACCAAGTCTTCCTGAATCGTCAAAATGGGTCCCCATCTGGAAAAAGTTAGGAACCGCTGGACTAGACAGACACACCCCCATCTCTAGGAGCCTTAATACTTTTAACTGTAGTTCACAGGCTCAACTGGAGTATTGGGTCCAGTTCTGGGCACCACATTTCAAGATAGACGTGAAGAAGTTGGAGAAGGTCCAGAGAAGAGCAACAAAAATGCTGAAAGGTCTAAAATACATGAGTTATGAGGGAAAATGGAAAGAACTGGGTTTGTTTAGTTTAGAAAAGAGAAGACTGAGTGGGGGACAAGATAGTGGCTTTCAGGTATCTAAAAGGGTGTTATAAGGAGGAGGGAGAAAATTGTTCTCCTTGTCCTCTGAGGATAGGACAAGAAGCAATGGGCTTAAATTGCAGCAAGGGAGGTGTCATGGCTATATCCCCACTCTCGCACAATGAATGCAGAAGTGGGGGCCCACAAAAGTACCCCAAAACCGTATCTTACCAGGCTTTGGTATAAAATTTCCCCCCAAAATCCTAAAAACCTAGATTTTGGGGATAAAAATCCGCTGCCACCATCAAGTGTTTTTGAACCCACAAACAGAGGTGGACACTTGAAACCAACCCCAAAGAGCTTGGAAAGGAAAGAGAAAATACAAACTGCCGTCTGTGGCTGCTATCCCCTGGTCAGAGGCATGCAGATCCCACAGACAGATTTTCCAGAACACAGAACTGAGCCAATACCAGGTTAATAAAAAAAAAAAAAAAAGAAAGAACTTTTATCATCAAAACAATACTCCTGTTGCAAGCAAAGACTACGTCTAGACTGCATCCCTCTGTCGACAGAGGGATGCAAATCAAGCACATAGAAATTGCTAATGAAGCAGGGATTTAAATTTCCCGTGCCTCATTAGCATAAACATGGCCACCGCTTTTTTCGAAACAGAGGTTGTTTTTTTTTTAAATGGCAGTCTAGACACGGATCTGTTGAAAATAAAGCTTTTTTCAACAAATCCTGCAATCCTCAAAAAATGAGGTTTAAAGGATCTGTCAAAAAAGGCTTTATTTTTGACAGATCCACGTATAGACGTTTTGAAAAAAAAGGTGGCCATGTTTATGCTAATGAGGCACGGGGTATTTAAATCTCTGCTTCATTAGCAATTTCCATGTGCTTGATTTGCATCCCTCTGTCGACAGAGGGATGCAGTCTAGACATAGCCATAATGACTGGATGGAAAAAGACACCAATTAATATACTCATGGGGGCTCCCATAGGCCAAAACTTAGAAATGGGGTTTCCTCTCTTTTGTAACTAACAGCACAGACATCAGATCCAAAGTCCCATAACAGAAAACAAGAAAACCTAACGGATTTATCTAAACTTTATCCTACATACACATTATGAAGAGTCTTTTTCTTAGAGAGAGACATGTCTTCTGTCTCCCTCAGTATCTAGAGCAAACTGGCTCAGAGACAAAGGAGGCAAAACCCAACAATTCCTTTGTCTCAGTTTGAAATCCATATCTGCATTTCTATTGGCTGACTGATAACAGTACCTCCCCAGGTAACACCTTAGTCCCGAGGCTGCTGGCCATCCTTCATGACCATGACAGGAGGTTTAGGCTGGACATTAGGAAAACCTTCCTAACTGTCAGAGTGGTTAAACTCTGGGATAAATTGCCTAGCGAGGTTGTGGAATCTCCATCACTGGAGATAGTTAAGAGCAGGTTAGACAGACACCTGTCAGGGATGGTCTAGATGGTGCTTGGTCCTGCCATGAGGGCAGAGGACTGGACTTGATGACTTCTCGAGGTTCCTTCCAGTTCTAGGATTCTAAACCTCCCCCATTCTAGCAACAGAAGAGAGTTCCACTCCCTGGAGTTTCCATGTCTGTCCTCAGCTCTCTTAAATTCCATTACAGGCAGTCCCCGGGTTATGTAAAAGATAGGGACTGTAGGTTTGTTCTTAAGTTGAATCTGTATGTAAGTCGGAACTGGTGTCCAGATTCAGCCGCTGCTGAAACTGATCAGTTTCAACAGCGGCTGAATCTGGACGCCAGTTCTGACTTACATACAGATTAAACTTAAGAACCCCAGGCTCCGCGGCTTTGCTCTGCTTTGCTCCCCGTCCCCCTAGTATGCAGACCAGGGGGACAGGGAGCAAAGCGGCGGAACACGGGGGCAGCTGACAGCCCAGACGCATCAGCTTTGCTCCCCGTCCCCCTGGTCTGCAGACCAGGGGGACGGGGAGCAAAGCAGAGCAAAGCTGCGGAGCACACGGGCAGCGGACAGCCCAGACGCGTCTGGGCTGTCCGCTGCCCGCGTGTTCCGCCGCTTTGCTTCCTCTCCCTGGTCTGCTGGAGACCAGGGAGAGGGAGGGCCCTGTTCGTAACTGCGGATCCGATGTAAGTCGGATCCGCGTAACTCGGGGACTGCCTGTACAATCTCTGGTCATTCTCCATCAGAACTAATGACTCTTATAGTAGCCAAATTGGACACAGGTCACTTTTATAACCCAACCTCCTCTTGCTAATCCAACTGGCTTCTTTTGCCTGCCAGGTCAGGGTTTTTATTAATTGTCTTCTCAGAAATAGCTTTCATGAGTCATTTGCAAGGAGGGCTTGCATCTGATTGACTCATTAGCTCTCGAGAGCCCTGTGAGCTGAAATTAGAAAGATTTAAGTCAGATAATGGCTTTCAGGGGCTTGTTAAGGACTTACATGTCATCTCTGATTGTCTTCTGACAGTCCTGCCCAGCTGGAGTACATGCCTTCTCAAGGCAGGTGTGCCGATGCACTTATTCCTACAATTGATACCTGGCTGGCATTTTGACAATCATCCCCGTTCTCCCCAGCTTTCAGTGTCACTGTTGTCTAGGCCATCTGACCCTAAACATCTTTAAAAGGAAAGGTGTGTTAGACAAAGGACAACTCGGCCAGCTGATGAGATGAGGGCCACAGGAAAACAGGCTTATTAAAAAAAATTAGTCGTTTCCACAGTGCCTGTTAAGGAGACAATATAATTCAGGCTGTTTATGAAGCTCTAAAGTGATGGTTTGAAGGGGGAGATGAGGCTTGCTATAAGGAAAGCAGGGTGGTCCAGTGGGTAAGGCGCTGGCTTAACTACCTGGAGATCAGCAGGTTTCTTATCCTGCATCTGAGGTTAACCTCGATTAGCCCCAACTTCCCCACCTGTAACAAGGTGATGATGTGTCTAACTTTCCTTTAGGAAACACTTAGGACCGGAATGTAACTCCTTCCTCCCCACGGTTTAGAGTTATTTATACAGCTCGCTCCGGGGAGCTATTGTGTAAGTAACTTCTTTGCCAGTGTCACGGGGGTGCAACTTACCGCCATGGCACCTCCTGCCAGTAGCACTGGGAATTAGCTCTTATCAACCCGCAAGGCACCTCCCTCTGGCTGGTGTCTCCCCATGTCCTCACTCCACGGTCTCCATTCCGGACCCGCGACGCTCCCGGACCACGGCATCCTCTTCAGCACACTGCCCTCCGGCAGTGCCCGTTATAGTTGTCTCTCATCCCCCTTCTGGGGTTTTATCAGCCGTGCTGTGTCTCTGCACTCTGGGGTCCTCCCCTCCGAGGAATCCCCCCCCCCAATTCCCCTTGCCTCAGTGACCCACTGCCAGTACCCACCTGGCCTCAGTGACCCACTGCCAGTCGTCATCTAGCCCCGTCTCAGGGGCGAACTGCAGTCTGAAATGGCCACTGATCATTGGCAAGGGGCATGGACCTGCTGCCTTTGCCTATCCTGGCTGCCTCTCTGCAGCCTTAGTACATTCAGGCCTTGCTTCAGGCCCTGTAGCCTGGGTGTGAAGTCAGGTCAGAGCTCCGCAGCTCTGCCTGCTTTCCCCAGTGCTGCCCTGTCTCAGGAAGCCTCCAGCTTCCCTGACAGCCCGGTCCCTCCTGCTCCCCTGCTAGAGCAGGAAGGTGTGTGTCTTCACCTCCCTCCCAGGGCCCTTGTTTATAAAGCCCCAGCTGGATCCCCTTATTGGCAGTATCCACCACAGCTGCGGGCTTTGTTCTCAGCCCTCTCCCAGGTCTGGGTTTTACCCGTAAAGGACCAGTGCAGGGCACATGCCCTGTCACAGCCAGTCTGAAGACACCATCTGGACCCTGGAGATGGGTTGCTACAGCTCTGCCTTTTGAGGACCTGATCCAATAGCCAGGTGCACCCCGAACTCCTCCCATTCAAGTCAGGGGATCCAAAATCCAAGAGCTCCATATAAACACCAGATGTTGCCGGGGCATAGACAACTTCCTATAGCGGGAAGGTAGGGACCTTGAGATAAGAAATAAAAGAGCTATTGAAGATCACTTTGATGAGTAACTTTCTATCATCGCTAAACATGTTCACTTCTAACACAGTGTGATGACACTGAGTTTGGTGCAGCCATTTTCTTTCCTTACCAGTGCAATCTCTAGGTTTCTGGAGGGGCTAAGACCCTATCCACGCCCCCACTTGTCTACAGCCATGGGTTCTCAAAGGGTCTTTAAATACAAACATCAGAACATAAGAACAGCCATACTGGGTCAGACCAAAGGTCCATCTAGCCCAATGTCCTGTCTTCCAACAGCGGCCAAAGCCAGATGCCCCAGAGGGAGTGAATAGAACAGGGCATCATCACTTGGTCCTTCTGCTGTCATCCATTTCCAGCCCCTGACAAACAGATGGGGGTAAATCTCTTGACCATAAATTGGAAAAGGCTTTGGAATAGCCTCAGAGAGGGGAGGGGCATCTCTCTCAGGAAACTATGTCCGCATGCACGCCAGCGCGCAGGTATTACATGTGTAGCCATGTGGCTATGCCGTTGCAAAAGTTGGGCTGAGTCCACCCTGGTCACCAAGGTGTGTAGCTACACGCAGTAATGAAAGGCTCTGGCTGTGAGGTGCTGTCAGTGTCTTTCTCTGCTGCCAGTGCCTTCCCTCGCCACTGTTGGGTCATTTCACTGCCCGGACCCCTTCCTCCCCGCACCCGCCATCTCTGCTCCATCAATGCCGGACTCTCTTCCGACACCGGAGAGGAGCCCCACAGCTGCCAGTGACCGTCCCTGGTCTGGCAAATTCCCTGGTTTGGGACCAGTCATCTCCTGAGGGTGCCAAACGGGGGAAGTTCAGCCTGTAGCTGAAGTAGGCTATGGGCTGAGAAGCATCACCGCTCTGTGGGCTTTGGTGAAAGCAAGCCAACAGTGTGTGATCTCTAGTCAATGAGTCCTTATGGGATACAGATCAATCAGTGCCCAGCCCGAGTCGGAGATGCTAATGAGTCCACCGATGGACCAAATTTGGTGATGAATCCTGGTCACCTGCCATGAGCCAGGTAGCACATGTGCTAAGAAGAAGAGGTCCTTTCTCAGACAACGCCTTTCCCAATAGCCATTGAGACAATTACGATGGTGCACAGACAATTCTACTGTATGGAATTACAAGGGAGAAACGAGGACAATAATATTATTACACCACAATTCCCCTCTCTGTAATCATACCCCCTGTGAATCTCTGAGTCAGTAATGAAGCATTTTAAAACAGAAACAGGATGTAGTGGCCGCACGCTAATTAGATCAGGTTAAACTTTTAACAGAAGAGAGGTAATCACAGACAAACACACCTCGCAACTATTCTTAGACTCTTATTGTTACAAGGTGAATGAGTTGGGGATTACTAGCCTAATTAACATGTCTGATACTCCTACACAAAATGGATTGTTTTGATTACAATTGCAATGCCTCTGGTTCGGTTGTTATGGGTCATTTGCAGGTTGACTGGTCTGCCAGTATCAAAGAAGGGAACAAATATTTGATAACAGGCACTTCCATCTAGCTGAGAAAAGCTGAGTCGGTGGATGGAAATGGAAGCTAAGCAAATTCAGACTGGAAATCAGGTGTTAGTTTTTAACAGGGAGGGAAATGGTAACCCATTGCCATGTACAGTGGGTAGCAACACGGGTCAAGTTCAGTATCTTTAGGCTTAACAGTACAAAGCAGAACTGGCTCACATTTCCACCCAGTAAACTAGCGACATTAGATACAATCCCAGGACACCTTTAAGAGGCAATACTTCCTCTCTCCCGAGCAGTGAGGCTATGTCTACACTGGGGAGGTTTGGCAACAAAAGTGCTGTCGACATGCAAACGCTGGCAAAAGTGAAAATCGTTTTTCTGCTTCCCAATGGCCACGTTTCATGGCCACGTTGCTAGCTCCGCTGTTGAGAGACAGAGCAAAGCACTGTGGGTAAGCATCCCACAGTGCAGTGCTGTGGGAAGGCAGAACTGCTCCCTGCACTTCTTGGGATTCCCTCTAAGTTCTCCCACAGCACTCTCAGCTGCTGGGAGCAGCACCCGGAGTAGCTCTGTGAGTTCTGCATGCTGAGGAATCTCAAAGCAGCACAGCTGTCTCTCCAGCCTTCCCCCTGCAGTAGCAGTCAGCCTGACGCTGTGTTCCTAGCAGGGCAGAATGGGTCTTTTCATTCCTCAAACGGAGCATCTCACTCAGCTGTCAGATACTTCCCAGACCTTTGGAAGGGGAGGGGTGCATGTTTGCAGGGCAGCAGAGCTCGCAAAACACTGAGAACAGCCATGAGGACAGGCATTGTGGGATACGGGTAGAATCCAGTTCTCTGGATAAAACAAACAGCAGAGTCCACACTGGCTCTTTGTCAGAAATAACAGGAGGGGAAATGACAAAATCTCTCACAGGGCTGGAATTTTTTTGTGCCAAAACTGGGTATTTTTCCCAACAAAAGTCACACTGTAGTATAAATACTCTCACTGTTTTGTTGCCAAAAGATGTTTTTTGTCGACAAAATCTGCCAGTGTAGACAAGGCATTTGTGTGTGTCCATGTGGCGGGGTCCTCCCCGCCCCGTTCCCTTCTCCCCGAGATTAAAGCAGTAGCAACAGGCCCGGAGGCCTAGTCTAGTAGCCGCAATGGGCCCTGAGGCCTAGTCCAGCAATCGCAGCAGGCCCTGAGGCCTAGACAAGCCTCCGCAACAGGCCCAGAGGCCTAGTCCACAGTCACAGCAGGCCCTGAGGCCTAGTCCACGCCCTGAGGGGTTGGGGTAGGGGGGTCTGGGCCCTCCCTCTCCACCGGACCCCAACCCAGGGCCCTAATGGTGGTGGGTGGTTCCCACCACTGGCTCAGCGGGGGGGTCCTCCCCGAAATGCGCTGAGCCCACTGGGGGCGTTTCCCTGCCCCTTGCCCTAGGTTGCTTCCTACCCCAGCCTTGTGGCTGACGGAGGTCCCACCTGGCGATGCTGGGCTGGCGGCGGTGGCAACGTCAGCTGGCCCCGTCTCTGGGGGTGTCCCCTACAGCGGGGCGGGCGGCCCCTCAGAGTCGGCATTGGGGGCATGCTCGCCCCGGGGCTGGTAGCAGCAACAGCGGCGTTCCCTCCAGCTCTGAATCTGACGGCCGGTCCAGCGGTGGGCCTGCAGCTTGGGCCAGAGCTCCTTCCTCCCCGGTGGTCTGCCTCAACTGAGCAGCCCGGCAGCCTTTTATAGTCAGGCTGCACTTCGAGCATGCCCAGTAGGGCTGTGGGGGAGGAGCGTGTTCTACCCAATAAACGGGCTCCTCTCCCTCCTGCTCAGTGCGGGGCAGGTTAGCCCCGTCACAGTCCAACAAAGAAAACGTTTAATAAAAAGTGCAAAGAAAAGCCGTATTAATTTAGGAAAACACCACAACCATAACTCAAAAGCAGATGACCATGAGTAAAACACCCACCCCGGACTACAATGAGCAGAGCCCTTTCCCTCCGTTTCTCACCTTGCAGTGTGAAAGTCTGACCATCAAATGTCCCTTTAACGTGACAACCTCCCTCACTCACAGGTGCTGTCCTTGACCTGTGAAGACTCAGCGTGCAGTGCACCAATACATTCATGTGAGTTCACCGCCTACCCTAGTGGCTGGGGGTGTGGCCAAAAGTGTCAATCATTGCCTCAGTTGCTGTGGCCGCTGCTGCAATTGGCTCACAGTTGCTGCCATTCACTCTGCCGTCGCTGCTGATGGCCACCGTTCCGCTAGCTACTGCCCTCTGCTGCCCCCTTGCTGCAACATCACGTGCTGCGGTTCCACGACTCACGGCTAGTATGAGCTGTGCTGTCTCTTTCACTCCCACACTGTCCCACGGCAGGTATAAGGCTCAGCACCAAATGAGTGGACTCCGCTCTACTTCTAAACAACGAGGAGGGTAGGGTCACATGACAGCTAGGGATTCTACGACAGAGGCTGCACCACCATGCAGGAACACCATGGAGGAATACTCTAGGAGAGGCATAAGGAGCTTACGCAAAAAGGGGGCTTTGCACAAAACCGATACGTCCACACGGCACGTTTTTGCGCAAAAACCTCTTGTGCAAAAATGGATCAGAATAGATTATGCAAATGAAACATGAGAAAATGCTAAGCAATGCTTCATTTGCATTGCCTCTTTCGACAAAACATGTAGGCTATGTCTACACTCGCGGCTTCTTGCATCCACACTGCACGCTCATTCTTGCACAAGGAAATTTACAGTAAGGCATGGTAAGAGAGGGCTTCTTGCGCAAGAGCGACACTCTTTTTTTTAACAGGTGTAAGCTCTCTTGCACAGGAGATGTTCTTGCGCAAGAAGCTGCCAGTGTAGATATAGCCCTCATGTAGACGTAGCCTAATTCTGCACTCAAAGGCTATGTCTAGACTGCAGGCTTCTTTCGAAATAGGCTTTTTCGAAAGCATCTTTCGAAAGAGCCTCTTTCAAAAGATCGCGTCTAGACTGCAGGCGGATCTTTCGAAAGAGAAATCCGCTTTTTCGAAAGAGAGCACCCAGTGAGTCTGGATGCTCTCTTTCGAAGACGGCCTCTTTACATTGAAGAACGCCTTCTTTCGAAAGAGGAACTTTCGAAAGAAGACGTTCTTCCTCGTGAAACGAGGTTTACCGCCATCAAAAGAAAAGCCGCGTTCTTTCGAAATAATTTCGAAAGAACGCGGCTTGAGTCTGGACGCAGGGGAAGTTTTTTCGGGAAAAGGCTACTTTTCCCGAAAAAAACCCTGAGTCTGGACACGGCCAAAGGGTGCATCTAGATTGGCATGATTTTGCACAAAAGCGACTGCCTGTCTACACTGGTCACGAGTATTTGCACAAGAACACTGACTTTGTAATGTACAAAATCAGTGGTTCTTGTGCAAATACTCCAATACTCCCGCTCAGGGGATAAGCCAAGTTGTGCAAGAGGACCAGTGTAGACAGCCACGTTAATTTCTTGCACAAGAAAGCCCGATGGCTAAAATGGCCATCAGAGCTTTCTTGCACAAGAGAGCGTCTACACTGGCACGGATGCTTTTGTGCAAAAGCATATCTTTTGCGCAAAGGCACATGCCAGTCTAGATGCTCTCTTGCGCAAATACTTTTAACGGAAAAACTTTTCCGTTAAAAGTATTTGCACAAAATCATGCCAGTCTAGACTCAGCCAAAGGGTTTTGTAACCCAGCACCAGCCAAACTTCATTCCCTTGGCAGAGCAATTCCATCATGCAGTGCGCCCTGTTGGTGGATTTACGCAAACATAGTGTCTTCCTGAAATCTTCTCCCTCCCCCTCCACTGCCCGCAGCACACTGCTAGATGCCAGGGGGGAGCTCACTCAGATGCTGTGTACAGGACAATTCACCAGCTGGGCTACATCCACACTGGCATGATTTTCCGGAAATGATTTTAACGGAAAAGTTTTCTGTTGAAAGCATTTTCGGAAAAGCACGTCTAGATTGGCAGGACGCTTTTCCGCAAAAGCACTTTTTGCAGAAAAGCATCCGTGGCCAATCTAGACTCGCTTTTCCTCAAAAAAGCCTCAATCGCCATTTTCGCGATTGGGGCTTTTTTGTGGAAAACAAATCTCAGCTGTCTACACTGGCCCTTTTGCGCAAAAGTTTTTTGGAAAAAGACTTTTGCCCGAATGGGAGCAGCATAGTATTTCCGCAAAAGCACTGACAATCTTACATGAGATCGTCAGTGCTTTTGCGGAAATTCAAGCGGCCAGTGTAGACAGCTGGCAAGTTTTTCCAGAAAAGCGCCTGCTTTTCCGGAAAAAGTGGCCAGTCTAGACACAGCCCTAGGGTTGTGGGGAATTCTCTGTCACGGGTGATTTTTTAAATGAGGTGAGGATGTTTTTCTCTAAAGGCCCTGCTCTTGGGATCCTCTTGGAGAAACTCTTCTGGCCTGTGTTATTCAGGAGGTCAGACTACATCGTCACAATAGTCCCTCCGGCCTTGGAATCTGTGAATCTCTAGCACAGGCTACTAGAGTAATTACCTGTGTAACTTCAGTAGCGTTACTCCAGGGATATCTGGCCAGGTATGTCTATATATGGCTCGAGTCTTCTTTTTATAACTTGGCTTTTTCACACTTTTTCTTTTCTTGACTTTTGAAAAGTGATCAGAATTAATTAACCTGCCATCACCGTACAGGGCAAAAGCTAATAGACATTTTAGTGGAAACAGCAGGACCAGTGTTGGGAGACATATGTGCTAACTAACATCAGCTACTGGACACATCTCGCTGTGACTTGGCATTAACAACAGGGAGAACTGACAGGTTGAATTAAGCCATCAGAGGATTCCCAGAGAGGAAAATAGCAACATAGTGTCTATTTATAAGGGAGAAAAGGCTTCTGTGGTACCTAAGCAGTGAATGAGGAGATTTGAGTACAATTCTCAGTTTCACTAGACATCATCTGTAGCCTTAGTATCACTGTTCAGTGCCTCAGTTTCCCTTTCAGCAATAATGGATAATAGATACTGCTCCTACAACACACCTGTGAGGAAGATTTTTCATTAATATTTGAAAAACAGATTGAGAGTTTGAAACAGAAGGCCTGATGTCCCCATTCCATTGACTTCAATAGGGAAAAATCCACAGAAATGCAAAATATTGCCATTGTACCGAAATATCCACAGCTTGGATTAAAAGCAGCTAGGTGAACGAGGAACACAGACCGAGCTGTGTTTATGGGGCATCACTAGTGGTAAGAATGCCTTATAAATGTGCAGCTCTTTTCAATTTGTAAAAAACAAAGCCACCTGCATGGAACTGTGAGGGAGAGGCCCAGGTTGCAGGAGGGAAGAATTTGGAGGAGGCACTGGGAAGGTAGTCTGTGCACACATAGCTAGAATGCTAGTTACCGTTGCAGCATCTCTGTAAATAGTTCTCTTAATAAAGAGCCCGTTTATTTTTTACCTGCTCAGAATCCTTTACAACACTGCACAGCATGTAATACAAGGAACAGACTGTATTTTGCTCCAGGTGAAATCTTAGAGCTGGTCTAAATCAATACAGCTCCATTCATCTCAACAGGAGGAAGGGTAGCAAAATCTGGTCCCAAGAGAGGCCAGTAGTGACTGTCGAAGGATTCTAGTGAATTCTACTGGGGTTTCCATTAAGGACAGCCCCTTGCTGTTGGTAAAGCAGCAAGCGAAATATATGATGTTTTATCATGATGCTGCTTTTCAGACACCACTAGAGATCCAGGTCACGCAAGTGTAACTTGCACCCGGGAAATGTTTGGAAATGTTTAATGGGTATGACATTAAATGGAAAAGTCAGAGATGAATCATAGAATCCTATAACTGAAAGGGTATGTCTACACTACCCCCCTAGTTCGAACTAGGGGGGGTAATGTAGTCATACGGAGTTGCAAATGAAGCCCAGGATTTGAATTTCCCGGGCTTCATTTGCATAAAGCCGGCCAGCGACATTTTTAAATGCCGGCTAGTCCGTGCCGCATGTAGCCGCGCGGCTACACGCGGCATGGACTAGCTAGTTCGGATTAGGAAGCCTAATCCGAACTAGCTAGTCCGTGCCGCATGTAGCCGTGCGGCACGGGGTCCGAACTAGCCGGCATTTAAAAATGGCGCCGGCCGGCTTTATGCAAATGAAGCCCGGGAAATTCAAATCCCGGGCTTCATCTGCAACTCCGTATGACTACATTACCCCCCCTAGTTCGAACTAGGGGGGTAGTGTAGACATACCCAAAGAGACCTCAAGAGGTTATCACGTCCAATCCCCTGACTTCACGGCAGGACCAAGCACTGTTTAGATCAGGAGTGGGGAATCTTTTTTGGGTCGGGGCTGCTAACCCACAGAGAGGGGGAAGATAGTAACAAAAGTGGTAAATAGTGCTATTAATGCAGGATAATTTTCACTGTGGGTCAGATCCCTACTCACAGGGAGCGCTGCCTTATCCATGCGTGTCCCACTGAAATCAGCATAGCCACTTGCCAAGGAGGTGAAAGAGAGGAACAGAATCTGGTTCTTTGTGACCAAAGACCTTTGCCACTCGTTAGCATGGCTGTGACCGATGCAATCCGTTAAGTTCAGGCAGGGACGTTAATGCTGCTGGGGGTTGCAGTGGGGAGGAGTTACAGGCTGCAATTGTGGTGGATAGCACCATAGGTGCTGTGTTTTCTGATTACATTGAAAGTTGCCTTCAAAGAGCTTCACTCCGTTATTTTCTATTGGTTGCTAATTCATTTGATCAACAGCTAGAATTTCACTCCTGCTCTGCGTTAGTACTGCTGTGGTGGAAGGTCTAGGAATTTCTTGAATACTTTCTTTTCCTTGGCCTTGTGTACATTTGCCATCATCCAGATTATCAGACCTGGGGATGAAGTCTCATCCATACGCAGGGCAGGACCTCTGAAATGATATCTTCATCAGCATATTAGGGCCTATGCTGACCTTCACCTCTCTGGCTGCATTTAGCTTCAGTGGACTTCCATCAATTACAAATCAGCCCAGAATTTGGCCCTAATTTGCTAATATTTTAGCCACGGTCTACTGAATATCTGCTTGTTTATTTTGCAATGGAGGAAGGAAGGAAGGAAGGAAGGAAGGAAGGAAGGAAGGAAGGAACGAACGAACGAACGAACGAACGAACCAGACATCTCTTTTCCTGGGGGTGAGGGGGAGCTGATCAGAGTTTTGACCCATAGTAAGATAAATGTAGCAGTCAAAAGGACAGCAAATGTACAGAATCCAAATTCACTTTTAGCTTAGGTCTGTGCCACTTCTTTTTGTGCTATTTGTTTATGTGTGTTAGCATCTAATGTGTGTTATGTTAAGTATTTGCCATCTGAAATATCCTTATGTCATCGTGAGGAAGTGAACATAAGTTAAGGGAGCATGTAAAATATATACAAGACAGGTTTATATTTGGAAGCCCCGGGGGCCACAATGATATACACAGCACATGCCAAGGGCCGCAGCTTAAGTGTGGTTGTATATACATGCAAACATATATGCAAATAGATGCAAATTGCTTCTTTCACACTGACAGGCGTGAATACAAAGCACTTCCCAAAATGCCCCGGCACTTCCGGCACCTCCTCCCTGGAGGCTAGAAACGCCGATACACTGTACCCGTCTGTTTCAGCCAGCCTGTCCACTTGCATTTTTCAATGCTCACCCTGCCTGGGAGACACCTCACCGTTGTGGAGCATGTTCCTGGTGGAGGCCATGGTCAAAAGATCCCACCCAAGAGCCACATGTTGAGCCCCGCATAACCCCAAACAGTACCACAGGCCACAAACAAACATAGATAGTGTCTATGATGCAAACTGTATCTCCAAATGTTTTAGGGCCCAACTGAAAACCTATTAAAGTCCATGAAAGGACTCCAGTTGACTGCATGGGGCTTTGGAAAAGGAAAGGGAACCCAACAAAGAAAGAGAAAAAGCCACGGTAGTTTTGTCCATGACTTTATTAGAATTAGGATCATCATCCCTTTAAATAACAGCATGGAGGGGGAAAAAAATAAGAGTTGGAAGCCAAGGAAATAAATCAGGTGCTTCAGACTTGAAATGAGTGGCACAAGCAGAAGCAAACTGGAAGGCAATACCTGGCACCAAGAGCTGTCTAGAAAGAGGCAGTTCCACTCACAGAATGTCCAAAGGGGCAAAGAGGAAGCTGAGTATTAGAAGAGTAGAGGGGACGGTGAAGGAGTAGGGGCTGGTAACAGAAACTGGAGAAAGGTCAAGGACAATTTTGAACTAGATCCCAAAATAAGAGAATCATGGGAGGTGTCAGAGGCTGGAAGCAGCCCTTCCATGCCTGGCTAATAGCAATTTTCCTCCACCGCTATTGGTTGTTGTTGGTCCACTTTTGTAAAAAACAAAACGAAACCCTATCTACAGCCCGCACCTCCCTTCCCACTTTCCGCTTGTCTAATTCCCTCCCTTCCCTTTGCTTCAGTGCATAACCCTCCTCACTCACCCCTGCAAACTAAACATACAATTGGTTATAGTGTATGTATCACATTGGTTCTTAAGTGGAACACAGACATCTGCATGGGCATTGGAGTCCATGGGTCTTAGCTACACTGATAACCATTGTCCTTCTTTCATCCTCCCAACCCTCTTTCTATTGGTTTATATCCATTTGCTGTCTCATGTCTTTATTTAGATGGTAATTTTCAGGGACTTTGATCTGGAACAGAAATGGTATCACTGCTTAGCAGCATTCAATCATATAAATTCGATCTCTGGGCCACATTCTGATTCAGCGTCCTTTCCCAAAGCCTGAGACTATATCGATGGGTTTGGTGCCAACCATTAAAGGCAGATGGGCCCACCATGAAGTTCCCAAAATCCAAGAGTGTTCACATTCAGCCTTCTACAGTAACTATCCATTAGAGCTCCAAACTTCCCAAGAAATAGTCATTTTGACATTTTGAAAAACAAAACAGAACTCATTCTGAATTGGAACAGAAGGTCGACCCTTTGAAATATCCTGTGAAACGAAATGTCTGAAAAAATTGTTTCGGGTCAATCATTTCTAATTTGATGTTTTCATACATCTATATCTATATCCATTTGCTGTCTCATGTCTTCATTTAGATGGTAACTTTCGGGGACTTCAAATTCTGCTAAGTAATGATACCATTTCTATTCCAGATTCATAAATGTAAATGCTATGTCTGGGCCACATTCTGATTCAGCAGCCTGATAATATATTCTATTGTTTCTCTTTCTCTCTAAATACATACACACACACTACACACACACACACAATAAGTGAATCCTAACTGGTAAATGATTTGCTCAACTGGTATTCTACTTGGCAATTAGTAACTGGGATTGTAAATTATGTATGATTTTTGAAACAAGGCATATCAAGATTAAAAAACGAAGTGCTCCATTCCAATAAAATAAAAATATTTCATTTTGACCTTATTACTTCATTTCTATTATTTCCTATGCAATATTTTGTGACAATCAACATGTTCCTAGGAAACATTTCCATTTCAACAACTCGTTATTTTAAAGTAGAACAGTTTTCTGCTGGAAAATGTTCAGCCAGTTCTACCATTCATTTTTATCTATCTAATCTATCACAGCAATGATACTACATATCCCTACATAGAATCATAGGACTGGAAGCATTGTGTGAGTTTCTTACAGAAACCCTACAAATACAACACTAAATCCTGATTTTGGTGATTCTCTTCCATTCAAAACCACATTTAAGGTTTTAGATTTGTTGCTTGTTCCTTGTTTTCCTTTCACTAGACTCTGTCCCCATCTGATGACTTCCAACACAGCCACATTTTAATTTGGTTTATGTTACTTCTTGGACAAGCTTAAGTTCAGAAGTCTCTTTGCAGACTGTAATCCCATGTTGAGACACCACTAACTTTAGCATTGTGACTTTTGGAAATATCTAATGCATAAAACATGTTCAGCCTTGGTGCTGGACCTAGAAAAACCTGCATTCCCTTTTTAAAATATTTATCTGCTTTGTTGCCTCCTGTGGCGTAAACTACAATATTAATGTATTGTAAATAATACCAAATCACTTGGTGTTTTAAATATTTTATTTTAATTTTAAAAGTTACCTTGTGCTCAAGAATGCATTTCGCACCACGGCTGCCTAAAATTCCAAATGTCAGCAAAGTCATTAGAAAGCTAGAGGTGGCCGAGGAAATGTAAGATGATAGCAGATGCTTCCCCCTTTGACATTTAAGGCTATTAGAAGTGGTCAAAACTGAGGATCTCTGGAATGAATGAAAACAAATTCTGAAATGTCAAAATATTCCATGAAACATTCATTCGAAATAAAAAAGAACCCCACTTTTTTTCAAAATATCCTGCAAATTAGAAATCCAAAAAAAGTTTGCTAAAAAAATTTTGGTTTGTAAAAAGTTCAAAAATGTTTCCAAGTGAAAATTTTGTTTCAATGTTTTATTTTTTATTTTTCCATTATTTTATGCCATGCCAGTAATAGTAGTGACTATGATGTGTCATATAATAATAAGGCATAACACAGTTGCTGAAATATTGTATTTTTATTTTACTTTTCTGTAATTTCATTTACTATAAGTATTAAGGGCAACAGCTATTTAGTACAGACTGAAATCTCATTTTCTAGAGATTACAGTATCTTCTATTTTTATTATAGTGAAACAATTTGACAGTTTCAACAAGAAAATAAGATAAGCACTTAATATGTTAATTAGCTGAACTCCTGTTTTCAAGGTTCTTGTGATAGCCTGAAATCAATTTTTCCTTATGCTAATGAAAACAGCTGCTCCTCAAAAATGTAACACATATATATTACACAAATTTCAAAATATTTCAGTGCAGGATATTTTATCATATCTTTACGATCTTGCAGAAAAAAAAATCTGTTTCACTGATATGGCATTTTCTGATAGAAAACTGTTTTAACAAAAAAAAATCCAACCAGCTGTAGTGACCCCTTTGAATTCTTAAAATGAACAGATTTAGTTGAGCGGTCTTGTCTATGTACAAAGTGGAACTGGTTTAGTTAAACCACTTTAGTTTAATCAGTGCAAAACCCAGTGTGGACACCCATTTTCTCTTTTAAAGAGTAGCTTATTTTATTTTAGCTCAAACCTATTGCTAATCATTTCAACTGAAACCAGGATTATTTGATTTAATTTGAATTAAGTGGCCAAACAACCAATTTAAGTTAGTTTTAAATCAAAATTTAACCACTACAATTCTGTATGTAAAGCACCAAGGCCCAGATCCAGAAAGGTATTTAGGCTCCTTACTTCCATACTTTTGCAGACCTGGGCCCAAACATACAGAAAACTAAATACTTTTAGGGTAAAGATTTAGTGTAATTCATGTAATTTTGATTGGTGGAGGATGTGGTCTAAAAACCTACATAGAACTCATAAAGTATCATAGTGTAACCCACACATTTGGGTGAGGTGTACTGTGGCACCTAGTGGCAATTAGACCTCTTAGCCCTGGTCTACACTAGAGAGTTATTTTGAAATAACCCCCTTACATTGAATTTATAAGCGAAGCGTCCATACTATCAAGCCCATTATTTTGAAATAACAAGCTGGTTATTACAGAATCTGTACTTTTGCTTTCCTTGGGGAATAACAGTTACTGCGAAATAGCAGTAATGTGGATGCTCCAGTCCCGCTATTTCAAAATAATTACTCCCCAGAGTGATTTGAACTAATTACTCCCCAGTGCTTCCTGGGGCTCTAAGTTGAGGTAGCGTGTCCGCATTAACAGAGCTGCCTCAGACTGATTTCGAGGCTTCCGTGTAGTTGTGGACACACTATTTTGATTTTGTTATTTCGGGAGTTATTAAATCAATTTTAGTTAGTTCAAAATAGTTTCTTAGTGTAGACATGCTCTTACGGAGAGAAAGAATAAGTCTGTTCTACAGCCTTTGCCTAGAGCCAGCTGGCTTTTAGCTAACGCGACAAAGAAGTCCCAAGTTCGATTCCCGGGTTGAATTCTGCCTGTCAGCGCCACAAAAGCACTATTCAGTATTGCAGTAAGCAATCTGTCTACACTTGTAAAAGAGAATTTAAATACTATTTTACATGAAAAAGGCTACTCATTCTTAACTATGGAGAAGAACTTAAAAGATAACGAATAATCTAGTAGCACCTTAAAGACTAACAAAACATGTAGATGGTATCATGAGTTTTCGTGGGGATAACCCACTTCTTCAGATGACTGGAGTATTAAAAGTCCAGATCCAAGAATAAATAAGGGAAGGGGGGGGGGGGAGGAGGAAAAAAAAGGAGAAAAAAGATAGTGAATAGATTGTTCAAGTAATTACAAGAGGCTGATATAAACACTTAGCACCTCCATCGTTTGGTTGGTTGGTTAAGTCATTAGGACAGTGGTCCCCAACGCGGTGCCCGCAGACGTCATGGCGCCCACCGGGGCATTTATGTGCACCTGCCGAAACATCTGGGCCGGCCCCGCCCCAGCGGGCAGCACATGCATGATGCCAGCCCCGGGCACAGGGCGTGTGGGCGGCCCCTACTCCCGGCGCATGGCACATGCACAGTACCGGCCCTGGGCACGTGGGGCAGCCCCGACCCCAGGCACGCAGCACATGCATGACCCTACCCCCGGAAGTGCGGTGCGTGAGCAGCCCCACCCCCAGACGCCCGGCAGCCACGAAAGGTTGGGGACTACTGCATTAGGATGTGGAAGGTCGGTGTGCAAGCTAGCCAATATCTCTGTTCATTTACAAGTTTGATTCTTATCAGAATGGAATGAAGTTAAGTTCCAACCCTTCCCTTTGTATTTGGCTCATAGACTTGGCCTGAAACAACACGATGACTTGGAGATCCATTAATGAGTGCCTGGCCAGGTTAAAGTGTTCTCCAACAGGTTTCTGTGTTGCCTTTTCAGATGTCTGATTTGTGTCCGTTAATTCTTTCCTGTAGAGACTGTCCAGTTTGGCCAATATACATGGCAGTGGGGCATTGCTGGCATTTGATGGCATAGATCAGATTCATGGATGTGCAATTAAATGAGCCGCTGATGTAGTGGCTGAGTCCAGTGATGAAATCGCTTGTATAGATGGGTGGGCAGCGTTGGCACCAGGGCTGATGGCAGGGATGGGTTCCTGGGTGATTATGATGGAGGAGTGCTGCATGGTTACTGGAAAGAATTTGTTTGAGGTTAGGGTGTTGTCTGAGGGTGAGGATTGGCCTTTCCCCTAAAGCCTGTAAGAGTGAGGGGTCATTTTCCAGGATAAGTTGTAGATTGTCGATAAGGTGTTGAAGGGGTTTAAGTTGTGGGCTGTAGGTGATGACAAGTGGAATGAGAATGGAATGAACAGGGATATAGGCTGGCTACCTTCCACATCCTAATGACTTAACCAACCAACCAAACAATGGAGGTGCTAATTGTTCTTATCAGCCTCTTGTAACTACTTGAACAATCTATTCATTGTCTTTTTTTTCTCCTTTTTTTCCTCCTCCCCCCCCTCCCTTATTTATTGTTGGATCTGGACTTTTAATACTCCAGTCATCTGAAGAAGTGGGCTGTGCCCACGAAATCTTATGATACCATCTACATGTTTTGTTAGTCTTTAAGGTGCTACCAGACTATTCATTGTTTTTTAAGCTTTTCTAGTTACAGACTAACTCTGTTATCCCTCTGAAGATGGAGAAAAAGTAGGTTTTCAGTCTCTTTAGGTGTGTCTAGACTACAGGGTTTTTTTTTAAAAAAAACCTGTACCTGCGTCTAGACTACCGCCACGTTCTGTCGACAGTAAATTGAAAGAACGTGGCAGTTTTGTTGACGATGGTAAACCTCATTCTACAAGGAATAACGCCTTTTTTTGAAAGTCACCTTTCGAAAAAAGGCGCTATTGCATGAAAACAGGGCTTTTTCGAAAGAAAGCATCTAGACTCTCTTTCGAAAAAGCGAGCCACTTTTTTGAAGAATCTTCTTGTCTAGACGCTCTCTTCCGAAAGAGGCTTTTTCGAAAGATACTTTTGAAAAAGCCTCTTTCAAAAGAGGTTTGCAGTCTAGACGTAGCCTCTGTGTGCACATAGATAGTTTAGATATATTTATCTAGAGTGATAGCCCCACAAATTGTATAGCTATATCTATACAGCTTTAGATAGATCTCCCTGAAGCTAAGATAATAGCAAAATGAACTTGGCTTCCCAGCTAAAAAACAACAATATATGGGGCAGTTTGAAATGTTGTCATCAAAACATTTTCTTTTAATGAAAATGCCTTTTTGGCAAGAGCAGAAAACTGTCATTTTGATTGAAATTATTTGTTCTTACCAAATACATAAATGAATTGCTAAATAAAAATCAGGTTGGGATTTTTTGATGGTTTTTCACTGTGTGTGTGTTTACTCTTACCCCCTTCTTTTCGATTGTGGGGGGGGAGGGGAATCTGGAAACTAAAAGAAGGATGAAAATCACACACATATATGCAAAATTCAAATGGAAGAAATCCCCCCCCCCCCCATTTCCTTCAGAACATATGTCAAGGAAAATATGCCCCATTTGTGGCCAATTCTGCACATAACATGAATCAGCAGACTCTGCTAAGCCTGCAGTTAAATCACTTTGTTGCAAATGTTTGTTGCCACTGGACTGGGGGAGGGCGGGAAATATCTGTTAAAATGCAAGACAAACATTAAGTGAAAGAAGTATTTCCTGTGCACGGTAGGAACTAGCTTAGCCCATTCCAGCGCGGTACCCAAGTCACTGCCCTACGATCATGTGCGGAGGCAAGAAGGGGAAGCGCATGGGAAAGAAATGACTTGGAAACGGGACTCGGGTGGACCCGTGAGAAAAGTGGCGGGGTAAACACGCCACCGAGCCACGCCTGGGCATGGGAGTCACACGCGGTTCCTCTGGAGGCTTGCACGGAGCTGACAGCAGAGGGGGCGAGGGCTGGTCCCCCCACAGCCCTCCCCAGGTGCCTTCCTCCAGCCCGACACGTTGGGGGCTTGGATCTTTCCAGGCGCTCCGGGGAGCCCTGCTGCAGACATGGGCTTGCGCGCCAGGCCCGGCTAGAGCGAGGGTGCGCGCAAGGCGGGAGCGGTGCAAGCGGTGGTGGGGCTGGAGATGCCAGGGAGGGGAGGCTGCCTGGCTCATGGGCGGAGGGAGGGGGCTGCTGGCAGGGCCGGGGGTGCACCCTAGAGGGGCCGCTCTGCAGCGCGCCACGGGGAGGAGCGAGTCTGGGACTTTTAAACAACCCCCCAGGCGCGGGGCTCGATCCTGCGACTCTCTGCCTGGCGGGAGCGGATCCCGGCCATTTGCTGCCCCCTAGCGTGGGACACGGGGGCTCGGTGCGGCTGCCGCAGGGACCAGCGAGCGCGGTCTCTGGAGCAGCCTTTGCCTCTTGCTTTTCCCAAGCCGCCCCGGCGCGGCTCCTTCTCCCCACGCCTGCCCCGCCGAGAAGGAGCCGCCTGCAGCCTCCCGGCCCGGAGCGGAAACGGCTCCTGGTTGATGCCCGGCTCCGGGATCCGGGTTTTTTCTTTCTTTCTTTCCAAAGTCAAAACTCCCTCCTCTCCCTCCCTCCGCCCCCCCTCGGCCAGGGAGCGCGGCAGAAGCTCTAGGAGGAGTTTGGAGAACTCAGTTGCTGCTGCGGCTGCGGCTGGTGCCACCGGGAAGCCAGGCAGAGATCTCGCTCGGGGCCAGCCGCGAATGCAAAGTTTGAGCATCCGAGGAGCTGGTGCAACCTCCCCCCCTTTAGCTCTGGATTTTCCGCTCGGCATCCTGGCCCGGCACGGGAGGGGAGGATGGGCGTGAAACTGACCAGCGGGCTCTGGTTGCCTCCTCCAGCCAAGCACTTCCTCGGATGAAGGCGAGCCGGGGGGGGTACCCCCGTGCGCTTGGGTTCTTTGCGCGCCTCCCGGTGGGGCGGGCTGGAAGGGGCTCGGAGCCGACCCCCTGGCTGGGACCAGGCAGCAACTCTTCCCAGGAGCCAGGGCGGAGGGGGAGCCTCCCTTTCCCAGCGGAGCCGCCCCTCCATGGAGCCCGGACCCTTCTAAAATGACTTTCCCTGCTCTGCCCAATGCCAGCGCGCACGGGAACCAGACGGGACAGGGCAGCGCCAACGGGTCGTGGCGGGCGTGGGGGCTGCCGTGGGAGGACGCGGAGCCCAATGGCACCTCCTTGCCGGCGGGCCTGGATGTGCAGGCGGTGGGCGTGGGGGTCTTCCTGGCCCTCTTCATCCTCTCGGCCATCGTGGGCAACATCCTGGTCATCCTCTCGGTGGCCTGCAACCGGCACCTGCAGACGGTCACCAACTACTTCATCGTCAACCTGGCCATCGCAGACCTGCTGCTGAGCACCACGGTGCTGCCCTTCTCGGCCACCCTGGAGGTGCTGGACTCCTGGGCTTTCGGGCGCGTCTTCTGCGACATCTGGGCGGCGGTGGACGTGCTGTGCTGCTCCGCCTCCATCATGAGCCTGTGCATCATCTCGGTGGACAGGTACATCGGGGTCAAGTACTCCCTCAAGTACCCCGCCATCATGACGGAGCGCAAGGCGGTGGTGATCCTGGGGGTGGTCTGGCTGGCCTCGGCGGTCATCTCCGTGGGGCCGCTGCTGGGCTGGAAGGAGGCCCCTCCGCCGGACGAGAGCATCTGCAGCATCACGGAGGAGCCGGGCTATGCCCTCTTCTCCTCCCTCTTCTCCTTCTACCTGCCCCTCACCGTCATCCTGGTGATGTACTTCAGGATCTACGTGGTGGCCCGGCGCACCACCCGCAGCCTGGAGGCCGGGGTCAAGAAGGAGCGCAGCAAGTCCATGGAAGTGGTGCTCCGCATTCACTGTCGCAGCGTCCTGGAGGACTCGCTCTCCGGCGCCCGCAGCAAAGGGCACAACCTGCGGAGCTCCCTCTCCGTGCGCCTCCTCAAGTTCTCCCGGGAGAAGAAAGCGGCCAAGACCCTGGCCATCGTGGTGGGGGTGTTCATCCTCTGCTGGTTCCCGTTCTTCTTCGTCCTGCCCTTCGGTGAGTCACCCCCCTCCCCCTTGGCCTTGGTGGGCTCCCCAGCGAGGTGGGGGTGTATCCCACACACCTGCAGGGGATGGGCGCCGTCCCATCTAGGAGACCACCCAGAGAGGCTAATGGGGCTGCTCTCCTGCCTTAGCTGGCTTTGAGCTCATGCGCTAAGTTCCAGAGGTCCCAGGTTACAGGGGGAACAGGGTCCCCCCTCTCCCCTGAGCTGTTGCTTCCTGCCAGCAGTAAACTTCCAGGCTTCCTTTCCAGCGCTGCTGGCAATGAAAGGGAGGGTGAGATCCTTTTCAGGGGGGACATAAATAGGATGGTCTCCAAAGTGCTAATGCAGGGGTGGGGAACCTTTCTTGGGTGGGGGGCCATTGGCCCACAGAAAAATCAGTCGGGGGCGCAAAACGGAAACAATCCCTCACTGACCGGTCCCTGACTGAAAAGGAGAAATGCTCCCCGCATTCCCCTCGCACATCAGAGCCCCGGGAACCGGATCCAGGCAAGCCGGGGGCCGCATCCAGCCACCGGGCCTTAGGTTCCCCACCCCTGAGCTAATGGGACAGGTCTGCGTCCTGGCACCCGCCCCCCTCTCAGTTCATTGTGGGGTGTCCAACAGCAGCTGGCACTGGTCTAGATCAGACACAGACTGAGGGTCATGGCGAAGGGGGGGGAAATACCTTGTAAAATTCTCCTGACTGCGCTGAGGGGGGTGTGGGCACTTTGGCAAAGACAGCGAAGCAAAGAGACACTGAGAGAGGGAAAGAATCAAGTGATTTAACATGATCGGTCAGCAGCTCGGTCGCTGCATTGCTCTGTTTCTCCCAGGTTCTGTGCTCTTGGATGGGGTTGCCTTGGTCCTGTCTCAGTTCCCCAGTGGACGGGCCTCATCCTCATCACACTATGTTGCCAAAGATTAGCTGTCCTGAACCAAAGTCCGCTGGGAATCAGTGAGCTTTGGAGCAGGCTGCCCCGTTTGCAAATGAACAGGGCATATGCTGATTGCTGAGAGATGAAACTCCTGCTTTGTGGACTTCTGCTGAGACCTTGTGATGGGCCACACTATTTATCAGGGGCTGCTGATTTGCTCATTCTCTAACCTAGAAGTAGGAACTCCCCAACTCTGCTTCTGGCTTGTTCTGGTGCATTTGGAAAGTGGTAAAATGCAGGCCACCTCTGTAGTTTTGGGAAGAAGAGTGGGCCAACCACAACACCAAAAAACATGTTTCATTTCTTTGGTTAGATACCCAAGTGCTAGTTCACACAGTATCTAGGCATCTAGGCCCTACCATCAGATCTTCCCCTTAGTCAATAAAGAAAAGAAAGTTTAAATACCCCTTATTCTCTGTCAGGACCCCAAACATAGTTAGTGAGACAGGATCCTTCAAAATAGGCCCTAGAAGTCAGTGTATACAATCGACACCAGCTGAGATCTGGCGCCACATCGGGAATCATCCTTCTCCAGTCACAGACAGCTCGTTAAATAAACAGCTTTAGGGAAGCCCTATAGTCCAGGAAATCTCAGAGCCATTCTACATGGGATTTTCTCATGCCCTTAGTTATTGTTGCGGGGGCGTTAGAGGGATCAGAATGCATCCTCTTGACACTAGCCAGGCATTTTTTCCCATCCTGTTGTCATTTGGGCTGACAGGGAAATGTCACGTGATGGAAGGCTGTGTATCTGAGATTCGGCTTACATGAAACACCTTTGGGATGCATCTGATGAAGTGGTTTTGATCCACGAAAGCTTATGTCCGAATAAATCTGTTAGTCTTTAAGGTGCCATAGGACTGCTCATTGCTTTGGGAGTGTTGTCATTGATTTTTCTAATGGTCTAAACAAATGTGGCTATTATGCCACCTACAATAAGCAATCATCAAAAGCTTGCAGGGTCCCAGGGACATAAGAACATAAGAACAGCCATACTGGGTCAGACAAAAGGTCCATCTAGGCCAGTATCCCGTCCGTTGACAGTGGCCAATTCCAGATGCCCCAGAGGGAGGCAACAGAACAGGTAATCCTCACATGATCCCTCCCCTGTCACCCATATCCAGAGAAAGAGATTCATGGAGGTTAGGTCCATCAATGGCTATTAGCCAGAATGGGTCGGAATGGTGTCCCTACCCTCTAGCTAGCTGTTTTTTGAACCCTGTTAAAGTCCTAGCCTTCACCACATCCTCTGGCAAGGAGCTCTAGAGATTGACTGTGCGCTGAGTGAAGAAAAACTTCCTTTGTTTGTTTTAAACCTGCTGCCTATTAATTTCATTTGGTGACCCCTAGTTCTTATATTGTGGGAACAAGTAAATAACTTTTCCTTATTCACTTTTTCCACACCAGTCATGATTTTATAGACCTCTATAATATCCCCACCCCCTTGGACTTTTCAACTTAGTCTCCTCTTTTCTAAGTCTTTTTAATCTTTCTTCACATGGGACTCATTCCAAACCCCTAATCATTTTTGTTGCCCTTCTCTGAACCAGGGACACAGCTGCTCTGTCTGAACACTTTAAAAAGATGTACATTGTGGTAGGTTTGTCCCTTTTCAAAATCATCTTAGGGCTCACTGTTACTAAAATTAAGATGCAGTTGAGTAAGTCATGGTCTAAGGTCATAGCAGGGAGCCAAGAACTCTACCTCATCAGGATGTTGTAAGGATTAATTAGCTATATTTAAGAGCCAGCTCTGACCCTAAGTAAAAGAGGGAGTATAAGAACAGCCATATCGGTCCAATGGTCCATCTAGCCCAGTATCCTGTTTTCCAACAATGACCAGAGCCAAATGCTGCAGAGGGAATGAACAGACCAGGGCAATTCAAAAGCCCCATCCCCTGTCCAGTCCCAGATGCTAACAATTAAGTATTCAGGAAGACGCATAATGTGGGGTTGTATCCCTGACCACTTTGGGTTCAAAAAAGAATTTGTTAAGTTTACAGGGAATGGTTGTGTCAATAGCTGTTAGCCAGTTATACTTTTGTCCTTCACAATATCTCATGGCAAGGAGTTCCACAGGTTTGCGGTGCATTGGCTTGTTTTAAACCTGCTGCCTGTTGATTTCATTGTGTGGCCACCAGGTCCTGTGTTATGCAAAGGAGTAAATAGAACTTCCTTACTTGCTTGCTCTACATCATTAATGTATTTTACAGATCTCTATCTATCCCCTCTTCCCCTGGTCATCTATAGTATGTTGCTCAGAGTAGGGGACTAGGAGCTAGGATCCTTATTCACTGTGTGACTTTTAGCAAGCCTCTTTACCTTCTCTATATCCATTAGTGCAATAGAAAGCTGAGGTACAATGTTCTTGACCGACCATATGAGAAGCATAGGTGGCTTGTGGTAGCTCTTGGGAGATACACTGCCCCACTGTGCCTCTCTACAAAAATGGAATTTCTAAATGGGGTATCCTCCCTGTCCCTCTGGTTGACCCTCCTTGAATCCCCTTCCTCCTCCCTCCAGGCACCAGTTGCTCCTGAAGGGAAGTATTATGAAGCTTAATGGTCTCAAATCTCTTTAGAAAGTAATGTATGTCGTGTGCTGTCGAAATGAAAAGTTTGATGATAGAAACATGCATGGTATAAATTCAGTCATAGAATCATAGAATCGTAGAATATTAGGACTGGAAGGGACCTTGAGAGGTCATCGAGTCCAGGCCCCTGCCCTCATGGCAGGACCAAATACTGTCTAGACCATCCCTGATAGACATTTATCTAACCTACTCTTAAATATCTCCAGAGATGGAGGTTCTACAACATCCCTGGGCAATTTATTCCAGTGTTTAACCACCCCTGACAGTTAGGAACTTTTTCCTAATGTCCAACCTAAACCTCCCTTGCTGAAGTTTAAGCCATTGCTTCTTGTTCTATCCTCAGAGGCCAAGATGAACAAGTTTTCTCCTTCCTCCTTATGACACCCTTTTAGATACCTGAAAACGGCTATCATGTCCCCCCTCAATCTTCTTTTTTCTAAACTAAACAAACCCAATTCCTTCAGTCTTCCCTCATAGGTCATGTTCTCTAGACCTTTAATCATTCTCGTTGCTCTTCTCTGGACCCTCTCCAATTTTTCCACATCTTTCTTGGAGTATTGTGTCCAGTTCTGGGCACCAGATTTCAACTGAGGCCTAACCAGCACAGAGTAGAGTGGAAGAATGACTTCTCGTGTCTTGCTCACAACACACCTGTTAATGCATCCCAGAATCATGTTTGCTTTCTTTGCAACAGCCTCACACTGCTGACTCATATTCAACTTGTGGTACACTATAACCCTTAGATCCCTTTCTGCCATACTCCTTCCCAGACAGTCGCTTCCCATTCTGTATGTATGAAACTGATTGTTCCTTCCTAAGTGGAGCACATTGCATTTGTCTTTATTAAACTTCATCCTACCTCAGACCATTTCTCCAATTTGTCCAGGTCATTTTGAATTATGACCCTATCCTGCAGATTAGTCGCAATCCCTCCCAGCTTGGTATCATCTGCAAACTTAATAAGCATACTTTCTATACCAGTATCTAAATCGTTGATGAAGATATTGAACAGAGCCGGTCCCAAAACAGACCCCTGAGGAACCCCACTTGTTATGACTTTCCAGCAGGATTGTGAACCATTAATAACTACTCTCTGAGTACAATTATCTAGCCAGTTCTGCGCCCACCTTATAGTAGCCCTATCTAAGTTGTATTTACCTAGGTTATTGATAAGAATATCATGCAAGACCGTATCAAACACCTTACTAAAGTCTAGGTATACCACATCCACCGCTTCTCCCTTATCCACAAGACTCGTTATCCTATCAAAGAAAGCTATCAGATTGGTTTGACATGATTTGTTCTTTACAAATCCATGCTGGCTGTTCCCTATCACCTTGCCACTTTTCAAGTGTTTACAGATGATTTCCTTAATTACTTGCTCCATTATCTTCCCTAGCACAGAAGTTAAACTAACTGGTCTGTCTCTTTCATCAGTTTTCTGTGTGACATATGGTCCCACCCATCAGCATGCAGGCATGGACAGTCAAAACTCAAACTCTACTTCAACTCTTTTGCATGCTGTTACTGAGCCTAGGAATTTGGAAGCTCTATTACAGAGTCATTTTAAATAGAAAGCAGAGGAGAAATATGCTCCAAGGAGACGGGCCAGAATTTTCACTGGTGTAAACTGGCATCACTCTATTGCTTTCAATGGAACTAAGACTGGTTTACACCAGCTGCAGAGCTGGCCCAGCTTTTCAAGTAGAAAAAGAAAACACGTTTATTGCAAAGAACTGTTGTTGTTCCTAGCTACATTTTTCTTTCTCCATGTGTACAACATGACAGTTTCAGTATGAAAAATGACTTTGATGTCCGCTTCCTGGTGGCTTTTAGAGATCTTTTTCTAAATTACACAAGTTCATTTGTTGTTTGACTCTCAAAAAAGCAACCCATGCTGTGTTTGATTTCTTTTAATTGCATCACACTCTTTCAAATGTGCGAATGACTAAACAGTGCTTAGCAGGAGAGCTTTGGCAAATATACTGTGTGACATCACAGACATAAGCACAGCTCCTCCTGTGGATATAAATCAGTAGAGCTCCCTTCCAGTCGGTGCAACTACTCCATTTCCCACCAGCTGAGGATCTGGTCTTCTGTGGAAAAGAGCACCCTTCGTGATTAGAAGGCACCTACAAATTTGGACTTTGAGGTTCTATTCTTAACTTCCTGTGTGACCCCGGATATACCAGATGACCCTGCTGTTTACCCATCAGTAAAACAAGGATAACAACTACCTAATTTGTTAGTATTGGGGAAATTAACTACAGTTCGACACTCTCTGGTCTGGCAATATCCATGGTCCAGCATGATTTTCGTTAGCCGGATATCCACTTAAGATGGGGGTGATCAAGTTTCTCACAGTCCCATAAAGTTTGTTTACATCCACCCGTCCTGGCTCCAGTGTTCTGTGCTGTTGTTTAGCTCTGATTTACCCCTCACTGTCTTCTAAGAGCCCAGCAAGCAGTGCAAGTGTTAGTACTGTCCCAAGACAATATTGACCTCCTGTAGTTTGGCAAATTCTCTGGTCCGGCACCAGTCAGGTCCCGAGGGTGCTGGATTAGAGATGCTCAAACTGTAATTCATATTTTAAAGCCACTGTGAGATCTTTGATAAGTCTGTGTATAAGCACAGTGGTGTTATCTGGTTTTTGGTCCTAGAACAATCTGCAGAAATATTGCTTGAAATCTAAATGTATTCCCTAGTACCTCCATGGACTATTATCAGCTGAGTGACCTATACCCTTCCTGGCATGGTGATACATATCCCCAAGCATACAATGCAATCGTCAAGAGTATCGGTGCAATTAATAAGGACATATTTGCATAGCTAATAAAGCATTTTAGGAAGCTATTTGCTCAGCAAGGGATGAAACCTTAATCACACCCAATGCCCCTGTAGGAAGCGTAGGCTTCTGGGCATGTAGTAATAGGAGTTCTGCGTTCCGATGGAGAGGGGAACCCATGGACTCTGCAGACCGCTGGAATTAAACTTACACCCTGACTGGATATGCCAGAGCGTCTTTTCCAATAGAGGGTGCCAGCTGAATGCCTAGAGGCTGAATTTCCAGAGGTGTTTAGGCACCTAAAGATTCAGATAGGTCCCGAAATACCTTTCAAAGTCCAGCCCGCAATCCATATTTGATCTCAGGCTGCCAGCGTAGTGCTGTATAGTGGTGATGCTCCTCAGGGTCCCATGGCTGGGAGACACCTCGCTGCCCTTACCTGGGTCTTGTGGTGGTCGGTTCCGATTCCTCTGGGCACAGGCAGCACAAGCACCCACCTCTGCAGAGCCATGACAGATACACCGCATGTTCCTCTGGAGTACATTAGAATCATAGAACCATAGAGCTGGAAGAGACCTCAGGAGGTCATCGAGTCCAGCCCCCTGCTCTAGGCAGGACCAATCCCAACTAAATCGACCCAGCCAGGGCTTTGTCAAGCTGAGACTTAAACACCTCTAGGGATGGAGACTCCACTACTTCCCTAGGTAACTCACTAGGAGGGCGGTGAAGCACTGGAATGAAATAGTTTTTCCTAATCTCCAACCTGGACCTCTCCCACCACAACTTGAGACCATTTCTCCTTGTTCTGTAAGTCATTAGACTTACCTTAATTGTCCTCCTTCAAGGGCAGCCGAGCCAGCTGCCTTGTTCTTCATGTGTGGGGAGAGCCCCGTTCCTGCTGTGTTTGTTTCCTAAAAGGAACACCCCAAAGTCACTTTCAGGCTAGAGATGGGGCCCTAGTGAACACTGGCTCAAGCCCCACCCCCTCCATCCCAAAGCATAACATCTCCCTTGGGCCCACTTCTGTTTTTACCAGGAAAGGGCTATATTCTGACTCACTCTATGCACCCTTTCGGGGGGGGAGTAAGAATACCCTATCCCTGCTCTTGCTGGACCCTGGTCCTATTGCATAGGAGTAAATAGGGCCACTCACATGCTTATTCCAGCTCCAGAGCACGTGGGCAGAGAGGAAGGGAATGGGCAGCCTGGGCATGCTGCGTACATTGCTACCTCCTGAGAGCAAGAAGGGAGCAGGGCAGGGATCAGAAGTGTGTTTCTGGCTCACAAAGCTTCCAGGTGCTACTCTTTGGCAATGTCTACACTTATGGCAGCATGTAGGATGCAGGTGTTATGTGTGGAACTACACGCTGCAGGGAAAGACTCCAGCAGCCAGGAGGTGGCAGGACACTATACTGCCAAAAATGGCACTGCAGATATGGGAGGTGCTGCTTGGGAGTATGGAACTACAAGTGTGGGGGGAAGGAAGACACAGCTGGCCCTGTGAGGAATCATGAGGGGGAGGGGGGGATCCTCATGCTCCAGGTGAAGTGGCGGTGGGGAGGGGGAAAATCATTAGGCTGGGTGGGGCCTAAATCACGGAGGGGTGGGGCAAGGGAATCTCCACATGCCTGTGAGGAGTGGCGGGGAAAAGAGAGTGCCCAGGCCCAGAGAGGAGCGACGTGGGGTGGGGGGAAGGAGGGTATCCCTAGGCCCCTGAGAGCTGTGCGGGGGAGGGAAAGGATTCCCATTCTCCAGGTGAAGTGGTCTTCCCTCACTCCTGCCCCTTCCCATGTTGGTCTAGAGAGTTCTGGGTCCTGCCACGAGGGCGGGGGGCTGGACTCAATGACCTCTCAAGGTCCCTTCCAGTGCTAGTGTTCTATGATTCTATGCTCCTGACACCCTAACTTAAAGCAAGAGCAGAGTTTGGTTGTAAGAGGAAGCTGCCTACCAAATTTGGTGGTCCCAGTTGTTACTGTTTAGGAGGAGTTTTTGCACAAACAGATGGACAGACATTTCATTTCAGATAGATAGATAGATAGATAGATAGATAGATAGATAGATAGATAGATAGATAGATAGATAGATAGATAGACTGATTGCTTTTCACAGGACACAAGAAGCTTTTTCCCAAGGGGGTTTGCAGAAAATCCAGGCTATTGGCACCACGATTGTGGCTCTGACTTCAGCGATTACATCATTTGTAAATTATGTGACAGGGAAAGGGTATTTGTTTTGCAGCTAATCTGAGAAGGAGCTGCAGTCAGTGCTGTTGTGAATGGCAAATGTAATTCCATATTGGGTACATGGAGGGTTGTTGTAAAGGGGGATTAGGAAGGCTGCATGAAAGGAAGTATTGCAAGTATTACTCAGTGTTTATTCCCTTTTATATTGGGTGGTCAACAGGGCTAGAAGTGGCAGAACTGGTTTGGAAAATGCAATACGCTAAACTGCACCCTGCTATAAAGCAACGGGCCAAATACATCCGTGGTGTAACTCCGCTGTGTGAAAATCAGGCTTATATCTGAGAAGAATTTGGACCGATCCTTTGTGCAACTTAGAATCAAACCATTTTATGGGAACTATTGCAACTTCCAGTCAAGTCTGCTATAGGAGCTCTTCCATCCCTGATCGAGAGAGCTGGAGGACTTAGGCTCTGAGATTTCTTGCTGGGAAGAGGGGCAGTATAGATGTACCCTGAGTCAACAGATTCAGGCTCATCCAATGGGGTGAAAATAACTGCATAGATGTTCCCACTCATGCAAGGTGGACCAGGTCTCAGAGCCCAGGTTCCAACCCAACAGGGAATGACAACACTGCTATTGTTAGCCCTGACGCATGTGTTCCATGAACTCACATCAGCTGATCCAGCCGCTGGGACTCACTGCTGTGTGGCTTGGGGGTATCACAGTGTAGAGGAACCCTCAGTCTTTTAGCTCACACCTTTGAAATTCATACTTCAGCGCTGGGTTCAGTCCATAGTAAAGGTCGAGATACTGTTTGTTACACCAAATCACTTGGAATTTTATTTATGTACTGTTTTAGTTCTACACAGAACTGAATGCAGATTCTATTGAGGTACAACGAGCACAGCCACTGAGTCCCATGGCATATCTGCTTGGGAGCAGAATAGGAAATGCTGAGAATCCCATAAGAAACCCCTTTTCCCAAGTGTTTCCATTCCATTTTTCAGAAACCGGAGATTTGGATAGTCCGATTCAGTTTGGGGGGTCTTCCCTGAACCAGTCCCCTCAAGACCTTGCAGAAATCTTTAAGGTTCATTGCACAATAATAGCCTACTGCTCTAAGGTGTTGAGCCTTCTTGGTTCGCTTTGACTTCAAGGGAACTGAGGGCAAAGTTGGATGAATAATTGATTGACTCTTTTCCCATTTTGGGGGGAATTGCCAGTGAACTGAACATTTTCAAGTAAACATGAAAATGATTTCTCCCTCTCTCTCTCTCTCTCTCTCTCTCTCTCTCTCTCTCTCTTTTAAATCAAAAAGCTTTTAAAAAACAAACTAGTTTTGGGTCACATAAAACCTCTCATTTGACCCGATACAACATTTTCTTGTTTGATACAAGCAGATATTTTTAACATTTAATTTGTTTACATAACAAAAGTCATTTTAAAGAGTGTTGCATTTAAAAATGTCAAAATGAAACATTTTTTCAGAACTTTGAAAAATCCCGCAAACTTTTTTTAAACCAAAACAAATTGGTAAAATCTACACCATTTCACAAAAAGTTTCAACAAACCTGAATAGGCATTTTTTGCCAGAAAAAAAGTTCATGTCAAAAAATTTCATCTAGCTGTAATTGAGGGAGGCCAACACTTCGTAGTATCAGTTCTTAAAAGAGATACACACACACCCTAAAACCTTGGATCTGATCATACCTACCCAGTGCTTGAAACCTAAACTGATTGTTTAAAATAGATCTATTTATCCCATACCCAAACTCTAACAAATTGTAGGGAGTTTGAAATCTGGACCAGAATCTAGGCTGAAACTTTGTATTGGCCCTGCATGTATGTTTTAGACTTCACTGTTGAAATGACAAATTGACCTTTGTCCTTTTAGTAGCTCATTTGGGCCTTCCCATATAAAGAACCAACTCACTGAAAATCTCCAGACTTATTTCTCATCTTCTGGCTGAAGACTGGGAAAGAAAAAATACCAGATGTTCTGAGATACATTTCTTATGGGAATTCTAAAAAACAAAAAGTTGTCGTATATTTAATTGCCATACTTTTATAGTATGGCATTAGTAAATGGGCATTTTTAGGATTCATCTAGTAGCCCTCCCTTTTTTTCTGTCACCGGAACCACCAGAATCTAACAGAGAGGTAGTGTGTGTGTGTGTGTAGATATGTAGCTAGGTTTTGTATGTTTTAGTATGATTAGTAAAAATGATATCTTGGAAACCAGATGTATCCATATGGCTTTCTCCTAATCAGAATGTTGTGTAGAGCAGTGGTTTTCAACCTTTTTTTTATTTGTGGACTCCTAAAAATATTTGAATGCAGCCATGGACAACTTTGGAACTCTATTGTCTGTATGTAGAGTTGAATTCTGTTTGGTTTTTGGTCTCATTCACGGACCCCTTAGACCAGTGGTCTCCAACCTTTTTACACCCAAGATCACTTTTTAAGTCTCAGATCAGGCGAAGATCTACCGCTCCGCCCCTTCCTTGAAGACCCGCCCCTTCCTTGCAGCCCCGCCCTCTCTATTCTCCTGTCCATTACTTGCTATCCCCAGCCCTTATCTCTGTTAAACAGTTTATTTTTAAATTATGCAATATATAAAATTAAAATCACATGTTTATAGTTCTGAAATAAATGATCTTTTTTTTAATTCATGCTATTTAAATGTCAAATGAAGCATTTACAATTATACATTTTGTTCTCTGCTATTTTGTAAATCCAAAATCAAGTATTGATAATTATATATTTTTTCTTCCAATAACAAAGTCTCAGTGTGACACCTGTGACTGAACAGTATCTGCCAGTGTCTTGAAGTCTGGGTTGTAGTCTGAGATTGCTAGTCATATACAGTGCATCAGATGGGCATCTGTGATCCTGTGCTCAGCCTGGGAAGCTTGCTCCAGCACAGCTAGAGCTAGACGCAGCCTCCCTGGGCTGAGCGCAGGGCAGCCGGGCTGGAGGGAAGAGAAGCGGCTGCTCGGCCAGCTGGCCATGGTGCTCAGCCAGGGTGCACCAAGCTCCACATGGTCAGGCACAGAGGAGAAGCCGCCAATCAGCTGGAGCACAGGGCAGCCTCTTTCAGCTGAAAGCCACAGTCAGCTTGCTGGGGTGTTTCAGCCCTCCCGACCTCCCAGCTCCCACCATTCCTCGCAGCTACTCACCTGTGTTGTTGCTCGGTGAGTAGCTGCTCCTCAAATGAGGAAATCGAATGTAAATGTATTGCACAGGCGCACAGTTCAGAGAGGGCTCAAGAGCTACTCTTAGAGCCCCTGAGATCTACCAGTAGATTGCGATCTACTGGTTGGGGACCACAGCCTTAGACATAGTCCATGGACCACAGATTGAGAGCCTCTCATGTAGAGAGTAATGCTACTGCATGGGCCCTAGTGGTTTTTATACTCTCTGATTCTGCATTAGTAACTTGGTATTTAGGTGCCTAAAATGGAAATGTATCATTTTGCCCAGATCTAGTTGGAACCCTGCTGAACTGGAGACCCTAATAACATGGATCCAGGGCTATTAGCAATTTGTAGTGCTTGTCCCCTGGCTAGCCCCTGAAACATAGTCTATAAAGTTGGCTGCTGCCTCCCGTTGTTTTCAATGAGATCAAAGCTATGCCCCGAAGCAAAATGGCTCCCAGCGTAATTCAGCTACTCCCTGAAGCTTCTTAATAAAGTGCTACCAGACCATTTGTTGTTGTTTTTCTGTAACAGACTAACAAAATGTGTAGATGGTATCGTGAGCTTTCGTGGGCACATCCCACTTCTTCAGATGTCCAGAGTTATGAGTTTAGGATGTGCACACCCAAAATATCCTAAACTCATAACTCCAGTCATCTGAAGAAGTGGGCTGTGCCCACAAAAGCTCATGATACCATCTACATGTTTTGTTAGTCTATAAAGTGCCACCAGACCATTTGTTGTTTTTTAACTTTATTAAGGGCAGCTTCACTTCCACATGCAGGTAGACTGGAGGGAAAGGGCAGCCATCTTGCTAACTTCACCCCCATTGACAGTGATAGGAGATGGCAGCCATCTTTAATTTGGGAAAATCCATGAGTTGGCGTCTTTCGTCATGTTTTCATGAGACAGATGAAAAACACCACAACATTGCTAGAATGCTGCGGAAGTCACATGAGTTGGCAATCCTTGTGCTGGGGTCCCATTCCCCACTGCGGCCCACTGGCTGGAAGAGCAGCCATAGGCGAATGGGGGAAGGGCTGGACTGTCTCCCCTCCGAAGTCACCAGTTGAACACTGGCTCTGCTTCGGTTTGCTCTAAATCAGGCGCTGAGGTAGTGACAGAGCTAGGCTTAAAACTTACGGAGTTACTCTGCTGCCAGACCGTAGCAGCCGATTGCAAAACCATACCAGAGGGAGAGACGGTTAGAGCCAAATGGCCAGTCACTGACACTGAATACAGTTTCCGTAATGAGAAATGTCATACAAACAGGAAAAAATAGAGAACCTGGAAGATTTAAAATGACTGTGATTCAAAGTCGTAAACCTCTAGACATGCTCTGTGAAACCATGGGGAAAATGCCCTGTGTTAAATAAAACTTTCGGCAGCGGTGTTATGTGGCACTGTGGACTCAGTAATCATCAGCAGAAAGATTTTGCAGTATATAGGACTATATGGGCATATATCAATTTAATTTGTTTCTACACTGGCGTCTATAATGCACCGTTTTGATAGGTAGTATATTTGTTTCAGTGGGGTGTAGTGGTTAACAGCATCAAATGTAATAGTATCAAGGGCTAACTTTTAAATCACATGAAGTAGGAGCTTTAAATCACTTTTACATTGCCCAGATCCTGGGACCATCCGAGAGCAGGTCTGATCCCTTGATAATCTAGAGCAGCCCTGTATCAGGATGTTCTAAATTATGTCCAGCTGCCTTAGGTACTGCTCCCATGTGGAGACCATGTTAATATTGCCTTCCTCCTGGGAAATCACCATGCGCAGGAGTCAGGAAGATTAGAGTCAGAAGGGGATCCCTTGTCACTGGCTTTCTGGCTGCTTTTTGCTGACAGTGTTGCAGAAGAACTGGATTAGACCCGAGAATCAGACCCATAGCCGAGCGAATGCAGGATTGCAAGTGACAAATTCTCATTCTGCCTCAGACACCTCAGCTAACCTCCCAGGAGTGTGCTGTGGACGTATTTATTAATGCCTGTGATGTGCTTTGAAAATTAGGGATGCTATTATTGAGCCAGACTCCCCGCTGACGTACAGGTAGTGACGCAATGAGAGTTTATAACAACAGAGACTTTTGCCCAGGGTAGCTAGTTTGACATTTTGTAGAAGAATTCTTTAGATGCTTAACATTTCTTTGACTGAACAATGTGTCACCTCTTTGTTCCTGAGCGTTCACCTTAGTTTGGATTGGTTTTTGCCCCTCGTAAGAAATCCAAATTGTACTTGCCTAGTAGATGTTTTTAAACCAGTCCCGTGGCCTTGTTAATTCAAATGCATAGAATTTTATCGCACAGATCTAGAATGTAGCACTTAACAACCCGTTCCTTCTCCATTAATCCAAATTTGGGCAAATATTAGCTAATTAAATCTAGTAACGTGGTTAATGAGCTATGCTATAAGCTTGTTGCAAAGTAAAGCTTGGGTGCAGATGCAGTTTTGAATGCTCTTGCAGGGCAGCTACGGACTCATCTTTTAGTAGCTTGTTGTGAATTGATTCTGCCAGAACAAATAGAATTATCTACCGCTACTCACAATTTTGTGATGGCCACACACAATGATATAAAGGCATCGAGCTCAGAAAGTAATGCTGCCCAGAGAGCTGTAATTTTGGAAAATTTCAGCTAAGATGGCTAAAATGGCACTTTTGAGATTGAGGTGAGGAAAAAAACCCACCTTTTTTTCCACATTAAAAAAACAAAAAAAAGTCACCGGAATTTAAACTCCGGTACTGCCATGCTTTGGCACAGGACCTTGAAATTTTGTAGGGGGTTGGCTGTGTTGTCAGGGATGTGCCTTTTATCATCCCCATAAAAATCCACTTAACTGTAGCCACATTACAAGCCTTTGGAAAACAGCCGTGTTCATATGTTCAATAAAAACTTCTTAGAACAGTAGTTTTCAAACAACAGGTCGCGACCCAGTACAGGATCACGGAATGTCGGGCGCTGGGTCCCGTTGCTGCAGGGGATCAGGTGACCAGTGGGGGTGCTAGGGTAGCTCCCTGCCTGCCCTGGCACCACAGACTGAACCGTGCCCCAGAAGCGGCTTGCAGCTCGGCTTCTATATGTGGGGCCAGGGGGGAGAGTGCACAGTGCTCTGCACACTGCCCCCAAACGCTATCTCCACCCTCCCATTTTCTGGGAACCTGCGCTGGCTGCTTCTGAGGTGCAGCCTAGTCTGCTGTGCCAGGAGAGGCAGGAAGCTGCCTTAGTGCAGCGGGGCAGGGGAGGAGGGGAGGCGTCTGACTGGGAGCCGCTCAAGGTAAGCCCCTCCTGCCCCAGCCATGACCCACCCAAAGCTGGAGCTCCCTCCTATACCCCAAAGCTTTCACCCTCAGCCCCACTTTGAAGCCTACACACTATTCAAATTATGTTGGGTTGCAGCACCAACAATTTTCTTCAACTGGGTCACAAGAAAAAAAGTTTGAAAAACCTCTCTGAAGATTCCATCTGCACAAAAAGCATTCTCATGGGGGGTGAGCAGGGCTTGGCCGGCAGTTGCTCCTCTGGCGTGTTTGGGATTGTGCAGGCTTTGGGATCAGACACCAGAACTGAAGGCAGGGAGCCTTTCTTTCCTTTGCGGTCAATGACTCCATTAACTAGGACTGGCTGGGCAGACACTGGGACAGAGCCAAGAAACTTGAGGAGTGGGGAATGGGACTGGATAAGTGAAGAGAATAGGAGTAGGATGAGGAGCAATGGATGGAGAAGACATGAGACTCTCATGGGTAGGGGACACAACAGAAGAAGTTTGGGGAAAGAAGGAGAAGCGGTTGTGCCCTGTACAAAATATTCCCCTCTGAAATCTTGGATTCCATTGTATGCTTTAGAGTCTCATCATTCCTTTGCTGTCAGAAATTATCTGTGAAACCTACTCAAAGTTCTGTTCTGAAGTTTGATTTGTCCTTTTCATATGTGTTCATTTTTTTTTTATTTGTATCCTTTGGTATATATGGTTGTGACAATTTTCTTCCACTGTTTGATCTGAGGAAGTGGGTCTGGCCCACAAAAGCTCATCACCTATTAAACCATCTTATTAGTCTTTAAAGTGCTACACAGTCCTGTTTTTTGTTTCTACTCAAAGTGTGTGTTTCATCCCCCTCTACTGTTGGTCCAGATTGAAGATAACAACTCACTACTGCTGTCAATTACTCCATAAGTGGCAGATGTCTGTGGGACAGATCTAAAGCATCAGTTGGCTTTATTAAACACCTGGGACATTACACACACGCAAAAGGCTATACAGTGTTAAAAGAACTTGATTACGGTTTCAAAGCCAGGCACTCAAAAGCTAGGACATGTCAGAATTAAGGTTTTCCAAGGAAAGGAGAAGTGGTGCATTATGGAAGAGTCTGGCTGTGGTGCATCATGGGAGATTTTTCCCAGCCCTAGTAAGCATGTCCCAGCATTCCCCTCTCTGCCCCTTTCATGCAAAGTTCAGTCCGTAAGCTGCCGCAATTGACAGCGGCCCCAATTCAGCACGGCATGTAATTTTGTTTTCACTTTCGTGAGGTTACTTGTATGCTGAAAGTTGGAAACACATTTAATTACTTTGCTGAATCAGGGCCCGGTTGGGGTGAGCTGTGATTAATACGATTTCTACTGCTGAAAAAAAAAGCATGCTTGATTCTCCCTAGCATAGCACCTTGTGTCATCACTTATACCCATAAGAACAAGAAGCTCCCCTCGTAAGTGCGAGGAGAATTCTCGTTGGATGGGTAATGCTGGCAGAACAGGTGGCAACACATGCCAAGGCCCCATTCTCATTGAACACTGACAGCTGCATAGCTGGAAACCTGTTATTGGTGCTACAAGAACATGTTTAATGGTTAGACTTTATGGAATGCTTGTAGGAAGCTCCATGTATTAATCTCACTTATAGCGGTGGTTTGGCCTTGTTAACTCAAATGCATAGAATTTTATCCCAGAGCTCCAGAATGAAGCATTTAACAATCTGTTCCTTCTCCATTAATCCAAATTTGGGCAAATATTAGCTAATAGCATCTGGAAACATGATTAATGAGATATGCTATAAGCATATTGCAAAGTAGAACATGGGTGCAGATGCAGTTTTGAATGCTCTTGCAGTGCAGCTATGGATTCATCTTTTAGCAACTCGTGGTGAATCGATTCTGCCAGAACAAATAGAGTTATCTACAGCTACTCGCAATTTTGTGGTGATAACAAGCAATGTTATAAAGGCATCAAGCTCCGAAAGCAAGAAGCAATGGTCTTAAATTGCAACAAGGGAGGTTTAGGTTGACATTAGGAAAAGCTTAGGGTGGTTAAACACTGGAATAAGTTGCCTAGGGAGGTTGTGGAATCTCCATCATTCGAGATATTTAAGAGCAGGTTAGATAAACATTTATAAGGGATTATGGTGCTTGGTCCTGCCAGGAGGACAAGGGACTGGACTCGATGACCTCTTGAGGTCCCTTCCATTTCTAGTATTCTATGATTGGTAATTACAATGCAAACACTCCGTATCTCTTCATACCCTGAAATACCAACCAGGAAAAGAAGCACTGATTAAGGTAAAGTGGTGCTACACAATGCCTCATTTGCCTTTAGCGGGCATCATGGGTATGTCTAGACTACATGCCTCTGCCAACAGAGGCACGTAAAATAGGCTACCCAACATAGTCAATGAAGCGGGGATTTAAATATCCCCGCCTTCATTAAAATAAAAATGACCGCCGCACTGTGCCGGCTCAGCTGATTGACAATCAGCTGATCCGGCACAGCGCGGCAGTCAAGACACAGATCGGTCGACAGGGGAAGCCTTTGTCAACTGCTCCCTTATGCCTCGTGAGGGGCAGTGAGAGGTTCAGACAAGAGTAAGAGGGGGTGCCGCTCCATTGGTCCCAGCCTGTAACAGTGCTTTAGGAGTTCATGCTTGTCACTCGGTTGGTAAAATCTCATTATAGAACATACAGCACGTTTGAGATTTCTGCCCTGCTTTTGGACAGTCTGCCCTGAGATTGACAGACTCTGTCATGAGCCATTCTGTCCGCGTGGCAGGGTGGTGTCCTGTGAGTGGAGAATTCTCCCTGAGTGGTGTTTTGTGTTCACTTTGCTTAGCTATAGACGACTACATAAAGTCAAGGCAGTGGAGAGTCAGGTCCGCTCTGTCTCAGGATCCACATCGGTAAAACACGGGTGAGGATACCGGAAGTTCTCTCTAGTGATGTGTCGGGTGGATGAATCAATTCATGTTTTCAGAGTGTTTTCGGGACATGAAACACTACACCGGAATGAGCACTGAGAGGTATTGTTGGCTGAAAATAAAAAAAATCACCTGATAAGTTAACATCTGTAAAGGCAATTTTATAACTTGTTGCATGTACTTAACATCCTCCATATAAAGATCTCCAAGCCCTTAGGAGATGTTCATGAACTATTAAGCATCTCAGGCAACCCTAGAAACTTCACTGTTGTCACTTTGCAACTTGAAGTTCTTAGATGATCATGGATCTGTTGCAACTTGAAGTTCTTAAATGTTGCAACAGATCCATGATCATCTAACAGCCTTGCAAGTATGTTATTGTAGCAGGGGTAGTCTCAAGATATGAGAGAGCGAAGGTGAGTGATGTAGTATCTAGTACTGGACCAATTTCTCTTGGTGAAAGAGACAAGCTTTTGAAGAGCTCTGTGCAAGCTCAAAAGCTTGTCTCTTTCACCAACGCAGTTGGTCCAAGAAATAAATATTATTTCACCTGCCTTCTCTCTTTTACAGGATTGTTGTCAGGCTGTTCTGAACATCATGGCGCTAGAACTCAAATCTTCTTGCTCACAAAGCATGGGGCCCCGGTTCTATACTGAAAAGTATGCAATTCAAGCAGCGTACACATGTGAACCTACCAGTTCATGACAGCTTCCACTATCTCTCGTTTGCTATAGGGGAAACTGAGGCACAGCAAGATTATTAGGTCAGTGAAGAAGTCAGCAGCAGAGTTGGAGTTAGCACACAACTCGGCAACTTCACATCCCCATGCCTTAACCACAAAGCCGTTCCCATATAAAAATTGCCCGGTTGGCACAGAATGCTGTATTTCATAATGTCCGATATTCATTGGTATGGTCAGTGCAAGAGGGGGATTACTGGGGGGGCTGGAGGATATGGCTCTTTATCAACAAAAAGCTATCCATTAGGATTAGCTAGAGTCCTTTCCTAATGCAGTTGGTATGAAGCCAGAAAGCCGTAGGCTGAACCTTTTCACGCTGTGAGAAAAATCCCAGCTGCCCTTACGGCATTTTAGGGGGAGATTTACAAAAGCACATTGAGCAGGGAGTGACCCCATTCCTGTTTCCTTTGTTAGTCGTGTATCCTTCCAGCCCACTGTTCTGGGGGTAGATTTTCAGTCAGGAAGCAAGAGTTCTAGTTCTAACTTTTCCACCCGCATGATGTGGAGCATTTCATTATGCTGCTCCGTGCCTCAGTATCCCCCATATAAAATTCAGATGATACTCTCCTTTGGAAAGCACTGTACGATCAGTTGGCGACCAGGGGCGTTTGGCAAGGCAGTTCTGCAGGAAAAGGAGAAGCAACTATGTGATCCTTGTGGGAGTCTGTTGTTATTATGTGTTTCTTTACTTGCCCTCTGCCTGCTTGATAGGAATATATTGTGGTGTGCTAGGAGGACTGTGTGCTGGGCCTAGCAACTGGCTAGGCCAAGCTGAGAGCTTTCTAATGAGACTCTAGTCTGCCAGCATTTGGCCCCTAATCCCTTAGGATCCTTTGACAAGGGGGCAAGGCTAACTGAGAGAGAGAGGGGGTTCCCAAAGACAATTCCTAAAAGAGCAGAAAACATGGGAGTTTTGCAGGGAACGTGAATACAGCCACATCTAATGAGCCTTCTCTAAACTCGGGCCAATAACCACCCACACACGCACCACCACCAAGCCCACACACACAAAGAAGAAACAAACGCACACGTGCACCCACCAAACCCTGCAAGAGTAAGACTCACGCAGGCAGACGTCCAACTGGACAGTGGGGGCTATGCAGTTTATTGCACCGAGGGCAGCATGTACAATTATCCGCCTTGTGCACACATGGCATGCGTATGCATTTGGTGTAAGGAGCGCCTGGCCCGCAGAGACCAAGTACGTTCTCCTGAGATCAGAGTAGATGAACTGGAGGAGCTAAGGGAGACCAAGAAGTACGTAGATGAGACTTTCCAGGACACATCAGAGTGGTCCCACTCCAAGACTTTTATCCTCCTCAACAGCACCAAGGCTGTCAGTCTCAGGGAAGGAGAAAGGCTATTGTTTCCCTCCACTCCAACTCAGCTATTTCAGACTTTGCTGCCAGAGGAAGTCATGGTGTCCCCGTGCATTGAGGATACCCATCTGGGGGAAGGAACCTCCGTTCTCAGGAAAAGACGGTAATAGTAACGAGGGAATCAGTTATCAGAAATATGGACGGCTGGGTCTGTGGTGACCAGGAGAACCACATGGTCAGTTACGTGCTGGGTACAAAGATTGTGGCTCTTTTGAGACATCTAGACAGGCTTATGTGCCTTTCTCAGGAGGAGCCAATGGCCATGATACGTGTAGGTGTCAGTGATATAGGGAAAGGTTGCAGGGAGGCCAAATGTAGGCTTCTAGAGAGAGGTTAAACACCGAGACCTCCGTAATAGCATTCTCTGAAATGCTTCCAGTTCCATGCGCAGGGCCAGTTAGATGGGTAGATCTGCGGGGTCTCAATGGATGGATGAGATGAGGCGTTCAGAGGATGGATTTCGGTGTATTTAGGAACTGGGGAACCCTTGGGGAAAGGAGGGCCCTCTACAGGCAGGATGGCAGCCACCTAAACCCAGATGGAATCGGATTGTTGGCATGCACGTTTTTAAAAAGTGATGGAAGAGTTTTTAAACTAAGGCAGGGATGGGGAACCTAAGGCCCGGGGGCCGGATGCTTTCCTGGATCTGGCCCCCAATGCTTGGGGCTCCTCCCCAGAATTGGGGAGCCCATGTTGGCACTCCACCCTCCCCCCCAACTCTCCCACCATGGGGATGGAGTACACAGAATCTACTAGCCTGGACCCTCTTAGATGCCCCCCACATTCCGCCCACACACGAGAGCCTTTCTCCTTCTGTCAGGGGCCGTGTAAGTGAGGGCTTGTTTATTTGTTTGGTTTTGCTTCCCACTTGTGTGTGGCCCCATGACTGAGTTTTCTGTGGATCAGCGGCTCTCAACCCACAAAAAGTTCCCTGCCCCTGAACTAAGTAGGCTGGGGAAAAGTCAACCAATGTGAAAGAGGACACAGGTCAGAGAGATTCATCCCTTAGAAGAGGATTTATTAAAGGGATTTATCTATATTCCTGTAAAGAGGAGAGGCTAGAGAATAGTGTGCAGAGGCAATCAAATGACAAAGAGTCCCGTTCAATTACATCACAGGAAAGCAGGCAACTAAATCCTGACAAGTTTTAAGTGCTTGTAAATAAATGCTAGAAGTGTAAATACGAACATTTCTATTGTAGCTTCAGTGCCTGGTATTAAAAGAGGTTATTGCTATTCTAGGTATCTCAGAAGCTTAGTGGATCTACGATAAACAATGGGATACAATAATACCGGGACACAAAATATACAGGAATGACAGAGTGGGTGATGCTGGTGAGGTATTGGCACTGCTGGCAGGGTGTGTGGGTGGCTGGTAAGTTTTGTCTAGGTGTGAAGTTAGCCCACCCCAAAGTAGCTTGATGTTCTGAACCTTTGTGTATCTGTAAAGGGATCCAGATACAACAAACGAGGGGCATACAAGGAATACATCATCATACTGATATAATAAAGCTCTGGATGGAGATGACAGGTGCATTGTAAATGTAGGATCTTACCTCAAGGCCATCAGTGTAACTGGGAAAAAGGAATCTGCATCTATTCCTAATATGGATCAAACTGTTGTCTGTGGTTATCGGCCCTGCTGGCTAGTGGCAGGATCAGTCTTGGGGGCAGTGGAGATGAATTATAAAAGGTTAAATGCATAGCTCAGGTCTCATTTCTGCTCCTTATCTAGGCTCAAGTCTGGCTTTGCCACAGACATCCTGTGTGATCTCGGCCAAGTCACTTAGTCTTTCTGTGTCTTCGTTTCTTGTCTGGAACAGGGGACAATAGTAGGGTCCTACCACACAAACTTGGTTGCTAGCCACAGGCAGTTCACTTAAAGCACACTAGAGAGTGACATATACATGAAAAACAAACTCCTTTGCGAAGCCTGTATCCCTTGCTTACCTGCTGTGTTGTTGTTGGAGGGGTTACCTGAGAAACACAAGTTCCCCCAGACTCTGTGGAAATGTATGAGTGTCTGGGGCCTTAGGAGGAGCATGGCACTGCTTTGGGGAGCTAGATAGCTGGGGATCCTGCTGCCCCAGCAGGGTGTTAGATACAGGAACTGAATCTGAGACTCAACGCTAGGAACAGTGACCTATTACTGCCAAGACCCAGGGGACTTAGAAGCATGTGAGATCCAGGCCTGTTTGGGACAGCAATTGCCTCACATTGATGGATAGTGATAGACACTTGGACACACTTCCTGCAGGGTGATTGGAAACAAAAACTGCAGCGTGATCCTGTGGCCTGAGATTCGGTGCCAGGGACACTTGGTACGTCTACACAGCACCGTTATTTCAGAATAACGGACGTTATTCCGAACTAGCCTAGTCCGTGTCTGCACACAAGCGGTAACTTCGACATAAGGTCGAAATATTGTCGAACTGCTTACCCCGACTCCTATGACCTTCATTGTCCGAGGAGTGAGGGAAGTCGGAGGAAGAGCGCTCCATTTCGAAATAAGTGCCGTGGAGACATTCCCAAATTCAAAATAAGCTATTTCGACTTAAGCCACGCAACTTGAGCTCTGATAATTGCCTAGCTTATTTCGAGTTTAGCCCTGCTGTGTAGACGTTCCCTTGCAATATTTACCAGGCAACCTCGGCTTTTCTGCAAAGGAAAAGAGACCCTGCTACTGCGGATCCGGACAGCTACCTCAGGCCGCATCAGAAGTCAGCATGTGCTCCAACCTGAGCTACAGTCCCTTGCACATGGCTGATGTCTTCCCTTTGTGTGTGTTAACAGGCTGTAATCTGTTTCATCCCAGGCTGCCTTCCTCAGGAACTGGCACAATGGGACCTTTTCTCTTTACGGCAGCCTGTTCCCATACCCACTGACGTCAAAGTCCTAGCTCTGCATCCAGGCAGCTGGGGCCTGATTCCAAACCCAATTGGAGTCAATGGAAAAGATTCCCATTGCGTCGACATCCGTCGGACACGGGGTGGCGATGAGAGGGGGACAGAAAGCCAAGTCACACACTGATTCGGCAGCAGAGCTGGGATTTGAGCCTAGGTGACCCAACCCCTGAATACCTGGCCTCACTACGCCTCCCTGCCTCACTTATGCTTAGAGAACAAAGCAGGGTTAGATGTGGAATGGCCACCAAACAGAAAGACACCCCAGAACGAAGAAGACTGTCAGCCGATCACTTGGACTCGAGGCCCTATATGAACACAGCCTGTGGAGGTCTGCCAAGGAATCTGTGTTTTTAAAGTTTAATTAATTACAAAATGCACGAGGAAAGTTCTCCGAACTCTTGCTATTTCTGTTGGTGGGGTCCTTTCTGTAGGAATTATCTTGAAGGCAGCGTGGCTGTGTTGTGAAGTCGGGCTGGCACACTGCCACCGGCTTGCCTGCCTTCTTTGCTAACGAGATCGGACGGCGGACTGGGTAAACGCAATCTGTGAAGTTACAGCATTTGCCTTCAGCGTGCTTGATGCTGAGAGGAGACTAAGCCAAGGCTGTGGGCCAGAGTTCATTGGGAGTCATGTCAAATCTGCTTCAGAGCTGGTGTGTCTCTGCTTTTAAAATAGCCCGTCTTTGGCAGTACAGAGCAGTGGCAGTCAGACACAAGGGCCTCGTTTCAAGAGACACCGTGCCGGCTTAGCACCAGGTTTTGCATACCCTTATGTGAGTGACCCTGACTGCCTGGAACCTGATCTGTCTGTCTCATGCATTTATAGGACTCCCGTGACTGCAGGCCCTGTACACCACACACGGTTTCATCCACCACAACTCATGATATAATACATTGGTTTGTCTCTAAGGTGCCATAGGGCTGCTCGTTACTTTTGAATGTAATTATTCTCACAGTGCAGCCTGTTTTACTGTGGGGAGAATAGTACTGCCTTGCCTCACAGAGACAGAGTGACTTGCCCTCAGTTACCTAGGAGATCTGTGTCACAGCAGGGCCAGCTCCCCTTAGGCCTTGCAAGCCTGTGCCAACCTCTTAAACCATCTTGTTAGTCCTGTCTTTTGTTTCAGCAAGACCAGACTATGCAGCACTTTAAAGGCTAACAAGGTGGTTCATTAGGTGATGAGCTTTCAAGGGCCAGACCCACTTCCTCAGATCAAATTGTGGAAGAAAATTGGCACGACCATATATACCAATTGGTCATGCCAATTTTCTTCCACAACTTGATCTGAGGAAGTGGGTCTGGCCCATGAAAGCTCATCACCTAATAAACCATCTTGTTAGTCTTTAAAGTGCTACATAATCCTGTCTTTTGTTTCATTGTTTATGATTGTTAGAAAGCATTGGCAATAATATTACAGTAGCACCAAAAGGATGCTGTCAAAAGTGGGGGCCCGTTGCACTAGGCTCTGTACGTATACACAGTAGGAGATGGCCCCTCCCTCAAAGAATGTAGGTGTTCAGTTCTCTAGCATGTGAGCAGCAGAAATGTGTGCAATATTTGCAGCAAAACCGGATATATTTTAAAATAAGAGTGGGATTTCATTATAAATGCAGAATTCCCCCCTCCCCCCCCCATTGTTTTGAAGTGATCACAGTTTTGGGGCACTCACTGGCTACGTCTAAGTTGCAGGCTTCTTGTGCAAGAACTTTTTGCACCAGAACTCTGGAGCGCAAATGGAGCATCCACACTGCCACGTGCTTTTGCGCAAGCGATGTGCTTTTGCGCAAGAGCGTCCATAGCGATGTGGATGCTCTCTTGCGCAAGAAAGCTCTGATGGCCATTTTAGCCATAGGGGTTTCTTGTGCAGAAAGGTATGTGTGGACGGGCAACCAGGGTTTCTTGTGCAAGAGCTCTTACGCAAAAAGGCTTATTCCTCGTGGGGAGAGGAATAACTCTTGCACAAAAAGCCCTCTTTTATGACGATCTACTGTCAACTTTTTGCGCAAAACCTTGTGGAGTGTCCACACTACAACCCCGGTATTGCACAAGAAACAGCAGTGTAGACACTTTCAAGGTGGAGCAAAGAGGCGTAGCTACCTCTTGACATGCCCCGATTACCACAGTATCTGAGCCCCTCAACATTTCATCCTCAAACAATCCTGCATGGTAGAGAATTATTCTCCGTACCCCTGTTTAACAGATGCATGGAGAGATTAGATGACTTGCACAAGGTTCTATAGGAACCTTGTTCCACAGCCAGCCATATAGACACACATATTTTGAGACACCCCACCCCCACTTGAGCCTTTCTTTTCTAGGATCTTCCACAACCCAAGATTCCCAAAAAATCTAGTAAAACAGGGGTGGAAAACAAGTAATGGAAACAGAAGGCTTGAGGCTTTTCTCACCTGCACTCCTATGAATCAGGAGTAAATCCACTGGATAATTCCAAGTGAGGCAGGACACCCTGCAAGAGGCATTTAGAGGATAGTTTTCCAGCAAGGAAAATGTCTTTCAAATCTGCCAGTAGTTACACATTGTTTGTGCCCTAAACCAGGAGATCTAGGTACCTCAGTAATATCCTGTGACGATGAGTCCCACAGATTATTTTCAGAGCCATGTCATGAATATGGCAGTCTGGAGGCTTTCCTGCTAGACTGGTGCTGCTAAAATAGTTACCCTTGTACTGCGATGAAAGGAAAAAGCATTAGGGCTAATGCCGTGAAGTACTTGGCCACATGACTGCAAATACACAGAGATGAAAGGGTCTTTGCCAGTATGCTATAATATGTGCTTGAAAATATAGATCCATGTGTGGGAGAGGGGGGAATTAGAAAGGAGACGTAAACCATCAGATTCCCAGTACACATGCATGATCATTTCACCAGAACTCAGGTTCTGTGGGTGTGCACCTCAGCTGGTGGAGTTCTAGTGGGGCTGCATTGAGATAGACAGAAAGCCAGCACTATAGCTGCTGAACCAGTATGGTCTGCTGAAAAATGATCCTGGAGCACACCAGTAGCCAATGCATGTCCACTGAAATGAGACTGTATTCCACAGAGCCCAGCAATCTGGCTCCATTTGCAGCTTTACTGCTCCCTGCACCTGGTAGCACTGAGATGTGGAAAGTGGGCCAGGAACCAGAGGTTTTGTTAGCATCACCACACGCCAAACACACCACGCAAATCAGTCGGATCACACAGAGCTGGGTTAGTTTATTCTCTCTACATACAGACGGGCTCGGGAAAGGTCCTATTCAGACCAGAGAATGGGGATGGGGGGAAGAAATTAAGTTTGTCTGCAGCTCAGAACTGCCCCAAAGTTCGGTGCTGTTTGGACCGGGAGAGGGGAAGGGAGTTAATTCAAATCTCATGCTATTATATTTAATATGCAGTTCATTACTTAAAGAATTATTCTGCATTTTCAGCTGGAAACGGTCTGCTCCCTCCTGTTCTCTCCTGCACTGGTTGTGTAATATTGCTGTTGTAATGCATGTGAGGCTGTATATTTAAAGGCATGGTAGTCACCTACCTGGAGCATGGGAGATAAAGCCATCCTGCTCCTAAACCACAGGCACCTGCCACTTGATCAAAAGAAGAAGCTCTTTAAACTGTAATGTTGTTAAGATTTGTCTCTAGAACCGTGGTGTCCAACACGCTAGCCACTAGCCACCTGTGGCTATTTAGCTGGTTGAATGTGGTGAATTGGCTTGCAAAATTATTTACTTTTTTTCAGAATAACGTGGCTAGTTTGCTATAGCAGTGGCCACGATAGTGTCTGTGGCTCTGACTATAGTGGCTACTGCTTCAGAACTGGTTGGACACCATGGCTCTGGATGCTGAAATAATCACAGACACTTGGCCAGGTCTGATAGTCCACCAAGTAGAGGACATTGACGGGAGACATGTACACACTAGCAACATGTTACACTGAGCAGGTAAAAAGCAGGAGCCTTCCACCCCAGAGGTGGCTGCATTTTAGCACTTCATGAAGTGATTCCTTTATAACTAATCTGTAGGGTGCGTGCTTTGGGATCATTGCTAATGAAAGAGCCAATGAACCATTACCAGCTGTGTTTTTGACTCTGACATAGTGGATGTTACTCATTTGCTTTCTGCACGCCACATGCTAAAAACCAACCTCTCTTGCAGTCCCTAGCCTCTGAACCCACCAGCTTCTGCTGAATCGTTGCACCTGCAAATGCTGATTGGCAGGTTCTGCTCTGGTATAGACACCACTGGAACGTTTTTGGGTAAGACTCGATACCTTTGCAAAGGGGATGCTATCGCTCGGCCATGTGTTTTCGGGGACTCATTCTCACTCACCTGTGTAGGAAGGAAGTCACTTCCCTCCCCTGCAGGAATCATGGGGTGATGTTTTATGACCTTCATGAAGTGCTAAAATGCAGCCACCTCTGGGGAGGAAGGCTCCTGCTTTTAACCTGCCCAGTGTAACATGTTGCTAGTGTGTACCTATCTCCAGTCACTGTCCTCTATGTGGTAGAATATCAGACCTGGCCAAGTGTCTGTGATTATTTCAGCGTCTAGAGCCGTGGTGTGCAAACAGCTCCACTCCTCTCTCCAGAGGTCAGAGTGGATGATCATACACATCCCTTCTGGCCTTGCATGCTATGAGTCTGTTCAGCCAATGTGTTTTGAGTCCCTCGGACACCTGGGGCTGCACAGGAGAATAATCCATTTTTATGAGGCTGAGAGGAAAGATTACACTGCCATAATTCACTTCCCTCTCCCGCAGGGCAACTGAGCCATTGATGGGGAATGAACCATTCCCCATAAATCAGTATAAGTATTGGTATTTCAAAGTTGGTGCTTGGCCAACACCAGCTTCTACCTCCTGTGAGTGTCATCAGCACACCCACAAAGCCAGTTCCAAATCCCTGGGAAGAGTCCATCCGAAAAAGCAAGCCCTCGCCAGTATGTGCTTGGAGTGCTTCCGATTGTCTATTTCATAAGCTCGCCTCGCCCTCCTGGAGTCTATCTGCTCGCCAGGGCAGAGGCTCGTCCAGTCGGCTGCATTCGGCCTCCCTCCCCAGCCAGATTTAAAATAGCTCACTCAAGTGAAAACACACGTCGAGGGCTTTTTAAAGCCTGCCGACGCCACAGCAGCCAACTATGACGTGCAGTTCACGAGGGGGAGGGCAACTTCTCGGTGTTTGCCTCCTTGATGCTGCCTCGGAAACTGCCAGATGGGCGTCATCTTGTCTCCAAATCTCCTGGGTACAGTCACCATGGCGACTGGGTCAAGTGGGTTGGAAATCTGAGCTGGGAAAGTGAGTTTTTCTTTTCCCCTGATCTGTTTATTTACTGTCACTTTCACGTCTCTTTTCCTTTCTCTTCCTCTTGGGAGCCACCCGGGCCCTGAGGGTGTGGAATCCAACCCGGAGCGAGGTGTGTTGAATCCATTTGGAAATGCATTCGCTGATTAGCCATTCTTTGCGGCTCACGCTCTCGACACCTGTTGCCTTCCAGAGAACAGCACAAGCAATTTGCTTATTAAGACTGGCAGAGGAATTGATAGAGCAGGAAAGATCGTGTCCCCCGATTCTGTCCTTCTGTGCTGTCTGGCACACTTGAAATCCATTTGCCAGGTGCCAGATAGGATGTGCCGCACTACGATGATCCATCTAGTCTCCGATCCTGTCTCTCTCAGTGTCCAAACTCAGATGCATTCTATAAGCACGTCCTCTTTACTTTGATACAAGGCTATTTGTCCAATGGCATGCATGAAGGAGATAAGCTCCAGATGGTTGAAATGTTCATCTACAAGGACTGGAAAGGGATTCTACGGGTTGATGGGCATCCTCCCATTGTGCCTGGCACCTTCATGATAAAAAACAGCCCTCTTTTACAGCTTCAAAACAGTGAGGAACTGAAAACAGGGCAGGTGGGATGCTCCTGTCTCTTGAAATTCAGGTCAGTTCTCATCTCTGCCACAGACAGGGAATTAAGTGACAAATCGAGTTACTACTTGATTCATCTCTCCCCCACCCTTGCTGCTGCTGTATCAGAAGCAGCAAGCAGGGGGAGCAGGCGCCAGTGCGGAGGGGAGCTGGCTTAAAATCCAGTTCCCCCCAGCATCTGGGATCTGGCGCAAGCCGGGACTCAGTTGTTCCAGTTTGTGCCCAGTCCCAGACTGCTGCGGCTCTGCCTTTTAAAACACCAAGATTCAGTAGATGGGACTGTAACAAGTCATGTCTTTACTCCGGGAAAGATCGACGCTGCTGTGATCCATCTTTCAGAGTTAGATTTAGAGGGTCTTAACTAGACTCACTAAATCAAACTCAGAAGGTGCCCCCATTGGCGGCCAGTACTCCTGCTCCTGCGAGGAGTAGGGAAACCGCTGGGAGCATTTCCCCTCCATCCCCACAACAGGAGGCTGATGGCAGCAAACTCAAATCACTGTATGTCAACTCGAGCTCCATAATTAATGTAGCTGGAGTTGCATATCTTGATTCGACCTTCCCCTTTGGTGTAGACTTGGCTACAGACTCATATTCCCCGTGCATTAGGCATCTGTAACACCAATGGGTTCCACTTACATACTGCAGCCAGGAGACTCAAAAAAGAAACCTATAAATAGAAAACAAAACCACACGTAAAATGAGGGAAGGGCAGCCTGGACTAGTTAAACCAGTGGTCCCTAATGCAGTGCCCACGGGCGCCCTGGAGCCCGCTGGGGCATTTATGTGTGCCTGCCGAGTGACATGGGTCAGCCTAAGCCATTCTTGCACCCCGGGCTCCAGGCGCGCGGCGCATGCGTGGTGCCAGCCCCGGGCACGTGGCGCATGCGTGGCCCTTCCCCGGACGTGCAGCGCATGTGTGCCGTGGCTCGTGAGCAGCCCCGCCCCCAAGCGCACGGCGCATGCACAGCCCTGCCCCAGGTGCCTGGCAGCCCCAAAAGGTTGGGAACCACTGAGTTAGACTAAGTCTTTGAAGCGGGGACTTGCTATGGGCTACACCAGCCCCACCAATGGGGGGGGCAGGCAATTGACCTGTTTGCTGCCCCCTAACTCTGGCTTTTATAAGCACAGATGGGCCATGGAGTTTTTATAGTTTTTGGGGGGAAGAGGGGAGTTCAGAAAGGAAAAGGTTTGAGAACCCCTGAGTTAAGCCAACCTAACCCCCAGTGTAGACAGCGCTGGAATAGTTCTTCCCTAGACAGAGCTACCGCCTCTCAGGGAGATGAGCTGAGAGAAGATCCCTGCCCATCAGTGCACAGATGGCTACACTGAAATGCTACAGCGGCTTAAGTGTAGAGACAGTGTAGGTAATCTAGAGGAGTCTCTGACTTGGAAGGCACAGAGAGAGCTTTATAGGCGGGTGTGCCCCGAGAGAGCACCTCCTGCACAGTTGGCATGACACCTTTGTCTCTGCCAAACATCCGCTATTGGTAAAATCTGGGACTCTCTCATCCGGCAACATCCGTGGTCCGGCAGGACCATGGACACTGTTGGAGCGGAGAGTCCCGGCTTGGCTAGGTTCAGGGGTGGGATGGCGGTCAGGCATGCAGGCCCGGTGGTCGTGGGATGAGGTGGTGGAGAGCACAGCCCCAGCTGGGCCGACACAGCGGGGCTATGGCGCCCCCAGCAGGGCTGGCGCGGAGCAGGGCTGGCAGCTGGGAGGGGAGCCTTGACCTCCCTGGTCTGGCAAAATCTGTGGTTTGGGACCGGTGAGCTGCCGAGGGTGCCGGACCAGGGAGGTCCCACCTGTACTAACAACCAGCCTGTGATGGAGTATTGTTGCCCAATTTTAAACGTGAAAAGGTCCTTCCCCTTGAGCAGCCCCGTGCTCAGAGGGGTTGTGCCTGTCCCATGCCGACTGGACACTTATCTGCATTCGCCTGCTGACACCACATTGGAAAGCTGCCGGAGGAGCATCATCTCGCACACGCACACTCTGCTGCCTGTCCAAGCCTCGGGGCTGACGGAAGGTTGGAGGCAATCTTGAGGGGTGCGCCCGGCCTTTCAAGTGAAACCCAGCCTGCTTGCGGAGTGGGGTCAGTGTGCCATTTTGAGCCTGTGATGTGTCTGCCCTCTTGGTGGTAAGAGCCATGAGAAATGCCAAGAAAAGCAGCAGCAGCAGCAGCAGCAAACTCTGTAACAGGAGGAACAGCAAAGCTGCATCCGGTGGCTACACAAGACTGGACGGAGAGATGGGAGAGAGCCTCAGTTTGGATTCAGGCTGAAGTCAATGGAGCTACATTCATTGGTGCCAGTGCAGGATCTGGCCCAAAGAGTCTGTGAGCCTGAGCCTGCAGGACACATGGGGTGCGTCTACACAGCAGGGCTGAACTTGAAATAAGCGACGTAAAGTGAGCTACGTCAATTGCGTAGCTTATTTTGAAAGATCACAGCACTTATTTCAAAATAGAGCACTCTGCCTCCAACTTCCCTTATTCCTCGTACAATGAGGGTCATAGGAGTTGGAGTAAGAAGTCCTCCAGCTTGACTGTATTTCGACATTTCAAAATAACTATCATTATTTCGAAATTACTTAGTCCACGTCTACACAGCAGGCAGTTATTTCGAAATAATGTTGCTGTGCAGACGTACCCTAGTTGGAGTGTTTAGACATCCTGCCAATCCCCAGCTGGAATACCCCCTGGGAATCCTCTAGTAGGAGCTGACATAAATTAGAGCAACTCTCAGCTGCTCTAGTTTATGCCAAATGACCAGCCAGCTTAGGATCAGGGAGCTGGAAAGGCAACATTTGTGTGTCCCTCCGCTCAGACACACACAACTGTAACAGGCACTCCCAAGCCACAGCTGCAGGGTTGGAAGTGTCAGGATAGTCGTGTCCATCGTCTTCTGTGCAACAATTTCTTCGTTAAGAGCCTTTCTTTCCGTTTTCCATTCATGGTAACAGGACCTAAGGTTGTGTGTTAGGCATGATCTCAGATTCTCACTATAAAAATAGAATTTTTTTAGCCCTCCACCCACTTTTGTTTATTCATTTCCAGAAAAGGTCACTTTTCTTTCCAGTAATAGAAGGAACTGATTTTCACTGATTCAGTTTGACTCTATAATTATATGTGATGTGTCAATCTGAGCACATAAGTTGACAGTTTGGCGCGGGGAGGGTGGGATGATGAACAAGGCACCCACAGCCGACAACGTGTGCTGCTACTGGTGGTGCACATCCTGGTGCACATAACAAAATATATCCCACACACAGATGGAAAAAATTAGAGGGAACAGTGCTTGGGACCTTGAACCCATCTTGCTCTCTCTTCCCTTCCTATTTCTGCTTGAGACAATTTTCCTGGACTCTTAATGAGGGTTTCCAAAATCTAGAACAACGTAAATGCCTTTTCCTAGTTTTGCTGCATTGTAGCCAGAGTTTATTCCTCCAGCAACACTGTTGATCAATTCCCATGCACGTGCCTCTGGAATACTCTCTACTCCGTGAATCCCTAGAATCATAGAATCATAGGACTGGAAGGGACCTCGAGAGGTCATCGAGTCCAGCCCCCCGCCCTCAAGGCAGGACCAAGCTCCATCTACACCATCCCTGACAGATGTCTATCTAACCTGTTCTTAAATATCTCCAGAGAGGGAGATTCCACCACCTCCCTTGGCATTTTATTCCAATATTTGACCACCCTGAAAGTTAGGAATTTTTTCCTAATGTCCAATCTAAACCTCCCCTGCTGCACTTTAAGCCCATTACTCCTTGTCCTATCCTCAGAAACCAAGAGGAACAAATTTTCTCCTTCCTCCTAAAAGACTTCTCTCTCTCAGGCCGATGCAGTTGCAGTCTGTTGATGTGCTATCACCTTGTTTCATTGACAGGACATTCTCAGGGCAGGGGCCACCACTCTGGCCAGAGAGAGCCTAGAGATCATTGATGTTCAAAGAGATGGTGCTAGAGGAGGGAGGTGTGAATTCAGAGCATGCTGAAGGGCCAGGCTGTTTTCTCAGGCTGTCCCTGCAAAGGTGGGACCAAGCGACATATATGGGGCACCAGGGGAGAATTCGCTTCCTGGAGGGTTAGGGAGAGCTTATTTTGTGGGTGCAGGTGCAGCTGATGCATGGATAAAACCACCGTCTCTAGCATGCTAGCTGAGCAAACAATGCATTTAGAACACAAGCTGTGGAAGCAGTGGGATTAAGTGCGGTGGGAGGTGATCGTTTGGCATCCAAAAATCATCTCCCCGACGCCTCTTCTGTATGGCTCATCGTTTTGCTTTTCAACGGGAAGGATTCGAGCAGTTCATGCAGTCTGGTGCCTGATTAGCAAAACCTGCAGTAAGCAGCCATCCCCAGGGGCCAGGACAGGCTGCCTGACACCTCCTCCTCCCCCCACACACGTAGCTTGCAGCATAGTGGCCTCCAAGGAATGTGACTGGGGGAGAGGAGAGGGAACTTGGCTGAAATACGGTGTGTTCTGGTCCTCCGAGGCTGCCTGGCTGGCCCACAGGACCCGCCTAACTGAACCAGGTTAGGGTTAACAGTTCTGGTCTCAGCCTCACACTGGAGTAAAAGCCAAGTAGGCTGTGAATGGAGTTGCTCAGACGTTCCCAGACACTATGACTGTGTCTAGACTGGCCAGTTTTTCCGGAAAATCAGGCGCTTTTCCAGAAAAACTTGCCAGCTGTCTACACTGGCCGCTTGAATTTCCGCAAAAGCACTGACTTCCTACTGTAAGAAATCAGTGCTTCTTGCGGAAATACTATGCTGCTCCCATTCAGGCAAAAGTCCTTTTGCGCAAAACTTTTGCGCAAAAGGGCCAGTGTAGACTTCTGCAAAAAAGCCCCTATCGCGAAAATGGCAAACAAATCTGGGCTATCAGGCTTTTTTTGCGGAAAAGCGCGTCTAGATTGGCCACGGACGCTTTTCCACAAAAAGTGCTTTTGCGGAAAAGCGTCCGTGCCAATCTAGATGCTCTGTTCCGAAAATGCTTTTAACGGAAAACTTTTCCATTAAAAGCATTTCCGGAAAATCATGCCAGTCTAGACGTAGCCCATGGGAAGACTATCGCTCGTTCACAAGCTCTTGGTGGGTTTCTCGCTGGACAGCCTCCTGTAGACACTTCCTGTAGTGTCATCCTTCCTGTAGAAGGCCCTGTGTCTCTCCTCACACTGATGTGTTGCCCTGGTCACTCCAGCGACATCTTTCCATTGAGAGGAAAAAATCCAACCCCCTGTTCCTCTACACACACTCCCCACACACAAAGGGTCAGTTAATTTTCTCTTTCTACTGCTTGCTGGGAGTGATTGTGCTAGCGTGGTGTGCAGGGGGCCTGTTTGAAATGCTGACCTGCTGCTCCACAAACACCGTTGGCTGTGTCTGTCATTAAAAGTCTCTAGCAAAAGGCTGGCCCACTGCTGTTTGGTTTTGTGTGGTTAGGGAGTTGGCATCTCTTGCTCCAGGGAGTGCTATTACTGTAACAAATTAAATACCCCTTGCTGCATCCCTGCCTTGTGGCCCCACCCTTCCCCTGCCTTTCTGTGAGGCCCCACCCCCGCACTCACTCCATCCTCCCTCTCTCTCTCTCTGTCACTCCCTCTCCTCCATCCTCACTCTCTTTCGGTGGGCTGGGTGCAGGAGGTGGGTGAGGTCCCTGGCTGGAGGTGCAGGCTCTGGAGTGGGGCCAGGGATGTTGGATTTTGGGTGCAGGAGGGGTCTCCAGGCTGGGGCAATGGGGTTGGGGTACAGGAGGGGGTTGAGCATGTAGGGTCCCTGTGACACATATCATGGTTCCCAGGAAGTGGCCAGCAGGTTGTTGCAGCCCCTAGGCACATAGTTGACCAAGGAGGCTCCAAAAACCACCCTTGCATCCACAGGCACCGCCCCCACAGCTCCCATTGGTTGTAGTTCCTCACCAATGGGAGCTGCAAGGCCAGTTCTTGCGGGGGTGGGGGAAGCATGCGGAACTCCCTGGCCTCCATGTGCCTCAGGGCCACCGGGACCTGGTGGCCATTTCCAGGAGCCATACAGAGCCAGGGCAGGTAAGGAGTCTGCCTTTGCCCCGGGCACCTGCTGTGCTACTGACTGGACTTTTATCAGCCCATTCTGCGGTGCCAGCCGGAGGTGCCAGGATCTCTTTTCAACCAGGCATTCCAGTGGAAAACTGGACCCCATTAATCCCTAACAGGCACTGATGGGGCTAGAAATTCCAGGTCAGGATTGAGACACCACCGCAGTGTCTGTCCATGAGCCCCTTAAGTTACATCTACACAGTGAACAGTAGCGAGTCTCAGAACCCCAGTCTACAGACTCCTGGACTTTCATCTAGTTTGCCCTGCACATCGCAGGCCACAGAACCTCACCCACCCACTCCTGTAGGAGGCCCACAACATACGACGTGACGTCTTCAGAAACATAGCCAGGATTCCAAGGCTTCAAGTGACAGAGCATCCATTAGTCACTCGAGTTCAAACCAACGTGTGACCTGTGCCCCATGCTGCAGAGGAGGGCAAACCGACCCAGGGGCATTGCCAGTGTGAGCTCAGGAAAATTCCCTCCAGACCCCAAATATGGAGATTGGTTAGACCCCGAGCTTGTGGGCAAGACCCAGCAGCCGGTCACTTAGGAAAGAATCCTCTGTAGTAACTCAAAGCCTTTCCCATCCAGCGTCCCTGCTCTGACCATTGGGCATATTTGCTACTCGCAGCCACAGATGGGCCACATGCCTTTGTGGGAAACGCAATCAGACTTTTCCCCTCTGCAAATTTATCAAGCTCAGTCTTGAAACCAGTTAGGGGTTTTGGGTTTGCCTGCACTGCTCCCTTTGGAAAGCTGTTCGACAGTCTCAGGCTTGAGCGGTTTACGTTACAGGGATAAACTAGCTGGCTACGTCTAGACTACATCCCTTTTTCGTAAAAGGCATGTAAATTAGGCGTATCGCAATCGCTAATGAAGCGGGGATTTAAATCTCCCCCGCTTCATTAGCATAAAAATGGCTGCCGCTTTTTTTCCGCGCGGAGCTTTGTCGGAAAAAAGCGCCAGTCTAGACGCTGATCTTGCAGAAAATAAAGCCTTTTCCGAAAGATCCCTTATCCGTATTTCATAGAGGGACATATATATATAGATATATCTATATATAACAGGCAAAACATTTTATCTTATCAAAGCAAAACAATGGATATTTCCAAAATCAAACATTTCTGGAATTTCGGTGCTGCAAAAAATGTTGCCGTTTCATTCTGATTCAGAGCTAAACCAAATTTTGAAAAGTCAGAAGTAGAATGGGTTGGAAAATGGAATCTCCATTCTGCGGAAGATTCTGTGTGCAATAGGAACATTATTATTAAGGCCATCAAATTCAGTTTATCTTCAAATTTGATCCCATTTGGATCCTTGTAAGGCAAATGTGTTGTTATGGCCTCAGAGACCCATATGTAGACAGTTTCTCTGAAGAGCTAGCAAGCCAAATTGACATGTGCGGCAACTTTGGGCACCCCAATATGTGGCCAAAACTTCAGACAGGAGCTGATCTTTTGGGGAAATTGGATTCCTTCCTCTCACTCTTTGTCTGTCTTGTCTAAGTACACAAAATACAGTAAGAAGACTCAGGATGATGCTGGATGATTTGGGGTTTCGATAAGGGATGATGAGACAAGTGTAGTTTTTCTAGGTGGTTAATGTGGTCTAGTGATATAGGCACCTGGATAGGAACTACAAGCACTTGTATTTTAATTCTCATTCTGTTGACTACCTCCGTCAATTTGGGTGAATTTCTTAACAGCTCTATGACTCAGTTTCCCTACCTGGCGAGAACCTCATTGGGTTATTTAAATAGCACCAGTAAGAAGAAATGGAGAGAATGAGCCTGAGATAACCCCATGGGAAAGAACCATGTCAGCTCCCCTTTTAAAGTCCCATGGAAGCTCTGAAATTGCTCTTCCTGTGTGCTTGGTGTGTGAGCTAACATAGCAACTGCCCAGCTGAGCACACCAGCTGCACACAGCAAATGCATCTGCCTGGAGTTCACTGAAAGCAGTGGCTCTCTTGGGTCTGTAAGCAGAACACTCCCAGACTTTGGCTCGGCCTGTTAGAGATAGGCCAAGCAAAAAGGACCGACCCAGATATGAAATGTCACAAAGATCCTCTTGCACTTGGGAAAACCATATTTGCCTGTGCCCCGTGTAGCTTGTTCCAACCAATGTTCTTCTGAAGCCCCCAGACATTTTGATTATTTTATAAGGTCATTCCTCAGTTAGAAAAACAATTTTTTAAAAGTCAGATGAACGGTCTGACTGCAGCATGCAATTACGGCACCGTGTCTGCTGTCTCGGGTCATGCCCTCTATCAGCCAGACACAAATAGGGAAAGGACCAAACCGCCTGATTGTCTTCCAGTTACGCACACGCGATGCTGCAAGAGATACCTCATCTCCGGGGCTGTGTTTGGAGAGCGGGGAATGTCTCTCTTCTTCCGGAGGCCAATGCTAGCAGGGCACGTTGTGAGACAGCACAGAAAGCACCACGCCCAGGGGTAGCCGGAGTGCATTTAGTAAAGCATTCCTCAGCCATAGGTCCTTGGCAGGCCTGTGAGATGCGGGGCCAAATGCCTCTCTGGCATCACTCCACAAAGGCCAGTGAAGTTATGCGAGGGAAGAATTCAGCCCCTAAATAGGATCTCCTCTTTCTCCGATCTGGACACCCCGGAGACGCTATCCTGAGTGTTCAGACAAGTGGTGCTGATCCAGGGGCCACTGATGTCAAAGGAAAGATTCCTGTGGGCTTGAGTAGGCTTTGGACCAGGCGCGTGGAGTTTCACAGTGTTCTGAAATACGGGTAACAGGGTTTTGCAGCTACCTGCCCTTTCTTCCACCAGCTGCGGGAAAGCCTAGCACAGAATGCCCACAATGTCCCCCAGCTGGCAGCATGTGTTTCTATTGGTGGTGCACATCTGCAGGTGCTTTGGTGCACGCAATAAAATTTATTCCACACGTGGATGGTGGGGGGGATTGAGGGAATGTTGGCTGAAGGAACAGAATCTGGACACCGTCTGTGAAGCAAGCAGGAGAGTTTATTACACACAGCGCTGTCGAGAGTCACATGGCTTATTAAAGCTCGGTGAACACTGCCAAACAATAGTTTACAACTAATTATATAGAATGCTCAATGGGCAGATCAAAGTGATGGGGGGGTAAGATCTTGGACCCCTGGCTAAGTGCTAATTATGAGGCAAACTAAGAGCAATAATATAAACTTACATAGTGT